>NW_025964372.1:22440574-22715574 GCF_023055435.1 Haliotis rufescens | reverse complement strand
ATAATTTAAAAAATGGTATTCAACAGTAAGAGAAAACAGCGAGCATGCTCTCGCTTTCAGTCAATGGTTTGCCTGGTATTGATTGACTAAGTGCAAACTGCCAGGATATAGCTGGAATATTCCTGGATGGTTTGCTCACTCACAAGTTTCATCAGCATATCATTGATTTTATATTCTTCACAGCTTCTACATGAACATCCTTTCAACCACATAAGGGTAGTCTAGTGGTTAAAGCGTTGGCTTGTCACGCTGAAGACCTGGGTTCGATTCCCCACATGGGTACAATGTGTGAAGCCCATTTTCCGGTGCCCCCCGTTGTGATATTGCTGGAATATTGCTAAAAGCAGTGTAAAACCATACTCACTCACTCACTTCAACCACATAAAGAAGTCCCAGGTTTTATCAATGTATTGACTTCATGATCTTCACAGTTAGTCTCACTCCCTCACTCACTCACAACCGTTCATTAACCTATTGACTTTATGATCTTCTCCACAGCTAGTACATGAAGACCCTTTCATCCACATGAAGACTCACTCACTCACCTTTCATTAACCTATTGACTTTATGACCTTCTCCACAGCTAGTACATGAAGACCCTTTCATCTACATAAAGACTCACTCACTCACTCACAACCTTTCATTAACCTATTGACTTTATGACCTCCACAGCTAGTAAATGAAGACCCTTTCATCCACATGAAGACTCACTCACTCAATCACTCACAACCTTTCATTAACCTATTGACTTTATGACCTCCACAGCCAGTACATGAAGACCCTTTCATCTACATAAAGACTCACTCACTCACAACCTTTCATTAACCTATTGACTTTATGATCTTCTCCACAGTTAGTACATGAAGACCCTTTCATCTACATAAAGACTCACTCACTCACTCACAACCTTTCATTAACATACAGTGATCGCTCGCTATTGCGCTCTTCGATAAAGCGCTACTTCGGTTATTACGCGCGGTAACGCATGGCTCCCAAAATTTATGTACACTTTTAATACTGAGAGTTTTACACAGACATGATTGTATTGTTGTTCGTTGTTTATTTGCACATAACGCTTCTCATTGCATAATCAACGGTTTATCGCTGAATGGAGTTCTAATAATCTGTTTGAAAACATCCGCGGCAGGTCCCGGAAATACGATTGTTCTACTAGTTAACTTTTCACACTATACATCCTTTGATCTTAGAAGCGCATGCAGGCAATAAAAGAGAACCACAAGTGAAGTTTATATTCTTAATTAGTCGGCAATCCAATTTAAGGCTAAACTGTCACACACATGTAGTTGCTGTCACAACACGGCTGTCATTCATTTCGTAATCGCGCTTTCGTAACATCGCCTGTTTTTTCCCCGTAGTTATAACAAGCGATTTCATTGGATTAAAATTTGTTTCTAATGACGCTTTCTTGCCGAAATCTGCTACAAGTTTCGTGATTGGTCAATTTTGAGCACGTGACCTCAGGCAGCCAATCAAGCTGTGATACAAAGCTCGTGTTTGATAAATTTCAGAAGTTAGCGAAAGATTTTTTGTTAAATCGTGTTATTCTGATCGTTTTAAGCAGGAAATCACGATATATATTAAAAATATGGAACTTTGCGAATGTATCGTGCTAGGTTACGAGCTGTGACAAAGATTTTTCATGCATATATTTTTGCATTAAACGTTGTGTCCGAGCCGAGAAATCAAGGCGACGAAAGCCGAGATGTCATTTGACTTACATTACACGCGATCGCACGAAACGATGGAAATAATAACTTAGATGTAAGTTTGATTACTTTTAGATATATTTTTGTTGATTTTATTTATCACTTTGTATAATATATTTAAAGATTTGCTTAAAATAGTCTTTATTTTGCTCTTTGACATGTTCGATGCGGACCCGTTGTCGAAATGTGTGTCCGAGAATTTTATTTTCAATAACATCGCGGGAAATAGTGAATAATTTTTTAAGTTATTGATAAAAAATGATAAATTAGAATGGAATACGTATTTCAGACATTGTGAAATATGACAGATTTAATAAATGAATGATATTACAGGTAGATCTAGGTCCATAAAAATATATACTATTTTGACGTGACGTGAGATAAACACATAGGCCTATTGATGATTTGAGATTTGCCGAGCGCGCTCCCCCGCCTCGGCCTCGGTTAAACGGCTCATCGTCTATAACGCCCACCAATTATTTGGACCCCATTGGTAGCGCAATAGCGAGCGATCACTGTATTGACTTTATGACCTCCACAGCTAGTACATGAAGACCCTTTCATCTACATAAAGACTCACTCACTCACAACCTTTCATTAACCTATTGACTTTATGATCTTCTCCACAGCTAGTACATGAAGACCCTTTCATCCACATGAAGACTCACTCACTCACCCACTCACAACCTTTCATTAACCTATTGACTTTATGATCTTCTCCACAGCTAGTACATGAAGACCCCTTCATCCATATAAAGACTCACTCACTCACTCACAACCTTTCATCCACATATTGACTTCATGATATTTTTCAGTTTATATATGAACATCCTTTCAACCACATAAAGACAATCACTACTTCATGATATTCTTCACAGTTTGTACATCAAGACCCTTTCAACCACATAAATACTCTCATCACACAGACTGTGGAACAACATGAACTATTCACCAAGTTTAATACCAAAGCCATCTAAGGGAGAAAACACAATAACAAAATTCTCGCAAAAAGTTGTGATTCTTTCAAAACTTTCCACAATGAGATCCTTATTTTCCTCAAAACTGTCATGGAAAAGTAGGTGACCATGAACTACAAACAAAATCAATATGGCAGCAAATCTAACACACTCCTTCCTCCAATCTCCATGCTTCAAACCTATATTTAAACATCAAGCCAAGAACTTTATTACTTTTGCAAAGAGAAATTCCATGTTACTTTTATACAAACGACTTGTGATGCTTACACGCAGTAATTGAGTTTCACATTTGATTGGCAGGGTTCTTTTCTGGCAGTAATCAATTTCAGCTTGTGGTCATTACGACTTTGGAAGCAGCTAATCACAGCCAGTGATCACTCATTGTTTGTCAAGTCTGCAAGCAACAAAGCACCCATTACCAGCTGAATGATGATGGGTCAACATTATGACTGAAAGGAAACACTGAAGTCACGCTATATGATATGTATTGCAATACACTAAGTGACTGTTTCACAGTGAAAATTGCATGAATGTATTCTTAGGCCAGGCAATTCATTTTATAGCTTCATAGGAAAGACTACCCTGAAACTGTTTTGAAAATGTGAAAAAAGATTGCATTTGTAAATACCCTCAGTAACCTCAATCCAAGACATATTTTTTGTCTATAGACCTTTTGCAGTATTGACCATTATATCTGCAAAACAAAAAAAAGAATAATTTCCATATAACAGTAAAACAGATTTAAACAAAACTGGTACATCAGACTGCATAAATGGTTCCATGTGATCAAGCCAAAATGTCCAACAGTTTGTAGCTCATCTGATGAAATCAACAGACCTGGAAACTTATTCAGGGCGAGTGAGTGAGTATGGTTTTATGCCGCTTTTAGCAATATTCCAGCAATATCACGGCAGGGGACACCAGAAATGGGTTTCACACATTGTACCCATGTTGGGAATCAAACCCGGGTCTTCTGTGTGACGAGCAAACGCGTTAACCACTTGGCTACCCGACCGCCCCTAATCAAGGCGAATCTAGGATTCAAATCCACATAGGGATGCAACTCTGCACAGCATGTGGGGCACCTTAAACAAAAAGGTTAACTGTATCCCAGTATACTATAAATTGTACATCCTATGTCAAGTGAGTGAGTGAGTTGGTATGGTTTTACGCCTAATCTTAGCAATATTCCAGCAATATCACAGCAAGGGGACCCCAGAAATGGGCTTCACACATTGTATCCAACCTGGGTTTTCAGCGTGACAAACGAACGGCTTAACCACAAGGTTACCAGGTCTTATAGGACTACTGTGGTGAAACCAGAGAGCACAAACATGGTGATGACAAACCTAGAAACATAGTTACTGGGATTCAAACTCATGATCATTAGAATCTTGTACACCTAAGGGACACCTTCTATACGGCAAATTGTGGTGCCATAGACAACCGGACAACCGTTTCCCAAATGCATGAGGACCAAATGCATACGTTTTGTTTGTTTGTTTGTTGTTTAACGCCACACTTTGCAATACTACAGCTATATGATGGTGGTCTGCAAATAATGAAGTCTGGACAAGAAAATCCAGTGATTGACATCATGGGCATCGAGCTATGCAATTGGAATACAATGACATGCATCAGCAAAGTCTATGTGACCACTGATCCCGTTAGTTCCCTCTCAGGACAAGCATTGGTTGAACAATTCTAACCCGGATCTTCACACGGCAAATTGCACTCAACATCTCTTGGAATCAAGACCTAAAGTGTCGCAGGTGGTATATGGTTACCATTTGGAGGAAACCAATGAGCAAGGGGTTCATAATCATGAGGAGCACGAGAGTCAAACAATCAGAGGATCCTTGCATGCCTAAGGGACCTAACTCTGCACAGCAAATTGCAGCTCCTCAGATCACTGACAGACCGCCTGTTCCGCAAGCACCCAAAGACCTGGACTGCCTCTCCTATAAAGAGTATTAGGTGTCTATGCTCTCCTTAGGCTTAAGGGGATGTTACAATAACATAACAAATCAACAAGGAGGATTTATATCCCATCCTCCCTCAAATTGCCAGATCCAATCTTCCAGCCTCTATTATGGAGCATACTAAATAGGGATTGAGGGATGGAAAGTGATAAATCTGTGAGTCATTTAGGGCACATAGTGATAGAAATAAACCAGAGACAAGGTCTGACAGAAAGTAACCTTCAGGCAGAGCCTTGTCCTTTTGATTCTTATGCAAAGCATCTTTTCAGTGGATCAGTAGGGTACTGCCCGGCTTTTGGTCATTTTGTATCAGTACCACACAGTGGACACCCACAATCAATAAACTGAGACTTTGCTGTCCAGGCATGCAGGACTTCCCCAACGCTGTGTTATAATGAATGAGCACGTATAGAAGGGATCAACCATTTAATATTTGGATACTTTTTTTTTTAAATTCCTGAAAAATATATTTAGTTGTCATGTTTTACAGAAAAACAACATCGTCCACTGAAAATGCATGATGACCTGTAAAAAAATATAAAAAACACAAAAATTTTGCCTCATCCTTTCACAGAATAGAATTGTTTCAATGCAGTGACCAGAGAAATATCCCTCCCACTCCCAGAATACTGAATGTTCGGTCCCTGGAGAATGTTGTTAAACATAATTGAAAAATTGTAGCTATGTATGCATATGTAAGCGGTAGAACTAATCTAATTTGGGGCAGGGGGGTGGGGAGATTATTTCCTTCCTAGTTTCCCCTACCCCGAAATCGAGTCCCTCGGATTTGTCTCAGGTGTCCGCTTTTATGTGGTGATTTCTAGCACTAAGCTGAGAGTTACAGGTTCAAAGGATTTTTTCATCTAGTGATATATATGACTTTCAGATAATCACAGTGAGATTTTGCCACCCTCAGTAGTACCACGTAATAAAATTTTGGGGTCTGGCTCATGGACTCATGAGACAGTACATGTGACGTGTTTCAGTGTGGGGCAGGACCGAAGCCCAAAAACCTCTTAGGACATAAGTTCGCCAAACGCTGTCACCCATCTACTGATTTGGCAATAAAGTACCTCTTACCTCAAATAATGATGACAAACAAATGGAATCAATGTGACACCAAAAGTGCAATGGTTTCTAAATTAGTAACTTCCAACTGACATCAGCAAAATGACAATTTAATATCAAATCCAATAACTTGTCTGAAACATGGCAGACTTAGTGATTCTGTATCACATCAAATCAATCACCCTGTTTCAATATTTGCAAAGTAGAGATTGGCAGTTTCAAGGAAGTTACCACTAAATTCTTCATTTTAACATCAAGTACAATAAAATTCCCATCAAAACACAAAATAGTGACACCAAAGTTTGTTCAAACACCAGATTTTATGAGAGTTATATTCCTCAGCGGGATATAAAGATTGCGACTTTATGTCAAGTTTATTTTCACCTTTTCCATATACTGATAACCTTTGCACATCAATGTCTCACTTAGCAAAGTGTCTGAACACTAAGTGAAACTGGCCCCTCTCAAGGTGTGAGGGAACATACTTGACGCTCCCTTCACCCCAAATCCGATGCACATGGTAAGCCAGGGGTGGGTCCCGTGGGGTAAGGTGTGCATGCCCATGGAGAGGATGGAGTGGGGTTGGGGCGGTGCTCATGCAGCTTTCTCTCCTTCATTCCACATGTTGACAATGGTGAGGCTGATCTGCACTAATTCATTTTAGTTTTCCTACAGTATAATACAGTAAAGTAGTAAAGTACGGTTTTAACGAACTCAAAGGGACTACTAATTTTAGTTCGGTATAACCGTAGTTCGTTATAAGCATATATACAGCATGACTACAGCAAATAGTCGAGACCAAACAAGTAAGTTCGTTATATCCGTCAGTTCGTTATAAGCTTGTTCGTTATGACGGTAGTTTACTGTACAATGGAGCCCAAAAAATATCTTCCTCTTCTCTTTCTATCTTTCTTTTTTACATTTTGATTTCAGGATCTACATCACAGACTATAAATCAATTTGAGTCAATAACATTTCTCTATTTGGCCAAAACACAAGACCAATTGTATTACTTGTAATCCAAATGTTTCATCATAGTTGGAATCAGATGTAAAGAAACCCATGTGACACTTTTATTATTAAAAAAAGAAAACAACCAAAAACTACCTTTCATCACATAATTGTTAGGTCCAATATTGTAACCTGACACACAAGCACTTGTTTCTCGGCCTTAGAATACAAACAATGCAAGTGAAGTTGTTCCACGCAACATCTAACTTATTTAAGAATGCTACCATTAGACTTACCAACCAAAGTGATACTGATTTAGGTGACAAATAAATAAAGTCAGCATGACCTCTAGCTGCTTAAAAAGAATTACCGTAGTTTTCTTTGTAAGCTCAGATTTGATAGTGTTTGCAGACAAATTTAATGTCCTGATTTAAAAAAAGACATAAATTTAACAGTAAAAAAAATCACACTTATGAAAAAAATCTGTTCGATTTCCTTTTTTTTCATTTTGGATAAAAAAATAACTTCATGTAAGTTTTTTTTAAAAGAAGTTTCAAACATGAAGAATAGTTCTTCAGCAACTGATGTTGACCATAAGACGACTATGCTTATTGTAAGAGGCGACTAACAGGATCGCTGACTTGGTTGATGCATGGCATCATATCCTAATTGCGTGGTTCGATGCTCATGTCCATCACTGGATTGTCTGGTCCAGACTCGATTATATAAAGACTGCTGCCAAATAGCAGAAATATTGCTGAGCGTGAAATCAAACAACAAACAGAAGGTATAAAATATCTGAACAAATAATTGACTTTATGTGGCCTTACCATCTTATTTCTCAATCTTTATTTTTCACTTTCCTACTTGACAGATATTACAGGTTACCAAACAAGTAGTAACTTCAGTAGCAATATGTTCCTCGTAAAGGAGATAATGGGGAGTACAGCCCTATCACTTAGTACATTTACTGAACCTTATGTTCTGGGGAAGGGATACAGGTGTAACTGTCAGTCCACACATTTCATAAGTCAGCTGGCTGATTGATCAAAGTTAAAGTCAAGTCAAAAGAAGTTTATTGTACAAAAGGCCTCCGGCCCATGTTCAAGAAAGAGTTACGCATGTAGATACAATTATAAATGTTACACATTGGGATATACACATTGCTTGATTAATTCATTTCTTTTGGCTAATGCATGCTTAATATAAAGAGAAAGATTTAATATATTAGATTTGTTCTTTATCGTCAGCCTAACTACAAAGGCGTTTATTGGTCATTCCCTGTATTTCCTTGGATGGTAACAAAATGGTCACGTCATTCCCTGTATTTGGTTGGATGGTAACGAAACAGTCACATCATTCCCTGTATTTGGTTGGATGGTAATGAAATAGTCACGTCATTCCCTGTATTTGGTTGGATGGTAACAAAATGGTCATGTCATTCCCTGTATTTGGTTAGATGGTAACAAAATAGTCCCGTCGTTCCCTGTATTTGGTTGGATGGTAACGAAATAGTCACGTCATTCCCTGTATTTGGTTGCATGGTAACAAAATGGTCACGTCATTCCCCGTGTTTGGTTATGGAGGTACATTAACAAAAGTTGTTTTTTAAACTGTGCAACTACTGCCACTCAATACAAAGCTGAGCTGAATTCATTTTTGTCTGGTAAACTCCAATATAATCCATATGTTAAGTCCAATGTTTTAACTGAAAAAAATCTGTAAAAAAAAATTCAAGTCTAACTGAATTTATACTAATTCTGCAGATACAGTACATAAACCACTAGACTTCAGGTTCAAACAATAGCACTTGTGCATATTTCTAACTTTGGTCAGTGACAACAAGTATCACTGATTTAGTAATCATGCATTTTAGTTTTGTAAAGGGAGCACTGACACTGCACATAAAGCAGCGGTATGTCAATGTACATTGTCATCAAGTATATAGCTTCAAGGAGCTGAGCCAGACAGAGGGCAGGCGCTAGGCAGGGATTGATCTAGGCATGCTCGGAGGCAGATATTCCGCCCCAAGTCTGCAGCAAATGTCGGAAAAGTTCCTAAATTGGAATTAAAACTTTCCCCAAGTCATGTTATTATACTTATAACCAATGTTATACTCAGGGCCTCATTTCCCAGAGCAGTCATAGCACTACAACTGTTAAAAGTCAATGTTAAAGTATAGGCGTTATGATAGTCATAGCACTACAACTGTTGAAAGTCAATGTTAAAGTATAGGCGTTATGATAGTCATAGCACTACAACTGTTGAAAGTCAATGTTAAAGTATAGGCGTTATGATAGTCGTAGCACTACAACTGTTGAAAGTCAATGTTAAAGTATAGGCGTTATGATAGTCATAGCACTACAACTGTTGAAAGTCAATGTTAAAGTATAGGCGTTATGATAGTCATAGCACTACAACTGTTGAAAGTCAATGTTAAAGTATAGGCGTTATGATAGTCGTAGCACTACAACTGTTGAAAGTCAATGTTAAAGTATAGGCCTTATGATATTCACAGCACTAGAATCGCTTTGTGAAACTTAGTTCTGGTAGATTTGAATTCAGTCCTGCGCCATGACCGTGGAATTTATTTAAAAAATAAAACTAGATAAAACTAAACTTAGTCCTATTATGAAAACAGCAGAGGAGGAAAGTTTCTTTTGAAGAAATAGATTACAATTTTAAAAAGTATTTTCATAGACCAAGTTTTCATCTCTATTATCATAGACCAAGTTTTCATCTCATGTGAATTTTATGTCACTTATAACAAGGCCAACCAAGAGGATGATGCTAAATGCTTAGTTTTACATTACTGCATTGAATGTATTGCTAAACTACAGTGTTAAACTTTCTCATAATTTAAAAAGATAATTACTTTTTAAAAATCCCAATTTTAAATAAAAAAATGATTCCTTCTCAATTGGCTGTCATGGGCACAGTTTTGAACCCTAGATAAATGCCTGGGAGGCTGCAGAAGGTTTGGTGGGTGATAGAGCCTGACAGAGCACCTCTGACACTCACAAGGAGCACCTGCTGACATCAGGAGCTGCCCGAAGCAAAGATCCTAGGCTTTACTTACTTCTAGCCCTTTGGCCTGTGGCCAGCAGAAAAGGAGTGGGCCTGTTATTACCATATTTTCTTGATTATAATATACACTTAAACACACATTCTAGGCAACAGGTCTTGTGTATAATGTGCAGTCAAAAATTACATCGCTTGGAGCCAACAAACTTGGTCAAAATGTTGATGTAAAGTTTGCAATAAAAGATAACTGTAGGCATTATTATTTACAAATAAAGGTATTTTCTATTACACTAATCATTCATGATACACACTAAACAATATTACTGTGTCTGACTCATAAAATAATCCAGAAATAGCAATAACTATTCCCTCAATATTTTTTATTACAAAATTGTGTTACAACAAGGGAAACAGACTTGCTGACCTGCTATTTCTGGTGTTATATGGTAGAGGTAATGTTTCTTATTAGTAGAAAGTGATAAAACCTAATTTTCTGCATATACGATCGTACACACAGCCCTCTACACAGCTGTAATCGAGAGGGAAAAGTCGGCCAGTAGGACCCCCACACGGTAGCTTCCAGTTGAATTTCCTGTATCAACAAATTTCTGGAATACTGAATGGGTATGTAGCAATTTCCATTTGCAAATGTATAAACAACATTCCCTGTGGTTGTCTACAAGGTGGGGTAGCTTTGCGGTTTAAGCGTTCGCTCATCACGCTGATGGCCAGGGTTTGATTTTTCCATATATACAATGTGTGAAGCTCATTTCTGGTGTCCCTCGCTGTGATATTGCTGGAATTCAAGGTGAAGTTTTCCAAACTAAAAGGGTTTTTGTACACAGGCTTATCAACATGCTATATCTATTTCTGCTATTCCACAAAAAGGCAATGCCAAGGACATTTTACTTTAAATGTTACTTCTCTTCAAAACTAGTTGGTGCTGCTAGACGAAAGATTTTGTTTTATAAACCAACACCTGTGTTCTTGGGGGAAAGAAACAAAACTGTCATCAGTGTTACCATCCTTGAATTCAACAAATCTATTAACCTCAATACAAGTTACACAAGTTTATCAGAGTTACATACAAATAAAACATTTGTGCTGTTGAAATAGCATCCAAAACTCTTCCAGGATGCATGAATGCTTGTTTCTTCAACCATCAGTAATTGGATTGCAGTGTTCCTTTGAGAAAAGCATGAAGATTGCAGTGTTCCTTTGAGAAAAGCATGAAGATTACAGTGTTCCTTTGAGAAAAGCATGAAGATTGCAGTGTTCCTTTGAGAAAAGCATGAAGATTGCAGTGTTCCTTTAAGATAAGTAACAGGTTTTGAGTGTTCCTTTAAGAAAAGTAACAGGTTGCAGTGTTCCTTTAAGAGAAGTAACAGGTTTGCAGTGTTCCTTTAAGAGAAGTAACAAGTTTGCAGTGTTCCTTTAAGAGAAGTAACAGGTTTGCAGTGTTCCTTTAAGAGAAGTAACAGGTTTGCAGTGTTCCTTTAAGAGAAGTAACAGGTTTGCAGAGTTCCTTTAAGAGAAGTCACAATTTTGTTGTGTTCCTTTAAGAGAAATAACAGCTTTGTAGTATTCCTTTAAGAGAAGTAACAGGTTTGTAGTGTTCCTTTAAGAGAAGTAACAGCTTTGCAGTGTTCCTTTAAGAGAAGTAACAGGATTGTAGTATTCCCTTAAGAGCAGTACCAGGATAACAGTCTTCTTCTAAGATCTGAAACTTGTAAATATATACAACAACACTTGTGTTATGTAGCATCTTCAGTCCAAGATAGGGAAACAGACAGCAATCTAGTTAATGAATCGGTGGGATCGTCATGGTTTTGGCAGGCCTGGCAGAGGGGCTGGTGGGAGTCGAGGTGCACCAGCTGGCTTGTGTAACTGCTGGGAGATGGGAGCCAAGCAAGTCATGCAGGCAGAACACAGGCCATTATGACGATGTAATCTGAAGTGAAGGTTAGAGGAGTTCCTGCTAAATCACATTAAAGACTTTTAGGCATGTTTAGAATTTCTTTTCCAATGGTGCATTCATTACACTCTATGGATGTTAAATCCCCTGAATTTGCTAGATGTTCCCAGTTCTCAAACCATAATCTCGGCCATTTACAGACCTCCCAGCTGGGACACTGATAGGGCAGGAAACTCATTGTGTGATAAGTAGCATATGAATGAACATACCTTATACCATCACAGACAAACATAAACTTGAGATATTGACTTGTTCCCATGACTATAAAATTTTCGTTTTCCAGGCATCAGATAAGATTAAACCTTGAAAGAGAAACTGAATTCCCAATCACAATGTAGCTATACAGATATATTCTTTAAAATTATTTCTGAAAATTAATACATCTAGTTGTGGGGGGCATTGGCGGCCCAGTTGTCTAAGGTGCCTCAATTCGATATGCAGAGGTGTGTCTCTTGGACTAGCCAAAAACCTATGATTGTGGGTTCAAATCCCGGTTCGCCCTGATTTTCCAAGTTTGTCATCACCATACCCATGCACCAAAGTCGTCAACATCTAAGACCACGATCACTTTGGGCTTTCCTCCTACATTGAGCTGACAAGTCCTGGACAGGAATACTGTTAAAAGTGGCGTTAAACCCAACTCACTCACTCACATCATTATTACAAAACAAAGAACAAGCATTATTTTCATAAGAGAAAACAATCCATCTCAATCCGAAATAAAAGACAACTAGAGAAATAGCAAAATTCAATTCAAAGTCAACAGCATTAGTTCTATAGTCCTTGCCAAACCGCCCAATGGTTAAGATGTCATCAGGATTAGTAGAAATTTGCCATTTCTAAGGGTTTTGCTATATGTTATCATTGTAAGGACTAGTGGACTAAAATTTTAACTGTTAGTTTCTATCACTGATTTGTAAACTGTAAAGTTAAAAAGTTATAGTTCTGATTAACACAGCAATGAAGACAAGCTAGTAACCATGTAACCATGTTTGTAACCATGAGAACCATTGTCCATTGAGACATTTTATTCAAAAAGTTGAAAACCCTGCAACCCCACCATCCCAACAATAGATTCAACACACACAATATTTACATTAACCAAAAGAGAAGAGTTAAAACATAAAATAAAATGATAATCCCAGGTTATATTTGTTTTTTTTACAAATATATGTCTCCATTGACATGTGTATATCCTAATATACATATCCAATACGACACACATCTGAAATGACATAAGTTCCTGCTCTATTTCTCCAGTGACACAGGACACTTAACACCAATGACACCTGCCTTCAATGACACTTAACACCAATGACACATGTTGCCAATGACACCTGCCTTCAATGACACTTAACACCAATGACACATGTTGCCAATGACACCTGCCTTCAATGACAGTTGACACCAATGACACACGTTGCCAGTGACACCTGCCTTCAATGATACTTAACACCAATGACACATGTTGCCAATGACACCTGCCTTCAATGACACTTAACACCAATGACACATGTTGCCAATGACACCTGCCTTCAATGACACTTAACACCAATGACACATGTTGCCAGAAGAAGTGTCTGTTGTCGGAGCATACTTCAAAGGCCCCAAACATTTGTTACAAATAACTTTACAGAAAGCAGTCTATAATTATTTATTTACAAGTAACTCATTAATGTCTCAGACTGTAAGCTGTGATGACATTTTAATGGTCACAATTTAATTTAGTGTAACAATGAATTGGTTTGGCAACAGGAAACACAAGCATTTCTTTTTATTATATCTTTTTCCTATTTTTTTCTGTGTGTTTGTGCGCGTTCGTGCATTTGTGTGTCTAGGTGTGTGTAAGTGTTTGTGTGCCTCATGTGTGTTTGACTGTGTGACTGTGTGCGTGCGTGCGTGGGTGTTCTCAATTATTGCAAATATAGTTGAAATTTAACCTACCTCAAGGGTGAGCTTTCCATCAGGACAATCTTTCATAAAACCTTTGTACCTGCAAGACCAGAAACAAACAGATACACAATTGAAAATTTATAGTACACATGTTGGTGACATTGTCTCTTGTTGCGTATTCACTTTGTTGCACGTCTAATGCTGGTACCAATTTATCTGGGCCGGGCAAATCAGTGACTGACTGAATGAGAAAAAAAATCAACAGATTTCACTTTCACTTTTTTTTCACCTTTTTTGCCCTGGGATTCCCATAAAGGTCATGCAATTGGCAGCACTGTCTGATGTTCAACACAGCATTCAGCAATATTCTAACTATAGAGTGAGTGAGTATGAGTGAGTGAGTGAGTGAGTGAGTGAGTGAGTGAGTGAGTGAGTGAATATGGTTTTATGCCGCCTTTAGCAACATTCCACTTCACTCCCTCTAGCTATATAATCACAACCAATAAATAATCTGGGCAACCCAAACCAGTGATTGATATCATGAGCTCCAGCCCCTGCCATCAGGGTAGGATGACTTGTGATCAATCAAGTCACTGGGCCTGACAACCCGATTGATTTAGTCACCTTTCAAGACCAGCTTTGGACCATTTTCCAACCCAGGAGCAGCACTTACACTCTCCAAAATGTAGATGTAGATTTTTAGTAAATTTATTGTACCTAATAAAGCCGGTATATTTAATGTAATATCATGGACCATTTTTTCAACCCAGGATCACCATGGGGAGCAGCACTTACACTCTCCAAAATGTAGATGTAGATTTTTAGTAAATTTATTGTACCTAATAAAGCCGGTATATTTAATGTAATATCATGGATACAAATATGAAATTTTGGAGCTCAACAGTCACATGTTGTCGTTGTACAAAGGCATTGAAAACTGTTCATTGTCATGTCACATAAGACCACAAGGTGGCGCTGATCTCGTGTGACAGCCCTGGGCAGCAATCACGGCTCTGCATCTCCTTGGCACTGACTGGACAAGTGTACAAATTCTGTCTTGTGGAATTCTGCTCTGTTCTGCTTGTAACACGTTGGACAGTTGTGGGAGTGTCTGTGGAGTGTTCTGACATTGATGTACACGTCGATCAAGTTCATCCCAGAGCTGTTTGATTGGGTTGAGATCTAGAGATGTTGACGGCCAGGGCAAGGTGTTGATGTTGGCTTTATGAAGGTAGCCTACTGTGACACAAGCTGTGTGCGTTGGAGCGTTGTCCTGTTGAAACAGCTCCCTCTGGCAGTCAATGATTGGAAGAAGGTGAGGTTAAAGAATTTGATCCATGTAGCGATTTGCTGTCAAATTTCCCTGAACCACAACCAAGTCAGACCTCGTGGTGTAAGATATAGCCCCCTACACCATGACACTACCGCCACCAAAATTGTCTAATTCACATACACAATGTGGGGCAAAACGCTCATTTCAGCGACGATAAACACGTTGTTTTCCATCTCGCCGGTGAAGAAGAAATCGTGATTCATCGCTAAACCACACTTGTCTCCAGTTTCTCAAATTCCAAGGCTGTAAGGTATGGCACCAACGCAAGTTTCACTGTCGATGGATCTGTTGCAAAACAGGAACGATAACTGGTCTTCTGGGTCGGATTCCAGCCTCGCAGATGGTTCCTGACAGTCTGGTCCGATATCCTCCTCAAACCAGGGATGCGTCCTGCAGTCTCCGTAGCTGTGCGATGACTTAGACGGAACAATCGAATGTGGTGATCCTGTGCAGGGGTGGTAACTCTTGGTCGGCCTGTTCTCAGGCGGTCTGCAGTGGAACTGAATTGTGTGTATCGGTCACAAAGGCAGAAAATGATGCTGTGGTGGACATTGAAGTGGCGTGCAACAGAAGACTGTGATTCCCCTCTCTGTATACGTCCTATGGCGATGTTATGATCAGAAGCACTGAGTTTGGGCATTTTCGAACTTGAAAAATGCTGACAATTGAATGAAAAATTATTGGCTTATGCTTGCCTTTTTATAACCACTACCACGAGATACGAAAGCCATAACTTGCACGTGCATATTGCTCTACTATTTTCCCCATGACATTTTTGAACAAGTGTGAAAACAATGCCATTTAAGACATTGCAAATCAACAATGGCTGCGTTTTGACCCACCATTTGTCGAATATCAGGCCACCAAGATTTTCCAATAATATAAATCCAATTTATATACCGGATTTTTTGTGTAGTCAGGTTCAGTGAACTACATACTACCTGTGCGTTGCTTTTTTTTAAAGAGTGTATTGTTCTCAGTACAAGTTGGTAGTAATTAAATACAAACATTTTTGTCACAATACATGCTTACTTTGAAAGTTACCAGTTTTGTATAACTAGTCATTTAATAGTGTTTTCAGATTACATATTCAAAGCATGATCTGTAAAATTGTACATGAAATTATCATCAGGTAAGACAGATATTTGTTTTGTTATTTTACAAATAAGCCTACCTATAATTTTGCAGAGTAAAATTTCTTTGTTCTATTGAAACCCATGCTCCATTTTGTCCTTTTGTTTAACCTTTCATTTCAAGAATTGTTTCAGTAATTAACAATAAATCAGCCTTGATACAAATTGTCCTCCCACCTCTTAATCTGACCTGACTGTAATTTAAAAGCTGAAAAAATACATGCACCCAAACAATTTATCTTTTCTTAAACATTACATCTGATGCTATTATGCACTTACTGATAGCCCATCACCAAAACGTTTTGGGAAATTCAAGATATTTTTATCAATGAAATACTGACAATTGAGTTGGAAATAGAAAGGTTCAATCTAAAAGGGTAAACATAAATTTACTTGACCTTTACATAATGTCATTGTGACAGTGAAAGACGTCATACCAAAACTGACATTTACTCAAAGCTAATAAATAATCCATCTAGTTTCATACAAGTAGTACATTCAGACGGGAAATATTAGCAAATATTGAAACTTTGCAGAACTTACTTGTTCTGTTATAAACATGGTACCTTGATGGGATGGTCATGGTAACCATGGATACAAATTTCACATTAAGCAATTGGCTAAGAGTTAATAATTTGGTTCTGTTAACGTTACATTACAGTAAATCTGTAAAATTCCAATACGTCCATAGGTCCTTGCAGCTGTAGATTAACCCTACCATTCAAAATGATTCCAATCACTGCAGGAGAGAGCTCTGGTTTTATATCAAACATGCTATCAAGATTGGGGAGGCATATTAGTATGAATGATCATTATCCATAGGAGAAAAATAGAACATAAATTTCAAAAGCTGAAATTGATGATATGAGGTGGGTATAATTCCAGGAAAGTGTATTAGTCAGCTCCCAGGCTTTCCTATTGCAGGAGTTGTGTTACTGCACTGAAATCGAAATCAGGATCTTGATAATATGGTCATGGTCATGGAGCATTTCCAGATAATTTTAATCTCAACATTAAGCCCTCAGCACACGTCTACAGGCAACTTTTCCTTACTCAAAGCCGCCTCCTTGGTCTAGTGGTAGAGGGGAAGATCCGGGGTTCGATACCAAAAGACATTAAAAAGATGGTACTTGTTGTTACCCTGCCTGGTGCTTGGCTAAAGGGGTCTAAACAAGGCTCGGCGTCAATATACTGTGTATCAGTGGAGTATTCATGTTAAACTGTGGAATGGTATTCTCAGTAGGCTAACACAATAAAATCTGCATTAGTCCGGACAAGTACACATGCATGCACGCACGCACTTCGCTATATAAGTGCAATAATCGTGGATGCGACGATAAACCACACTTCACTTCATCTCACCTGCTTACTCAAATCAAAGGAGAGTTTACCAAACTTACCCTAATAATTGTCAAGTTATGCACAATTTAACCTTTAACATGTTGATTTGTGTTTGACCCTACTATGCCCTGCCTGCTGGATTTATTTTAGTATAAGGCGCTGTAAAGGTGGTGGGTGTCTTCAAACAGTCGAGGCATCATTAAACATGGCACAATTGAACCAATATTTCACACATGGATTCCTGATAGAAAAATACACATTATCAAAACATATCCTGACATTTTCAAACATACAGAGGTTAAGACAAACGTGAAAATAAAATTTGCAAATTAAAAGCCATCACAATTGTATATTGTATGTGACATGTTACTGATATTTCTATTCTTGTAAGATACACTCAAATTAGTGTTACTGTTTAATTTTCTTGGATCCAACATTGAAATATCAATCTATAATACAGGAATGAACAGGTTAAAGGCTTCTGAACCTGTGGAACTAAATGACATCACTACATCATTAAACTCCTCAAGAGTAGTGTGTCACCTGTGGCCCGCCATGGATCCCTATGTTCATGCCTTGTACCCCTAAAATATGTGTACCCCTACTGAGTGTCCTCTGGACCGAGGTAAATCCCTGTCTCACACACCGTGGATCTAATCCAACTGGGGGACGGCCGGGTAGCGGAAGACAAGGGTTTGATTCCCGACATGGGTACAATGTGTGAAGCCCATTTCTGGTGTCTCCAGCCGTGAAACTGCCAGAATATTGCTAAAAACGGCATAAAACCAAACTCACTCACTCACTCACTAATCCAACTGGGGCAAACTGAGAGTTGATCCAATGACCAAACAGATCCTGGCAGCCATAAGGGACAACTCTGCTCTGCATCCATTACATTAGCATTTGTAATATTTACGTCTAATAACTAACATTGTGTTATTAAATAAATGCCCAACTACATGTAGATCTTCCTGTAGCATCATATTCCAACTGCTTGTGTATGGATTAAAATCATGTGAGTGAGTGAGTGAGTGAGTGAGTAAGTGAGTGAGTGAGTGAGAGTTGGGTTTAATGTCGCTTTGAAATAGATCTAGTATTCAAGTCACATCAGGGCGTATCAGCTTACTGTAGGAGGTATGTCTGGAGTGATGCAGGTCTCAAACCATGAGCACAGTTATGGTGCTGACAAACATACAAACATAATCGAGGCAAACCAGGATTTAAGCCCACAATCATAGGTTGCTGGCATGCCCAAGGGATGTGGCACCTTAGACAACTGAGATCTGAGCTGGAAACATGATCATTATGTTTATGTTGTCAGGGCAGGTATTCAGCTCATTGTGTTTAATGGTTTGTATTGAATGTACTAGAACAGTGACGACAAATTTGTCCTTCATTCCCCTAAAGAGCTATATCCCTGCTGAAAGTATGGTGTCAAAAACATATTTTTTAAAAATTTATAACACCTTAGTTAGAATTTGATGATAAAGTAGAAACATGATTAAATTAAAACCAAGTTCAGTGCATCCTTATGATAGAAAATAAAACATTTAATTCCCAAGAGCCTAGTTGCAGAATATCTGATGAGATCACAAGAAATCATGACTTCTCTTACGAAAGGCTAACATGGCTGCTTTGGTCCACTGGTGTTTTACAAGTCTGCAGGAGAGAGCTGCCTTGCGTAATCTTGTTTTGGGTTGTAAGTGCAAAATCAATGTGCACTGCAGGCCTCAAGCCCTTCTCTTGTACAGCATACCGTGTAAACCTGCATAGGCCAGGGCTAAAACCCTCTTTGCTTCAAGAGAGGGAAAGCTGAGTACATGTATTACGAAGAAATTAATTAATCAAACATCCTACTTGTAAGGTTGATTTTTTAAATAGAGCCTTCATTTGTGAATTGATGTTTTTGAGGCTGAAATTGGTAGCTTTATCATCAGTTTCTGATGCAAAAATAACAATTCGATAAAATTGGTGTCATGATTTGAAATATGCAAATGAGGTCACCTTTCAGGAACTACTTTGGGTCAGTTCCATGCATCATTATGACGCCTACTTGCTGGACCAGCAATGGCCCAGCCTTCGCTTAAGTGAGTTAGTGAGTGAGTGAGCGAGTTGGGTTTAACGCCGATTTGAAAAGAATTCCAGTTATATCACGGCGTGTCAGCTCAATGTGAGAGGAAAGACCAAAGTGATGCAGGTCTCAGACATCTACCACTTTAGTGAACCCACAAGAACGGGTATGGTGCTGACAAACCTAGAAACTTAATCGGCGTGAACCGGGATTCAAACCCATGGTCATAGGTTTCTGCAGTGCCCAAGGGATGCAACTCTAAACAGCTTATTGCGGTGCCTCAGATGACAGGTCCACCTGGGCCCCCAATCTTCCCATAAAATTTAGACGAAAATTTTCTGGATGATTGAGAGCTCAGGTAAACAAACGTGACTGCAAATCATTTGGCACTACATTACAAATGAGGCCACTCATCCTGGCATTGCCTGCCTTGCTGCTGATTTAGTGAACATAGATACACCTTAAACTCTGATTGCTTGAAGAGTGACACTATATGACAAAGAGATATCCTTGTGTTTCTGTCTCATACACATTCTTATTCGAACTAGATGATACTCACTACAAGGAAACGCTTGGCAAATAATCTCTACAGCCTTTATGTACAAACATGCTACTTTTACCAATGTTTCAAAAAAATATAAACTATGATCCTGAGGGCAGTACAGGTACCCAGAGTACACCTCCTGTGTAGATTCTGGGGCAGAGCGGCTACCCAGAGAATAGGTCCTGTGTAGGTTCTGGGGCAGAACAGCCACCCAGAGTACATCTCCTGTGTAGATTCTGGGGCAGAACAGCTACCCAGAGTACATCTCCTGTGTAGATTCTGGGGCAGAACAGCTACCCAGAGTACATCTCCTGTGTAGATTCTGGGGCAGACCAGGTACCCAGAGTACATCTCCTGTGTAGATTCTGGGGCAGAACAGCTACCCAGAGAATAGGTCCTGTGTAGATTCTGGGGCAGAACAGCTACCCAGAGTACATCTCCTGTGTAGATTCTGGGGCAGAACAGGTACCCAGAGTACATCTGTGTGGATTCTGGGGCAGAACAGCTACCCAGAGTATACCTCCTGTGTAGATTCTGGGGCAGAACAGCTACCCACAGTATACCTCCTGTGTGGATTCTGGGACAGAACAGGTACCCAGAGTACATCGCCTGTGTAGATTCTGGGGCAGAACAGCTACCCAGAGTATACCTCCTGTGTGGATTCTGGAGCAGACCAGATACCCAGAGAATACCTCCTGTGTGGATTCTGGGGCAGAACAGCTACCTAGAGTATACCTCCTGTGTGGATTCTGGGGCAAAACAGCTACCCAGAGTATACCTCCTGTGTGGATTCTGGAGCAGAACAGCTACCCAGAGAATACCTCCTGTGTGGATTCTGGGGCAGAACAGCTACCTAGAGTATACCTCCTGTGTGGATTCTGGGGCAAAACAGCTACCCAGAGAATACCTCCTGTGTAGATTCTGGGGCAGAACAGCTACCAAGAGTACATCTCCTGTGTGGATTCTGGGGCAGAACAGCTACCCAGAGTACATCTCCTGTATAGATTCTGGGACAAAACAGCTACCCAGAGTACATCTCCTGTGTGGATTCTGGGGCAGAACAACTACCCAGAGTACATCTCCTGTGTAGATTCTGGGGCAGAACAGCTACCCAGAGTACATCTCCTGTATAGATTCTGGGACAAAACAGCTACCCAGAGAATACGTCCTGTGTGGATTCTGGGGCAGAACAGCTACCCTGAGTACATCTCCTGTGTAGATTCTGGGGCAGAACAGCTTCCCAGAGAATAGGTCCTGTGTAGATTCTGGGGAAGAACAACTACCCAGAGTACATCTCCTGTGTAGATTCTGGGGCAGAACAGCTATCCAGAGTACATCTCCTGTGTAGATTCTTGGGCAGAACAGCTACCCAGAGTATACGTCCTGTGTAGATTCTGGGGCAGAACAGCTACCCAGAGTATACATCCAGTGTGGATTCTGGGGAAGAACAGCTTCCCAGAGTATATCTGCTGTGTGGATTCTGGGGCAGAACAGCTACCCAGAGTACATCTCCTGTTTAGATTCTGGGGCAGAACAGCTACCCACAGTATACATCCTGTGTGGATTCTGGAACAGAACAGCTACCCAGAGTATACGTCCTGTGTAGATTCTGGGGCAGAACAGCTACCCACAGTATATCTGCTGTGTGGATTCTGGGGCAGAACAGCTACCTAGAGTATACGTCCTGTGTGGGTTCTGGGGCAGAACAGCTACCCAGAGTATATGTCCTGTGTGGATTCTGGGGCAGAACAGCTACCCAGAGTATACGTCCTGTGTGGATTCTTGGGCAGAACAGCTACCCAGAGTACATCTCCTGTGTGGATTCTGGGGCAGAACAGCTACCCAGAGTGCATCTCCTGTGTGGATTCTTGGGCAGAACGGCTACCGAGAGTATACCTCCTGTGTAGATTCTGGGGCAGAACAGCTACCCAGAGTACATCTCCTGTGTGGATTCTTTGGCAGAACAGCTACCCAGAGTACATCTCCTGTATAGATTCTGGGACAAAACAGCTACCCAGAGTACATCTCCTGTGTGGATTCTGGGGCAGAACAACTACCCAGAGTACATCTCCTGTGTAGATTCTGGGGCAGAACAGCTACCCAGAGTACATCTCCTGTATAGATTCTGGGACAAAACAGCTACCCAGAGAATACGTCCTGTGTGGATTCTGGGGCAGAACAGCTACCCTGAGTACATCTCCTGTGTAGATTCTGGGGCAGAACAGCTACCCAGAGAATAGGTCCTGTGTAGATTCTGGGGAAGAAGAACTACCCAGAGTACATCTCCTGTGTAGATTCTGGGGCAGAACAGCTATCCAGAGTACATCTCCTGTGTAGATTCTTGGGCAGAACAGCTACCCAGAGTATACGTCCTGTGTAGATTCTGGGGCAGAACAGCTACCCAGAGTATACATCCAGTGTGGATTCTGGGGAAGAACAGCTTCCCAGAGAATAGGTCCTGTGTAGATTCTGGGGAAGAAGAACTACCCAGAGTACATCTCCTTTGTAGATTCTGGGGCAGAACAGCTATCCAGAGTACATCTCCTGTGTAGATTCTGGGGCAGAACAGCTACCCAGAGTATACGTCCTGTGTAGATTCTGGGGCAGAACAGCTACCCAGAGTATACATCCAGTGTGGATTCTGGGGAAGAACAGCTTCCCAGAGTATATCTGCTGTGTGGATTCTGGGGCAGAACAGCTACCCAGAGTACATCTCCTGTTTAGATTCTGGGGCAGAACAGCTACCCACAGTATACGTCCTGTGTGGATTCTGGGGCAGAACAGCTACCCAGAGTATACGTCCTGTGTAGATTCTGGGGCAGAACAGCTACCCAGAGTATATCTGCTGTGTGGATTCTGGGGCAGAACAGCTACCTAGAGTATACGTCCTGTGTGGATTCTGGGGCAGAACAGCTACCCAGAGGGCATCTCCTGTGTGAATTCTGGGGCTGAACAGCTACCCAGAGTATACGTCTTGTGTAGATTCTGGGGCAGAACAGGTACCCAGAGTATACGTCCTGTGTGGATTCTGGGGCAGAACAGGTACCAGAGTACATCTCCTGTGTAGATTCTGGGGCAGAACAGGTACCCAGAGTACATCTCCTGTGTGGATTCTGTGGCAGAACAGCTACCCAGAGTATATCTCCTGTGTAGAGTATATCTCCATGGATCAATGTTCATGATGTCAACCACTGGATTGTCTGTGAACCTGTGGCAGTTACATGTGTCAGTCATAAATGATCAACTGGCCGATCATTGAAAGGTGAATATAAAGATGTGTCAATCACTGGATTGTCTGGTCCAGACTTGATTATTTACATATCGCCGTCAAATAGATTGAATATTACTGAGTGCAATGTTAAACAACAAACAGACAAACAAACAAAACAAACCAAGTTCCACCATCAGTGAAGACGAAGTTCAGGTGGAACCCAAGTACAAGACATCAAAATGGCCGACACGATAAACATGATTGGAGAGATTTCCGAACTTGTTAATGAACCTGTGACAGTTACATGTGTCAGTCATCATTGATCAATTGGCTGATCATTGAAAGGTGAATATTAAGATGTGTCAAATAGACACTAAGGTAAATTCACAGATTGTTGTAGACTGTCACTGTCAGTCTAGAAACTGATTGAGTCGATACTGCGATAGTTTGGATGTCCTGCATTTCTTCGTTTGGTTCACTTATATTCATGAAGGATATTCATGAGCGATCATTAAGTCTAACACTCTGAGGTTTCTCAATGTATTCTAAAACACTAAGTCCAACATTAAAGGGTATAAATGATCAGAAACAACGCTTCTGTATGTATTCGTGAAAGGGAATTGCCGAGGATCCCCAAGGAATTGTGAACACCATATGAACGCCAAATTGTACCATTTATACACTTGTGCACTTCAGTTTCGCAGTCATATGACCGACCTCTCATCCAAAGGAAAAGCCTTATATCGTGTAAACTTCACACTAAAACATTATTGCTGATAAAACTGGCCTTGATACTAACTATTTTATATTCTTGGAGCAAGAGGCCCTGAAATTTTCTTATTTTCCTGTAAAACGGATTGAAACATGTGTCCTTTGGTTTAACTAAAAAAAATAATTTGCTTGTAGGACATGCTGGTCGTCCTATAGTTTTAGAATTTTATTTTAAATCCAGGGGCTTCTCCGGTCATAGAACAAAATTACATGTTTTGAAACAATGACTGAAAAAAAACTATCCTCAATCTCAAACAAAATCTGTGTCTCATCCCGCACCAATCAATATCAAATTGTTGGGGCCTTTATTAATCCCAAATTCACATGATCACCTCAACATTGCTTCAAGACAGAATTGATGAAAAAGATGGATTTGGGGTGTGATATAGTAAATGAACATTTGTATCTAAATTACGGTAACCCGTAAAAGTAGTCATTATTTCATTCTGGAAAAGAAATATTTCCGATCCAGTAAAATGTTTTTAGAGGTAAAACAAGGCCAAAGCGTCACTGGTAACAGCCATGGAATTCTAGGTGTGATTTAATCTGTAAGCTATCTGGTCACACTCTTTCATGCTTGAAAATAAAACATTTCACATCCATAGAAAAATCCAACATATTTAAGAAAGAGGCAAACTATGATTAAAATTAATTCCTATTCCAGCTCAACTCCTTAACACTGATCTGTCTTCAAGCACCCAGAAAACCTTGTTCTTCAGTATATGATAAGATATGCTTCTGATTTGGGGCTAGACTAGCTTCTTGTCTCTGAAAATATTTAATTTGAGAGAAACAAGCAACTAAATAGAAAAGAATCCTCAGTGAGATGGGAGTTTCTTGAACCTGAGGAAAATCTAGACTTGTTTCATTTAGACTACATGTATAGCACCACAGTAATAGCTAGGTGGGAAAGAAAATAACATGGTCTAAGGACTGTATATTCCAATCCTGCATGTGCAATTTAGAACAGGAAAAGCATGTCAATCAATCCATAGTCTAGACAGGAGCAAGTTCCATTTCAGTATAATACAGTAATACCACATAATATTAAAACAAGAACACACAACAAAACAATAAAACAAGAAAACTGATTCCAACACTGATCCGAAACAGTCATACAATAGTGTGCCCCAGAGGTTTTATGATTTGGGAACACACCATGCATGAGGGGAAAATACAGCTCATATTTTTTAATTTATTTTTTTAATTCACATCAGAAATGATGCTTCTAGTCTAACCACCAGCTGTCCAGGCAGAGTTTTAGTTTACGATCAAGACAGGAAGCCTAGTACTCACCATTGCCTGATTTCTCCTTCAGAAACTGGAACAAAAAATGAAATGAATTAAACATGTGTCTTATCCACTTTCAATTACTATAACTAAGCCATTGGCTATATTTAATCTATGTTTATTCAGAGCCTTGTCCCTGTTTATAAACAGCTGAAAAGCAGCCAGGGGAATGTTTGTCAGTTATAGTAATTCATTAGAATGTTATGTCTTGTTTGTTTGTTGTTTAACGCCACACTCAGCAATATTCCAGCTCTATGACGGTGGTCTGTAAATAATCTAATCTGGACCAGACCATCCAGTGATTGACATCATGAGCATCGATCAAGGCAATTGGGATACGATGACATGCATCAACCAAGTCAGCAAGCCGGACCACCCAATCCCGTTAGTCGCCTCTTACGACAAGCATGGACTGCTGAAGGCAGATTCTAACCTGGATCTTCATGTGTCTGGAATGTTATGTGAATACAAGTATACAGTTTGATTTCTCATGTCAAGCTATTCCTGAGAGCTCACAGATTTTATCTTATCATATGCATGCTTGAAACAAGGACGGATGGGTTAGAGCATTGAGGTCATCACACAAATGTAACCAAGATAACACATTGGTTTCCGAGGAGATGGTGAAAAAGCAATAACTGACATAATACATGGAGGACAGTATATAATCAGAGCATATGAGCCATAACACATCAAAAACACAAAACATAACGATTCAAATGAATTGCAAAGAGAAATCTCACATGTACATTAATAAGATACATACTTTAGATCAAAGTAGCTTACCGTATTCGACGTAATAAGCGTCCCGCTCTAATAAGCACCCACAGCGATAATTGCTGACATATTGGCTGGTGAACAATCCCAATTAGCACCCCTTCCAATTGATCAATGTACACAAGACTTATTTTTTCGCGTATAATACGCAGTCGTGTGATATATGCACCCTTAATTATGGGCAATTAAATTCTGGAAAAATATATCTGTCGTATATAAACATTTCAGGCTGTCAGCATAAACCATGAAATTTATCTTTCAACTCTGTTTTTTCCACCAAAATAATATTCTAATAAGAGCCCCCTATTTCTAATATTGAGAGCGCCCTGGGCATTTATTGCGTCAAATACGGTATATTTCACAAGTAACAAAAACTGTAATTTTAGCGATTCTGATTTTAGACATTTAACTTGGTATTGAAAAATGGCATCTTTTCTTCATTATTTCAAACACAAAACAAAAACATTTGTTTTTGATGCAGAAGTACATATCAAAGCCTTCGATGATACAAACTCTCACAACCCTAAAATGAAAGCAAGTGCTCCATTTCTATTTTGCTTCCACAATTTGATTACCATACAAGTGAACGCAGAATCTAATAACTCGGACACAGAATTGACGTGTGTCATCTCTACCTCAAATATTTCTACAGGAGCCTGTCGGCCTGCACTGTTTAATAATAACAGTTGTAGTTCTCTGAGCGTACCACCCAGAGGAGAGACAAATTACAATAATAAATCGTAATGCAATTCTCATGACTGATGTAATATGCTGAGAACTGGTCCTTGCATCCTAAAGTCCTTGTTTACGTCCCTGAATCAGTGGGGAAAGTGACCAATATAACTCTGACGTATCTAACACATAGAAAAACAGCTTAACTTAATATAATGACAAGGAAAAATGTCCCTGACATACCTATTGTATGACGCATTATAAAAATGAGCTCTTATATATGGCTGTTTGAATAAGGAACAGTGGCAAGGTACAGGATAAATGAAAACATTGATGCATGTTTCCTACAAGGCACTGATCAATATATATATTTTCAATATACCGTATTCAACGTAATAAGCGCTCATGGCGCTCTCAAAATTAGAAAAAGGGGGCTCTTATTAGAATATAGTTTTGGTAAGAAATAAAACAGAGTTGAAAGATCGTTAATATTGTGGTTTATGCTGACAGTCTAATATGATACAAAAGAAAAGTCTGTGCGTATTATACACGACATATATTTTCTAGAATTTAAATGCCCATAATTAATGATGCATATAACACACGAGTGCGTATTATGCATGAATAAACAAGTCTTGTGTACACTGGTCAATCGGAAAAGGTGCTAATTGGGATTGTTCACTAGCCAATACATTAGCAAATATTGCCGTGGGTCTTTATTATGCCGAATACGGTATATACAGCTACGTACTCTTGTGGACAAAGTATCTGTTTGTTAGTATGTTGCCCAATTTAGCATTAGGAATATTTAGCTATTTCCCAGGTGCTATTCGTTCATCATGACTGTGGAATATCTAATTTAATCTTACCAAAGCCAATCTAGATTATAAATACAGGCAAGTCTATCTAATTTGTTTGAGCACATTAGAAAGTGGAAACTTTGAATAAGTCTGGTTTGGATGGGATTGTCCTTGAGGTCACATGACACCTTATCGCAATTATAAGTCAATAAGAATCTAGGGGGGACTTTGCTGTTGTCAATTGTTGCTGGTGGCTGACAGTAAAAATTGATGTCAGTAAGGATAGGCAATATCACCTTGTATTTCATTGTATTCAATGTCCTATTTTCGTTGAGGCAGTGGTGTAGACTAGTAGCTCGTCATGCCTGAGACCTGGGTACAATGTGTGAAGCCAATTTCTGGTGTCCCCCGCCGTCATATTGCTGGAATATTGCTAAAAATGGCGTAGAAACCATACTCACTATTATTTCTTTTATCTCTATCATGTTCATGTGATTCTCAGTTTGGGGGGAGCTGCCAGGCTGTGTGAGGCATCCCTCCTACATTAAGCCTGCTTGTTAAGTATAAGTGTAGCTATGTATTACCTATTTTGCCCTTCTATAACCCATACAGGTTCCTTATATCTTGTATTGTATTGTTCTGTTCTTTGACTTGTAAAAAATATTCATGTTAACATCGAGTTGTGATTTAAACAATATTAGAAGAGAGAAATGTATTGTGTAATTTAAGATTTCATAGACTGTATGTTTGTCAGTGGTGAGAACATTATGATCAAGTCTGGACCAGACAAACCAGTGACTGAAAGCATGAGCAACAAGCCACATCATCAGGGCAAGACGACACTCACCCACGCCATCAAGCCTGACTGTAAACAAGATTTGGTTCTGTGACTATATAAGTTCTGGCGGGAACTTCTACTCCAAACATTTGTTCCTTTGGAGGTGCAAATAATGTCAAGTTTTGGTTCCTATCATACTGAAATTTGTTCCAGCCATACAGGAACCTTCACACACATACCCGGTATGTTTTAGTTTGTGAAACAGTCAAGTGTCTTAAAGAGGGTTTTTTATGGGGCTATAATAAAAATTGGGGCTTGGTTATTTTGGGGGGAGGGGAAAGAGAGTTTTTTCAAGGAATCAATAGCGGTGGTATGCCCGTGGTTGCTGTAAATAACGGCGAGTTGTGCGATCTTCCGATCACTTCACATACGATTTTGCAGAAATGAAAATAAACAATATTGAGTGAAATTTTGAATAAAATTAATAAAATAGATTACAAAGGTGTTATGTAGTTGCTTGTTTATAAGCTTGATGAACGGTAAACCATGACATGTTTTAGTTCATAGGCGATGGTCGCCATGCTTTTATTACTAGCGCCAAAACAGTTCGGACAAAAGTGGCATTGGCACTTTAGACGAGACGGGATTTACATATAAACGAAATAAGATTGTTAATACATCTTACAACAAAAGGTAAGTCCAGATATGTAATGAACTGTTTTTATAACCAGACAGTGTAATTACATGATTAGTTTGCAGACTTAATTACGGATTTGCTGACATGGTATTTCCGGTGTTACATGCTCACAGTTATGTCTATGTTGGGGGGAGAAAACATCAAAAACATCAAAACTCTTCAACCCTGTGTATAAGACGAACCCCCTTGAAAGCCCCCTATTTCGAGGTACAAAAAACAGCAATATACGGTACATGAATCTTAAGCATGGAACAAATACTTGCAACATTTTTGTTCCGGTTGGAACAAATAGTGTATGTGTGAAAATTCCTATTTGACAATTCGGTTAACATTTCTGATAAAATTAACCGGAACTTTTCTCTACAGGGTGGGAACATTATCACAGCAATTTTTTTCATTTATTCCTGATATTTGTTCCAAGCCGGAACTAAAATGGGATGAACAAAAACATGCTTACATGACTACTCGATCCACATCGTCACCTTATACAACTAGCCTATTCTACCCCTGAATCCCCACAGAGGATGAAGCATTTGAGTTGGTGACTATCCAAACTATGTAACAGCAATCTTAAAACGTAGTTAGCAGTAATCTTGCTGCGATATAAATAGCAGTCTTTAATCAACTCTGACTTTTAATGATAAAACATTCTTTTTAAGTGACCAAAAGCAAATTTCATGCAGATTTCATCCATGTGTGCTAAACCTGATAAATACGATGCTAATGTCAATTCTTTTTCTAAAATGTCTATATGGTGAGTAACTTCCAAATATACACCCTCATTGTAAAGTGTATACACTTGGCTCACATGTAAATGAGAATGCCTGGCATATCACAGAGTACTTGAGTCATCTCATACACTTCACACAAACAATAACAAAGTTACATGTAGAAGGAACATAAAATGGCCAACAGATATCCTTAAAGAGAGGAACACACCAACACCACATCTGAAATTTGGATGACTAACTTGTTGTCGGCACAGGTACTATAAAAATGTACCTCAAGTGTATAAATACAATCGCTTGCGCAATTGAAAATTTACACAACAGAATTCCACCAGCCTGAACATAACTGTGTTAGGATCAGACAATCCAGTGATTGACTTTATGAGTAACGTAAATGCTCTGAGTCAAATGTCACATAATGAATTACAAGGTTTTTTCAGGAAACACACCCTAACCTCATTTGAACCTTGACCTCATTTGAACCCTGAAGTACAACTTGTTGCAAAAAACGAATATCATAAAATTCTTGAATAGCAGCAGGCACCCGATCAACACTATCCTGACGTGTAAACAAACTTTCACAAAGACATATTCAAGAGTTTACAAGTTATGCTCCAAAATGATTGTTACCCTCATTTGAAGCTTAGTCCAAATTGCTGCCTTAGAAATGAAAAAATAACTATTCGAAAATTCCAGAATAGCAAACGTTACCTATTCAGCGCATGCCTGATGTGTATAACAAGGGTTCATGCACAAATGTTGACCAGTTTATGAGTTAACTACCAAACCCACCTGCCATAGACCAATTTGTTGCCTTGCAATACTTTGTTTGGGTGGGAGATAAATACATACCTGAAGAAGTGTCAAGTGTCTAAAAGAGGGTGTTTTCTATGCATCGATAATAAAAAATGGGGCTTGGTTATTTTGGGGGGGGGAGAGATAAATAAATACCTCAAGAACAGTCTTGTACACTGTGATTCGCCGCCACTCTCAAAATGATATAAGATTCAGCAAAAATATGGATTTGCCTAGGACTACATTGGATTGCCAGAGAAACATGTGGCTATAATGAGTGAGTATGGTTTGATACGGCTTTTAGCAATATTCCAGCAATATCAACACGGGGGTCGACCGAAACGCATTTCCGAATGAACACTCTTTTAGTAGTACATAAAAAGTGTTGGACTGTCTTAAATATGGCTTCATTTTCTGTATCAACATGATCTCTATTGCCATATATAAGATAGCTATGCTATAAATCCCAAAGAACAATGAAGAACGAAGAGTGGTTTAATTCATGTTAAAACATTGTTCCATCATGACGTCATTTCTATAGATTCGAATATGTGCTCGCAACTTGATGACGTCATATATTGGAGACGTTATTTTTTAGAGGGAAGTGTCTAGTAAGTTGTTCCCCACAGATGAAGCTGGGCTATATAGATAAGTGCAGTGGCCGAACAATCGCATCCAAAAGTGGGAGAGATATGACAATCTGTATTAGCAGAAAAGGTACGGATAATCCACGTGAAAAGGACTTGTTCGACATTTCCGAGGTCGGATTCTATTCAAGGAGCCATCATTATTAATATATGGGTAAATCAGTTTAAAGTTTGTACATTTGATCAACAACCTCAAAGAGGCTGTACAAAATGTTGATATCCTAACATTTCCCTATCTCAAGCTATAGGACAAATGACAGAATCTAATGCAAATGGGAGCCATTTGGTTTTCTTTATACCCAGGATTTTTTTCCCAAAACATCTTAATTGCACGTATTTGACAACTAGCTTGCAGACTGTCTAAAGAATGCCACAACAAAGTGTTATTTTGTTAAGTTAATGTCACTAGTTGTGTGCGGATGTTTTCTATCATGGCTATTTCACGCCAAGACAGTTTATTGCACAAATTTGACTGTCACACTACATGGGGCTTTATTAGCAATGGCTGCCAGGCATAAACTGGCTGTTACCAAACAGGATCTTTTATCAGCAGCTTCCTGGCTGGGAAAAGTTGGGTACAATAACAATACGCCTACCCACAACGATGCATGTTTTAAGGCTGTATCAATTTTCAAAGATTGATATTAATGGAGTTTTGTAATAACTTAATCTGATAACTACTCTGTCTAGCATTACCTTATCATCTACTGTGAAACATAATGTTAAATCTGCATAATACTGTTGTAATGAGTCATTCAAGTTTAGACGTTGAAGATCCGGGTAGAGAATATAACTTCAGCAAACCCATGCTTGCCATAAGACGCTACTATGCTTGTTGTAATAGGCGACTAACGGGATCGGGTGGTCAGGCTAGCTGACTTGGATGATGCATGTCATCGTATCCCAAGTGAGTAAACAATGCTCATGATATCAATCACCAGATTGTATGGTTCAGACTCGATTATTTAAAGACTCTCGTCAAATAGCTCCAATATAGCTGAGGCTGGCGTTAAACAATAAACAAACAATAAACAAACAAACAAACAAACAAACAAACAAACAATCAAGTCTAATACAAACTTGGCAATAGCAATAACCCCTTCTCAGCCTGGAATAGTGAGAAGTGCATGCAAAAAACACTCAAAGTATCACGATACTTATTTTATCATGTATCAAGTAAGTGTATTGATACGCAACGTTGGCACATTGTGAAACTCCTAGTACTGACACAGCATGGACCCACGAGGGCTCCAGGTTAGGATTGGTCCCCAGTAAGCTACGATGGTCGTAAGTGGCATCCGAATGGATTGGGTGGTCAGGCTCAGTGACTTGTTGATAGCATATTCTCCTTCCCCGATGGCAAGGATCGTTGTTCACAATGTCCATCACTAGATTGTCTGGTCCAGATACAATTATAACATATTTTCTTGAGTATAGTGTGCACTTTTTTAAATAAAAACACAGCTGTGTGGAGGTGGGTGCACATTATACACGCCATAATGAGTTTTGATGTTGTTTTCCCCAAAGCAAAGACATTACCATGAACATGTAACACCTGAAATACCATGTCAACGAATTTGTACTGAGGTACGCAATCTAATCTTGTAATTACTCTGTCTAGTCATAAAAAGAGTTCATTATTTATCTGCTCTTATATTTGTAATCTATTTTTATTAATTTTATTAATTTTATTCAAAATTTCATTCAATTTTGTTTACATAATTTCAGGGAAACTGTGTGTGAAGTGATTGGTAGATAGCACAACTCACCGTTATTTACAGCAACCACAGTCAGATTACCACTAATGACACCTTGAAATGCACTCTAGTTGACAGAGAATGGATACATATATCATAAATGCCATACTTTGACTTGTCATATTTGTTGAAGTTTGACTACATGGCTACATTTTTGCGATCGCTAGCACTGGAGCCTTGACAGTGACTGATCAAATTGTTTCAAGTGCCAAAAATATCTGGCAATAGCTATCAGCTATACCAAAGTGCTACACTTATCGTTATTATTATTGTAAATAAATATAGTAAAATCTACAAGTAAAATAACACGATATTGGAATATATCATTCCTGATAATATAATAGTTTCAGATAAACTTCTTCCGATCATTTCATTACAATGCTTTGAAGTTACATTCTTGGGTAATTTTTTACCAAATCACCAGTAGATTGGGAGAAAACGTGTGTACAGCTGATTGCTGTTTACGGCTTAGTTTCTGAGAAAATACACATGTAAAACAATGTCTAGCAGAACAGGAAATACAATTTAAACAGTAAATCAACATGTCTAGTGATGTTTTATCTCTAATTTTAAGTTGGTACTGATCAAGTTCGTTGTCACCTGTCCGTTTACCTTAATTCGCTGAAGGGATATGATGTAATTTTTTTCTACACATAATACTCAAACAAATCTCTCTTTTTTTCAAAATACTAAATCCCGGAGAAGGGAGTGAGCATTATACTTGGGTGCACAGTACACTCAAGAAAACCTGGTACAGGCTGCCATCATATAGTTGGAACAAGTTGAGGGTTGCTCTAAACTGACAACAAAAAGGCAAGGATGTTTTCTTGAGCTTTATGGCACTCGTTTCACTTCCATTCTAGACTATGCTTTGAAAAATAATTGGACAAAATTCGCGATTTAAAATTTGAAAACTGAACAAACAAAAAGTCTGGAATGTCAAATAGATGGCTGAGTTTGTCTGAAAGTACTTTCCTCTGGCTGTGGAAAGTCTCTTCTGTTTCAAACTTTTATCCCATTGAAACAACAGATAGATGATATCTTGCATTCGGAATCAGTTGTACAGCATGTAACTCTCATTCAGAATGCCACGTCTTAACCTTTTCGTAAGAGACACTCTGAGTGGTCGGATGAAAATTCGTTCTGACAAAATCTGTTACGAGATGTCCTCCGATCTTTGAGTAGCGGTAATGATCGAGAACTAAGACTTTATTTTAATGAGATTGCCCTAATTCATGTCAGAATTCACTGATAGGTTCTAATTATTCTCCATGATCAGGATTCTTGATTTGTCAGCACAATACCTGTGCTCATTTTACCAAAGGTAAACGTCTACTACCAAAGGTAAATGTCTAAACTCCCTCATGAAGCTGATTGACACACTGAGATATATACCCCCGTGAAGATCCGGGTTAGAACTGGTCTTCAGCAACCCATGCTTGTCCTGAAAGGCAACTAACGGCTTGCTGACTTGTTTGATGCATGTCATCACATCACAATTGATAAGATAGATGCTCATAATATCAATGTTCAGAGTCACACAGTGAATCATTCTACTGAAATTGTTCATGGTCTGTCAATATGGCTGCTGCTGCTACAGTTTTCTCAACATTGGTAATTGGTATTTATTCTTTCACTACCAAGACAAGTTTTTGTCTTCTGGTTAGAATCATGAACAAGCGTATAGTCAACGAAGTCATCTATATCCCCTGCCCATTTTAACACGTTATGGTCCCAAACCAGGTAACTGACACAACATTTCTTTTAACCCATGTCAAAATAGCTGCAATGGACATTCTAAAATAAAAAATTCTAAAAGTGCTAAATATCAAAAGGCACCAGTTCAGTATGTGCCTGGTAGACATGCAAAGTTTTGTAAGAAAGAATTTAACGTTTTTTTAGTTACGCTCCAGAAACGAACACCACCCTTATAGAACCTCATCCAATTGTTGCCATGGAAACGTAAAAAATAAAACTTCCTTAAATTCCTAAATAGCAAAAGGCACCAGTTCAGCATGAGTCTGATAGACAAGCAAAGTTTCATAGAGAAATATAATGGTTTCTGAGTTATGCTCCGGAAACGATTTCGGGACGCACGCACACACAGACGCATGGACGGAACCCATTTCAACATCCCCCGCCAACTTCGTTGGGGCGGGGGATAATGAATTTAAGTACTTGAGTCTGATGCACATCCCAGTGATTCCACTCGTCTACAGCAGCATTAGAAATTGGCACTAGTCCTGTAGTCGTTGCCACACTGCCCAATAGTTAAGGTATCATAAGGACAAGTAGAAATTTGCCATTTTTAAGGGTCTTACTACATGTTATCATTGTAAGGACTAGTGGACTACAAATGTTAGTTTCTACCCCTGTACAGTGTTTTCAAAACAAAGTTATGCACCAGTGATATTAGAGGGATGGTAAGCTGACCCCTTCAGAAACAAAGTAGACCTGCCTGTATAGGACAAGATACAGAAGAATAAGAGAGTTGAATATATTTATCTTATACAATGACTAAATATAATATATATCATAATAAAGTCAAAAAGCAATATTCCTAATATCTAACATTTCAGCAAACTATTTCTGAGAAATAATTGTTCTGCGGCAGATGAATAAGCTCTATATAGAATATATTTATGTTTGAAAATAACACTTATAAGAGTTCTCTACTGCAACAGCTGATGAACAATATATTTATTTCTGAAACATTACACTTAGCCTTCTGTACTGTTCAACAGTTCAACCAACTTTAACGAAATGTATATTGTGAATATAACACTTATATTCCTTCAGTTATAGTAAGTTAATAAAATCACATCCAGTGATAATTAATAGACTCTGCAGTGTTTCTCAGAAATCTGAAAGTAGTAACTGTAAACTGTAACTGTAAAGATATAATTTTGTTGTTGTTATTAGTAAGGCACATGTTTGACACAATCTCATTAAAATCAGATCTTAGTTCTTGCTATCGCTAAACAAAGATCTGAGGACATCCCATTACGGGTAACGTCAGAACGACCTTTCATCCAACCAATCACAGCGTCGCTTACCAGATCATGAAAGTGACAGCCAGAATGTGTTTTCTAATCATGCAACATCGAAAACGTTAACACAGGGTATTCCGAACTACAGTTACAGCCCAAAGAGCTGATTCCGTCAAAATTATCGTCTATCTCTCTCTTCCCTGGGATAAACATTTGAACGGAGGAGGCGTTACACGGTACGTGGAAAGCACTGTCATACAATCTCAACCATATATTAGACATTCCGGAATGTTCGTTTGTTCAGTTTTCAAAATTTTAATCGAGAACTGTGTCAACATATTTTTCAAGCATAGTCTGAAATGGAAGTCGCCAGGTTGAACCGAATGTTTGTCACAGCCCGTATGATTGATTCCATCAAAATTATCGTCTATCTCTTGCTTCTGTGGGAAAAACATTTGAATGGAGGAGGCGTTGCACAGTACATGGGAAGCACTGCCATACAATCTCAACCATATATTAGACATTCCGGAATGTTCATTTGTTCAGTTTTCAAAATTTTAATCGCGAACTGTGTCAACATATTTTTTAAGCGTAGTCAGAAATGGAAGTCGCCAGGTAGAAACAAGCGCCGTAAAGCTCGAGAAAGTTGCTTTCTAATTGGCTGATGTCAACTTCTTGTTACTCATTTCAGTGGTCGGTCAAAGTTCACGAAAGTTCATTCTGACGTGACCTGTAATGGGATGTCCTCAGATCTTTGTTTAGCGGCAGCAAGAACTTAGGTCTGATTTGAATGAGATTGATGTTTGACATAATCAGTGGTTTAATATTTTTTATACAAAAATCATCAGAAGACATATGAGAGACTATTCAGAAGGGTTAGCTAAGCTTCTTAATATTGCTGCTTCAGTCAAAGAGTGCTTCCCCTAAGCTACTCCTGAGCAGGATATTTTAAATTATTAAGCTTTATGTCAAGTTTTGATTGTATTAAGGTTGTTCTCTAGTATGAACTGTAGTCAAACTGAACTGTAAATAAACTGACTGTGGTCAAACTGAACTGTATTCAAACTGAACTGTATTCAAACTGACTGTAGTTAAACTGAACTGTAGTCAAACTGACTGTAGTCAAACTGAAATGTATTCAAACTGACTAGTCAAAATGAACTGTAGTCAAACTTAACTATAGTCAAACTGAACTGTAGTCAAACTGAACTGTAGTTAAACTTAAATGTATTCAAACTGACTAGTCAAAATGAACTGTAGTCAAACTTAACTACAGTGATCGCTCGCTATTGTGCTCTTCGATAAAGCGCTACCTCGGTTACTACGCGCGGTAACACATGGCTCCCCAAATTTAAGTACACTTCTATTACTGAGAGTTTTACACAGACATAATTGTATTGTTGTTCGTTGTTCATTTGCACATAACGCTTCTCATTGCATAATCAACCGTTTATCGCTGAATGGAGTTCTAATAATCTGTTTGAAAACATCCGCGGCAAGTCCCGGAAATACGATTGTTCAACTAGTTAACTTTTCACACTATACATCCTTTGATCTTAGAAGCGCATGCATGCAATAAAAGAGAACCACAAGCGAAGTTTATATTCTTAATTAGTGGGCAATCCAATTTAAGGCTAAACTGTCACACACATGTAGTTGCTGTCACAACACGGCGGTCATTCATTTCGTAATCGCGCTTTCGTAACATCGCCTGTTTTTTTTCCGTAGTTATAACAAGCGATTTCATTGGATTAAAATTTGTTTCTAATGACGCTTTCTTGCCAAAAATCTGCTACAAGTTTCGTGATTGGTCAATTTTGAGCACGTGACCTCAGGCAGCCAATCAAATTATAGCTGTGATACCAAGCTCGTGTTTGATAAATTTCAGAAGTTAGCGAAAGATTTTTTGTTAAATCTTGTTATTCTGAACGTTTTAAGCAGGAAATCACGATATATTATTAAAAATATGGAACTTCGCGAATGTATCGTGCTAGGTTACGAGCTGTGACAAAGATTTTTCATGCATATATTTTTGCATTAAACGTTGTGTCCGAGCCGAGAATTCAAGGCGACGAAAGCCGAGATGTCATTTGACTTACATTACACGCTATCGCACGAAACGATGGAAATAATAACTTAGATGTAAGTTTGATTACTTTTAGATATATTTTTGTTGATTTTATTTATCACTTTGTATAATATATTTAAAGATTTGCTTAAAATAGTCTTTATTTTGCTCTTTGACATGTTCGATGCGGACCCGTTGTCGAAATGTGTGTCCGAGAATTTTATTTTCAATAACATCGCGGGAAATAGTGAATAATTGTTTAATTTATTGATAAAAAATGATAAATTAGAATGGAATACGTATTTCAGACATTTTGAAATGTGACAGATTTAATAAATGAATGATATTACAGGTAGATCTAGGTCCATAAAAATATATACTATTTTGACGTGACGTGTGATAAACACATATTGATGATTTGAGATTTGCCGAGCGCGCTCCCCCGCCTCGGCCTCGGTTAAACGGCTCATCGTCTATAACGCCCACCAATTATTTGGACCCCATTGGTAGCGTTGTAGCGAGCGACCACTGTATAGTCAAACTGAACTGTAGTCAAACTGAACTGTAGTTAAACTGAACTGTAGTCAAACTGAACTGTAGTCAAAATTAACTGTAGTCAAAATTAACTGTAGTCAAACTGAAATGTAGTCAAACTGACTAGTCAAAATGAACTGTAGTCAAACTTAACTGTAGTCAAACTCACTGTAGTCAAAAGAGGGTTTCATCCTTGAAAGCATATATGTTAAATCTAAAACCTCAAACTAAGTATTGTAAAACATAAAACCTGACTGACAGAGAACTAATTAATCAGTGATTTGATTTGTTACATTTTAACTCCAACATGCTGCAGCTTTACGAGTTCGTGCACAAAGTACATGAATACAGACTTGTGAGACACTGCTCTCCTCACATCATGGTAACGCAGTCTAATCCTGGAATAAATTCAAATGTTGGCTGACATGTGTTGATCTTCATCTTGAAATGCCTATAAACAGCTTTCGTCTAGACTGAGTAATTTGTAATTACTCAAGTGAGTGAGTGAGTGAGTCAGTGAGTCAGTCAGTCAGTCAGTCAGTCAGTCAGTCAGTCAGTCAGTCATCAGTGAGTGAGTGAGTGAGTGAGTGAGTGAGTGAGTGAGTGAGTGAGTGAGTGAGTGAGTCTGTGAGTCAGTCAGTCAGTCAGTCAGTCAGTCAGTCAGTCAGTCAGTCATCAGTGAGTGAGTGAGTGAGTGAGTGAGTGAGTGAGTGAGTGAGTCTGTGAGTCAGTCAGTCAGTCAGTCAGTCAGTCAGTGATGTTTCAACATAACTTCATAGCTGACAGCTTTAAGATAAAGCTGTTCATAAAAATGTTAACATGAAAAGAGTTGAATAGTTCATTGGCAACAGAATGGGTAAAAAAATTGACAGCAGAATATTATTCATTGCAGCTAGTTCATTATTCCAGATTGAATAGGGTAGTACCATTTCCAGATTGAATATGGTAGTACCATTTCCAGATTGAATATGGTAGTACCATTTCCAGATTGAATATGGTAGTACCATTTCCAGATTGAATATGGTAGTACCATTTCCAGATTAAATATGGTAGTACCATTTTTGCATTCATATCTTTTTTGTGTCCAAGAAACTTGGAATACCAGACAATGAGACCATCAATCAGACGTTGAGATAATCACAGAATGTCAGTCTGACAACTGCTTACATCTTTCCATTAACAGGAAGTGGATGCATGGGCTTAGGGAAACTAAAATCATCCTCGACCATCTAGGGTAAAACACACAGATGCCAACCCCAAATGAGAGACCACACCTGTGATAGGCCTCAGGCTAGTTGGTGATCGATTACTGCCTGGTAAGACCAAGCGGCACTTTCTCGCAAGACAATTTACAAGATTTTCTGTAAATTGACTAATCATCTGTCCAACCCTTTACAAATATATAAACATTGAGTTGTTTGTTTTCTTGATTTCTTAAAGGGCATTTGACATTTATGTATAACTGTATGTATACGTTGACATTCTTGCGTATTCACAAATGGAAACATCATACAACATCCCATTGTACTATCATACAAAAAGAAAATAGCAACCAGCGAGAAATTCACAATTTGTCCATTTTCCAGTACAAATTACTCCATTCAATACAAAACAAAGTCCTTAATTACTGGAGTCAATCGGAAGATTTATGATAATTCTTTGTAGTGGCATAATTCTTTTGGTTATCTATTTGGGTGTTTTATAAAGGTTGTTCATCAAAAAGTATCACTACAATAATTACCTCATTACTTTTTGTCCACCACGCATCATTACCCTACATCTCTCGGTTAAACATTGTCATAATAAACTAAAAGTAGATTTTAACATTTGACCAGTATTTTGTGCATGTAGCAAATATCTTAAAAGTTCATATCTGATTTTTGTGAATTTTAGAAAAAACATCGAATATGTAAAGACGGTGTTTGCTGAAATTTACATTTGAAAGACGTAATGTTTTGACTGCTTTCTCTGCTAAACGACAGGTAAATTTGTTCAAATAGCAGAAGAGGAAATGTATTTGAAATGGTAAATCATCATGTCTAGACATGTTTTATTGCAATTTTCACATTTCCATTGACCAAGAGTGTTATCGATTTTCTGTTCGTTCTCCTGAAGCGATACGATTTATTTTTTGACTGCACTTAGCCTAATACTCGAAATATCAGTGTAATGTCAGCTAGAGAGGAAGCGAAGGGAATTAACTCTCAGGATTTAAGCATTGCGTAAGATTGTTTGCTAGACTACGGAAGTCCTGGGATGAGAGTATCTGCGCATGTGTACTTCATCTTTACCTCTGCCAGGAGAAAAGCAGCAGGGCATCCCAATGTATCAATTACACTCATGGGCGTTACCTGTCCCTCTTTATATGGTCTCTGCCCAAATTGAGGCAATAAAGAATAATGTGTTTAATGTGTGTCTGAAGTTGGTAATTTTAAAAACAAAAAAGTCTATTCACTATCAGCATGATTAACTAGTCCTTTTGACTCCAAATGAGAACGATGAATTGCAAAATAACTCGAAATCCAGAAAAGTGTATGAAACATCAATACGGTACTTGACCACGAATACCCTGTACCCAACAAAATCTGAATTTTGTTTAATTTAAGACCCATGACGGATGAAGTTCTTTAAGAAACTATCATGTAATTTTGTATAGAAATGTGTACATGACATGTAGGGGGACAAACCGTGGAAGGAACAGCGCAAGCACGGTCTGCACGTATGATTTCTTTAGAAGTGAAGCAGAAAGAGCAAAGCCTTTTTATGCAATTAATAAATTCTTGAAACGAGCTTCAAAAGCTCTTGGTATGTCCCCTCAGAAACTTAAAAATGTTGTTAGTCGACGAGATACAAATAGTCAGGCCAAGGAGGTAGGGAACATGTCAAAACCATGCAAGGTTGATAAATTAGATTGTTTTCAGAGGGATCAAGTCAGACGTGCAATTGTTCAACTGCACTCAGAAAATAAGTACCTGTCCCTAAGAATTTTGAATGAAACACCTTGAAACTGACCATGATTTACGTGTTACAAAGTACAAACTATGGCAGCTGTTGCATACATTTGGTTACAAATACAAAAAGATAACTGGAGAAAATAGGGCTGTGTTGTGTGAACGGTCTGACATTGTTCGTCTCCGAAATCATTACCTTCGTACCATCAAGCAGAAACGTGAAGAAGGATATGAGCCCGTCTTCTCAGATGAGACATGGGTAAATGCGTCACACACAGCCAGCAGTCAGTGGGTACCCAGTGGTGACTGTAAGGAGTCTGGTAGAAAGTTACCAATGGGAAAGGGTGAAAGACTCATAGTTCTCCATGCTGGTTCTGCTAGTCAGGGTTTTCTCCCAGACTGTGACCTCGTCCTTAGAGCCAAGGCCAAAGACAACAGGGACTACCACACAGAAATGAATGGCAATGTATTTCTGGAGTGGGTGAAAGAAAAATTAGTCCCTGCTTTGCCTACCAAGTCTCTCATTGTCATGGACAATGCACCGTATCATAGTGTGCAGGATCCAGAAAGCAAGACTCCAACCTCTAATAACCGTAAAGGAGACATGGTTACTTGGCTGCAACGGAGGAACATTACCTTTCCTTCTCGAGCGACGAAACCACAGCTCTATGAAATCATCAAAACTATGAAACCTGACCCCGTGTATAAAGTTGACAGTTACATCAAGGGTCAGGGTCACGCTGTCTTACGACTGCCACCTTATCACTGCGACCTGAATCCAATCGAGTTGGTATGGGGCATCGTCAAGGGTGATGTTGGACGATCGAACACAACGTTCAAATTACGAGACGTTGAACAACTCGTAAAGGAATCCCTTGGTGGGTAACAGTAGAAACATGGAGGCAGTGTGTGGCCACAGTCATTGACGAGATAGAGCCACGTTATTGGTCACGAGATGGACTACAGCCAGCAACAGTCCAACCTATAATAGTGGCAATCGGTTCAGGCACCAGCAGTTCCGACGAAGAGATCTATGGCATGAGCGAGTCAGATTGCGACTGAAATTATCATGAGACGGCCCCTCTAACGCTCTGTCATTTCCCCTATCACAGAACGTGCAGTGCATGCGTGCTTGCGCTGTGCCTTCCACGGTTTGTCCCCCTACGTGTCATGTACACATTTCTATACAAAATTACATCATAGTTTTTTAAAGAACTTCATCCGTCATGGGTCTTAAAATAAACAAAATTCAGATTTTGTTGGGTACAGGGTATTCATGGTCAAGTACCGTATTGATGTTTCATACACTTTTCTGGATTTCGAGTTATTTTGCAATTCATCGTTCTCATTTGGAGTCAAACGGACTGTATATGGTATTGATGAAAACATACAGTCAAATCTCGTTAATCCGACACTTATGAGTGAGTGAGTGAGTTGGGTTTAACGCCCCTTTAAACAGTATTCCAGTTATATCGCGGCCTGTCAGCTTAATGTGGGAGGAAAGCCTGAAGTGATGCAGGTCTTAGACGTTTACCACTTTGGTGAAACCCACGAGCAAGGGTATGGTGCTGACAAACCTAGAAACATAATCAGGGCGAACCGGGATTCGAACCCACAATCATAGGTTTCTGGTGTGTCCAAGGGACGACGACTGGGCCCCCCCTGCCCCCCGGCACTAATGATAGGAACCAATTAAAGCAGTGCTATTTAGACCCGTTAATCTGACAGTCTCGCACTCTGACTCCGACACACCTAATTTGCCAAGAATGACCGAAATCACTCATTAATCAGTTTTGTTGATCCGACAGTGATCAGTGAGCTCTGTGGTACTCTGCTAACGCTGAGGACATCCCATTACAGGTCATGTCAGAATGACCTTTCGCGAACTTTGACCAACCAATGAGCTTTCTTGAGCTTTGTGGCACTAGTATCAAACTGGCAACTTCCATTCCAGACTGTGCTTTTCAAAATATCTTGAATCAGTCATACAGCCCTAACTGTAGTTTTGTGTTTAGCTTTAGAGTTTGCATAATAAGAAAACATATTCCGCAAACAATGTAACAATATGAATATTAAATTTCTCATTTTTTTACAACGTGTTTGTATCGTTACCTTTTGTGAAGTTATCCGATTTTTTATCAAGAACGCTGATACAATTTAATTTCATGTATCCGACAAAAACATTAATCTAACATAATCATATGCAACCAACCATGTCAGATTAACAGGATTTGACTACTAAAAATTGTCATAAGAAGAAAGAAGGCATTTTCAAAAGTTAAATATCTTTCATAAAATGGTTAACAATCTAGTTCCGGATTATCTCTCATCCTTAGTTCCAAATAGAGTGTCGGATGCAAGTGATTATAATTTGAGAAACAGCTCGCAGCTGCAAAACATAAAGTGTAAAACATATAATTATGCTAAATCATTTATTCCAGATACAGCTAATATTTGGAACTCACTACCTATTGAATACACCAATGCCAGTAGCTAAGGAAATTTTAAAAGTTTTATAAAAAGCAATGATGAGAATAGTATATACTTTGATGTAAATTATTGATCAAGATTCTGTCAGGTTATACACTCCCATCTCAGGTTTTGCTGCAGTGATCTTAACACCGAAAAATTTGCCAGATTTATATCCGACAGCCCGAGATGTTGTTATGGCTATGACGCGGAAGATGCACTTCATTTCTTTCTTAAGTGTCCCATAAACAGAACATTAAGGCAAAATATGTATTATTTTGTATGTATATATGTAATATGTAATTATATAATGTATGCTTTTTCTCAAGTCACTTTCAATACATAGTAATTTGTATGTGTATCATGTTTTGGAGTGGCATTCAGATAAGCATACTTTGCTTGTTTGCCAATCCCTCCACTTTATAAAATAAATATGTTTATATCAAGTAGATTTTTTTCATATAACTATATTTATCATAGGTAGGTTTCTCGGCAGGATAAAGCCAACGGATAAAAATGATATCCATTTGGGTCATATATGGATAGATATGCAAATATCAAAGGTCAAGTAGGGACTACTTTCACTGTTTATAAACAAACATGGCGTCGCCCTCGTCATTCCGCGATCGAGTCAGAATTAACCATCGGGAATCTGGATAAACTACAGGGATAATTGCTATCATTATCAAAAGATCAGTCTTATATACAGAAAATCAGTGTCTAACTGTGACGTAGCTAAGGCATTTTATAAGTTTTGGCAACTTTCTAGATATAAATTTCGAAACAATTTTGCGAGGGCACGAGGCCTAGCCAAGCGGAACAGTAGCCATATCTGTGCTTGTAGACCTCTGCGGCTTGAAATCTTCTCCATAAATTAAAATAGTTGGATTTGGCCGAAATATGTTTGAATTGTTACCTTGTTTCGTTTTGTCGCTGTGTGTACATCTGACTACACTTCTTAACGTTATGACAGGATAGACCGACTGTCAACAACATCTGACCGTGGCCGTGACGTCTCATGACTAGGGTTAGAGTAGCTTCCCTTTAACAAAGGGCAGTTACTCTTGCGGACAGACTGATGGATTGCTGCGAAAGGCAATTAAAAACAATATATATGTTGCTTCGCCACTGTATAAGAAACAGATTTCAGTTGGAACTATATTGGCTACTGTCACTGTCCGACTGACACATCACTTACCCTGTGACGTAATAAATATTAATGCGCGCATTCCAGGAAAACTCGCAATGTTTCAGAAATGATTGTGAGAGAGGGAAAGCGATTTTGAAGCACAGAATTAAAGAATGACATTATATGATAAAGAGGTTATCACGCTTGTGTGTTTGGGGATGGTAAATACCCTGTATTAGGAATAAACACTATGTATTTAGCTCGCCAAGGCTCGCTAAATACAATGTTTAATCCTAATGCAGGATATTTACCATCCCCAAACACACTCGCGTGATAACCTATATTCAATCTGTCATTGCCATCTTAAATCATTATCAGCCATGACAGACAGATAAGCTATAGTCAGATGATGAAGATTGGTTGTTCTTTAACATACTTTATGTAGTAAATATCACAAGTTATCTCGAGAACTCCTCAACATTTGGGAATCTTTCGATCACAAACTACATGTAAAACAACTGATTATTAATTGACTATTAATTGTTTGAATATTTGACAAATGCTACAGAAAGGTCATTAAATGCATTAAATAACTGAAAATGTGGTTTTTTACAAAATTTATTTCCAAATATCATGATGATTCCATCATGATATTTGGAAATAAATTTTGTAAAAAAACCAATTGCGTGGATCGATGCTCATGATATCAATCACTGGATTGTCTGGTCCAGACTCGATTATTTACAGACCACCGTCATATAGCTGGAATATTGCTGAGTGCCGCGTTAAACAACAAACTAACAAACCAACCGAGGTCCCAGGCATACAAGTGTATCCCATGTGACCACTGTACCAACATCAAACAATCAACAAAGAATGATGCTGTATGCTTATTACAGCAAAAAATTTGCTGGAAGAGATGTGCAGTTTTACCAGTATACCACAAGACATACTAAAGAATATGTATCACAATACGCTTTGAAAATACCAGTATATTGCATCTTTCAAAATCATGCATATCTTCATCTTGTTGGAAAAGTTTACATAAGAATGGACAAGACAAATAGAAATTATGAAATTATGAAATTAGTAAATGTTTCCTGTGTATAATAAGTGCGAAACTATTTGAGACCAGTTTCCTCTGTATAATGTGTCAATTACTGGCCATACCAACATCCAACAAACTGCAACGTTCAGAGCTCCAGAAAAGCTGCGTATCTGCATAAAATATGCATCAGAAATGCAGAAATACGCAGTAAAATAAAATCCAAGCATATCAAATACGCAACGAACATTACAGATAAGCTACTAAAATACAACTTGTGGGTATCATCAAAATATTGTGAAGTAACCCTGCATATTCGATTAGCAAATCAGCAACTTATTTTGAAATTATAAACGGGCATTCCGTCAACCTTGCCAAACTCCACGATGACGGTTACATCACGATCATTTGCCATCACACTTTCTTGGGGAAGTATCGTGGTATTTTTGAGTCCTATAAAGCTCTCAAACCCACACGACACCAGTTTGCAGGGACTAGTTGAATAGTGTTTTTAAATATTTAACTTAAATACCCACATGTGTAAAAGCTAGTGGGTAACAGAAATTTGAATACCCAGATAGAATTACTGATACCCAATGATATTAAAATGCATGGGTAAAATACCCACAACACCAAAAGCTTATCTGGAGCTCTGAACATTGTTAAAAATGTCCAGAGGAAATGTGGTTTGTTTTCATGTTCTTAAGCACTTACAAATGAAAAATATTGTAGTAAAAATTGCGATAGGAATTACGGTCAATGCCCATCACTATTTCCTGGCTGGAAACATAATGATAACTATAATAAAATGAATTAATTGTTTGATGAGTATAGAACATAATATTTTGTGCCCTAAGTAAAGTACTGTTCATCTATTACCACCAGACCTACAGCATTCACAAGGAATAAATTCCTGAAAATGTAAACCAATATTTATTTTCAATATTATGATCATGTAAGTGATTTGTCAGGCATTCTCAGAGGCCAATATTCAGCCCAAAGTCACCAAAAGTCAGTAAATATTCCTTATAGGAATTGGAATTACCAAAATCAGGCTCTCAAAATAAAGTCGTGAAGATTGGGTTAGCTTCGCAATGTGACCTGTAATTCACTGTAATAACATGACCAATAAACAGAAAAAGACTTTACGGCTTACATTTTCAATTGCATTGCATGCAATATTAAGATACCTCTGAAATGAAGGAAATACTTTGACCAAAAAATCCTAACTTCATACAAAATGATGTTTATTTCCCAATTTGCCTGCCCCAGGCAGTTATTTTGAAATGCTAGATAAATTAACCACTGTAGTCATTAAAGCCCATTCAACTTCAGTCACAAACTTAACAATCTAGGCCGATTTCAGAAGTCGCTACCACACGATTTGGCTACAATTGTTTCATTGCACGTCCCACTGATTTGAAGACTAACATACAGTCCTCAGAGTGAGTGAATGTTGTTTAATGCCACAGTCACCAATATTCCAGCAGTAATAACAACCAAGCCTTAATTCACTTCTCTTCGTACAGCAAGCATGGGCTAGTTTGGAGGCATTTTGGATTACCTTCCAATCATTGACCTGATCATAACACTGGTTGGCCTCACTCAGTCTAGTTTTGGTTTGGTTTGGTTTGGTTTGTTGTTTTACGCTGCACTCGGCAATATCCCAGCTATATGATGGTGATCTGGACCAGACAATCCAGTGATTGACATCATGAACATCGATCCACGCAGTTGGGATACGATGACATGCATCAACCAAGTCAGTGAGCCTGACCATCCAATCCCGTTAGTCGCCTTTTACGACAAGCATAGTGGCCTTTTACGGCATGCATGGGTTGCTGAAGACCTATTCTACCCCGGATCTTCACGGGTCCACTCAGTCTAGTAAATCCTCTGGAGGACTATTGGAGTGAATTAAATGGTTGCACAACAGTTACACTCTAGTGTTATTTTCCAGTTGATGTTGATTATTTCTCCAAAAAGAAATGGCAATCTGACACAAAATCAAAGAAACATGTATTATTATTTTCTTTAATATCAATTGGTAACATTGACCTTGCAGTACCAGAATGAAGAAATATCATCATTATTTACACTTGGTCAGGACCACAAGACATCCAACAGGACCAGTAGACTTCTCCTGTCTGCTAGTCCTTCATCCTCTATTATCCAGGATATTATTTCTCCACTCTTACGATAAACCCCCTGGACCCATTATCACCATAGCTTAACCAAAGTGATGCTGTCATCTCCACCTCTCTAAGACCCAAGAAGATCCGGGGTAGAATAGGTCTTCAGCAACATATGCTTGTCGTATGAGTCGACTATGCTTGTCGTAAGAGGCGACTTACAGGATCAGGTGGTCAGGCTTGCTGACTTGGTTGATGCATGTCATCGTGTCCCAGTTGTGTGGATCGATGCTTATGACATCAATCACTGGATTGTCTGGTCCAGACTTGATTATTTACAGACCGCTGTCTTAGCTGTAATATTGCTGAGTGCAGCGTTATGCAACAAACAAACAACACAGTATTACTAATTTGAAAATACAATTAAATCATGTTAAATCCTTTTTTAGCATCGTGCCATTGAAGTCAGTCGCAAAACAAAGCTATAGCAGCAAACTGGTCCATGGTTTTCATCATAATGGAATGGAGACATAATACACAGGATAATTGAAGATGCTGGTCCTTGGGACGATTGATGAAAGATTATAGCACTACAGGCCAAATCTCTGAGTCATAGAGCTGATTTGTGAATAAAGTATGAGTTGGGAAACGGAGCATTTCAACTTAGGCAGTTAGGATCCACTTCATTGTGATACGATATGTATCTCGATAACAAGGTCACAATACGGTACGCAGAACGATGCATGAAAAGACAAAGTCCAAATGTCTACTTTCCCTGTTTAAACTTCTTTAGTAGATGTGGGTCAACGCGTTAACGGTCACCGATGGTACTGTGTGCACCAGCCTCCACCAAATGTCTTCGTGAAGTATCTGCATTCGTCTTCACCACTTAACTAGTGATACCAAAATGAGCCTCCTTTCTCGGAGACAATACCTGCTAGCAACATCACACCATGTATAGATTTGACACGGAGAAAAAAAAGTATCGTGTTCCAAGAGATGCACAATAATATTCATTTTACTAAATTCTGAAGAAGTACAAAGGAACTGTAAGTCAGGTTGTTTTTTTCTAGGATTCTTACCGTATATGACCGTGTATAAGCCGAATTTTGAGGACCAGAAAAAAGATTCTGTAGAAAGGGGTCGGCTTATCCACGGGATACACTTTCATGATAGTATTTTTCAGATCGTGATCTGTCAGAAACATCGCCTGAATGACGGTCCGATAGATTACAACTTCCCGAAAGTTTGGAAGTTGAAACGACTACAGCCATTATTGTTATAAATTATCAATAAAGTTATTATTATACACCAATGTTGTCATTATTAAAAAAATGTTATGCATGTTACTCCTTCCGATAATAAGTTTTCAAATGAATGTTCAAAGTTTATCGTTCTTCGAAAACTCCGCGATCTTTACATGTAACAATATATAATTCACAGCTATAATATATAATCACCAGATGAAATCGCCAATAGCTATTACGGACGTTTTGCAAAGTTCATAAATTGATAGTGAACAAGTGTCTACCTTTATTGAAAGAGGCAAATAAACAACTGTATCGGCGAGTTATTCCGTTCGCCATTTGCAAAAACATGTGATCAGCTGTTTCCTGTGACGTCACAAACGGTGACCACTGTGATTGCTTCCTGTTGTTTAAAAAGCAACACGGTACACAAGGAAATGAGCATTGATAATAACGGGCCGATTGGTATTGTCATGTTGTTTACACAAACATTTTCAAGTTGAGGGAGCTTAGCGATCGTGTTGGGAGTAGGGGCTTAATTCCTTTGTTTTCGAGAGATTAGTTTAATAAACTGGAGAAGCCTGTGAGTAAGTGATGGTCATTCAATGTGTTCATAGTATGATAGTTTATTTAATTCAATTGGATTAACATACAATAGTGGTGTAAAGGGGGTTATAAAAGTTGGTATATTTTTACTGACTGACATTCTCATCATGAGTTTAAAACGAAAACGCCATGCTTACGATGCTGAATTCAAACTGCGAGTCTTCGCTCTAGCCGATATATTTTCTCACGGGTTCATAATTCTATATACACCGATTCACAAAATGGCGCTTCGTTGTTGATGGCAACATATAACGATCATTATGAGATTAAAAAAAAACACGAGAAACAGCTTTCCACATTATGAAAGTGGATGACTGGTTTGTTAAATCTTTATTAGAAATAATAATGACTTTTTCAATATAATTACAACGTTTTTCATCTTATATTTTTGAATATCTGCGAGTACCGGCACATGTCTTGCAGTCCGACTTCGCAGTGTTTTTTGCCTTTCAATTCCTGGGTCGGCTTATCTGCGGGTCATATCATTTTCTTTCATATTTCAATGGTCAAGTTAACACCTCGGCTTATCTACGGGGTCGGCTTATCCGCGGTCATATACGGTAACTCTGTGCCCCTGACAGGCAAATTGGAGAAAATCATTATTTTGTTCAAAATTTGGGTTCTTAACAAGTTCATATTTTCTTAAATTCAGAGATATTTTGAGATATCACTTAATGCAATAATAATACGAAGCCTAGTCCTCTTTATTGTTCTTGTTATAAATGATTACAGGTTACTTCTTCAAAGGCATAAAATTATTTATTAGTTGTATATAATAATACATTGTAACATGAATTGGAAAATGTTTAGTTCCCAATCTTTTTGTCATTTGCTGCATACCTGGGGCCAAATATCGGGCACTGAGCAGATCTGGATAAATCCCTGTGGTTAAATATAATAAATTACAGTTATAACAAACTCGAAGTGACTACTAATTTTAATTTGTTATAACTTCGTTATAAGCATATATATAGCATATATACACCAAAAGGCCGGGGTCAAAATATATGTTTGCCATATCCGTCAGTTCGTTATAAACATGCTCGTAATAAACATAGTTTACTGTAATCTTACAGTACAGTACACTGCACCATTTCATGACTTTACGGGACCCTTATATTTCCTTGAGGATCCTTGAAATTAATTACCGGTGGTGCCTAGGCCCCTCAGTTTTGTAAGGTAAAAAACCCTGTAATATGAGCAATCTGATACAGCAGCAGGATCCTACTGTGTTTACATCAATAATCATGTCTGTCATGAGGTTTTCAGGTTCTGGCATAAATCTGTCCATTTATATTCATCTATACATAATGGATTTCCTTGCAGCCCTCGAAGTTCGTATTTTTGTTAGGGAGCAAAGTTCCTAACATGAATATTTTAGGAGCCAAACCAAAGTTTTTAAGAGCCAACAGGTATCTTTAACAGATATTGTCGCCAGTTATGTTTACTTTGAGGTAGTCAAGTGGCGAGCAGTAGATAAATTTAGGTAGCCAGTCATAGATTTAAGTCGCATTTGGCCACCAAAATGGTCGCTACTTAGAGGCCTGCCTTGCTCAATACAATTATTATACAGTAGTCTCTATATGGGCAGTATGTCAGGGGTTTCAAATCAATTTCTCATGTTGTTTGCAATGACATCTCATTCTGGACAATCTCGCCATTACCTTATCCAGAATAATGTTACACTGTAATCGAGGAAAATCTGAGCATAATGTCACCATCACTCAAGGCCATGGTCATTTGTTCTGAATAAACTGATGTTTCCCTACCATTAAACCATTGTAATGATGCCACGCTACTGTTCTTGCAGTTGATTCTGAGCCAGGAATTCATTGGCTATTCTAAACGTGCATTTTAAACAAGTAAAACTGATGCAACTATAGGTCATAATGCAAAACTTTTGAGACATATATTTTCAACCACAGAAATTTGTCTAGTGGTAGAAAGAACTAAGATCTGATTTTAATGAGATTGTGGAGTTGCTGGTCATGAACAATGGTGTCTTTCTCTGCATGTACACTAGGGCTGGGACGAGTAACTCAGGTACTCGGGTCGGGTGGGTACTGACTAGGACCTGGGTACTAGGGCAGGGATGTGTTACTTGGGTCGGGTGGGTACTGACTAGGACCATTGTATTAGGGCTGGGACGGGTAACTCGGGTACTTGGGTTGGGTGGGTACTGACTAGGACCCGGGTACTAGGGCTGGGATGGGTAACTCGGGTACTCGGGTCGGGTGGGTACTGACTAGGATCATTGTATTAAGGCTGGGATGGGTAACTTGGGTACTTGGGTTGGGTGGGTACTGACTAGGACTCGGATACTAGGGCTGGGATGGGTAACTCGGGTACTCGGGTCGGGTGGGTACTGACTAGGATCATTGTATTAAGGCTGGGATGGGTAACTTGGGTACTTGGGTTGGGTGGGTACTGACTAGGACCCGGATACTAGGGCTGGGATGGGTAACTCGGGTACTCTGGTCGGGTGGGTACAGACTAGGACCTGGGGACTGGGGCAGGGGCGGGTAACTTGGGTACTTGGGTTGGGTCGGTACTGGCTAGGACCCGGGTACTAAGGCTGGGACGGGTAACTTGGGTACTCAGGTCAGGTGGGTACAGACTAGGACCAGGGTACTAAGGCTGGGACGGGTAACTTGGGTGCTCAGGTCGGTTGGGTTCTGACTAGGACCAGGGTACTAGGGCAGCGATGGGTTACTTGGGTACTCGGGTCAGGTGGGTACAGACTAGGACCCAGATACTAGGGCTGGGATGGGTAACTTGGGTACTTGGGTTGGGTGGGTACAGACTAGGACCTGGGGACTGGGGCAGGGGCGGGTAACTCGGGTACTCGGGTCGGGTGGGTACAGACTAGGACCTGGGTACTAAGGCTGGGACGGGTAACTTGGGTGCTCAGGTCGGTTGGGTTCTGACTAGGACCAGGGTACTAGGGCAGCGATGGGTAACTTGGGTACTCGGGTCAGGTGGGTACAGACTAGGACCCAGATACTAGGGCTGGGATGGGTAACTCGGGTACTCGGGTCGGGTGGGTACAGACTAGGACCTGGGTACTTGGGCTGGGACGGGTAACTTGGGTGCTCAGGTCGGTTGGGTTCTGACTAGGACCAGGGTACTAGGGCAGCGATGGGTAACTCGGGTGCTCGGGTCGGTTGGGTACAGACTAGGACCTGGGTACTAGGGCAGGGATGGGTAACTCGGGTACTCGGGTCGGGTGGGTACTGACTAGGACTTTGATACTAGGGCAGGGATGGGTAGCTTGGGTACTCGGGTCGGGTGGGTACTAATTAGGACCCGGATAACCACAGAACTACCCGGACCAGTTGTTAGTCATATGATATATTGTTTAATGACAAAAAATATCTAGAACTCTATGGTTTCACTACAAGTCACTAATGTTCGTATTTCTTTCTCACCATGCACCCATTCCTTCTTACATTATATTTTTGAATAAAGATTAAACTTCACACAACTTCAATGTATGCATGACCAGATCGTTTTATACATGTATTTAAATACTTCTTGCCAGGGCTACGGTCAAACTATTCGCAATCAGACATTTTGTACCGATATCTCTTGAACCTACAGTGGGTACCCAGGTAGGGTCTAGTAATAGAGGGGTGGGTACTCGAGTTGTAAATTTTGACTTGTCTCCGCTCTAATGTACATTATATATTATCGTCATAGCAGAGTAACCAAATAACAAACAATGAGGGGATAATATATATACTACTAAAAATGTGACATTGTTGCATTCCGGATAAAACTGATGTTTCCACATTATAAGCAACCATGTTGAATGTACTTTGCCACTCATTGCAAGTTTAAGTAATTCTAGACACCTTGAAGAGAATATTCAACTTTTCTTCCATCCTTCATGTTTTCTAACAGCTTGAATTTTTAAGAGTATAGGTGATGCATACTTGCACAAGAAAAGTGTCCTGCATTTATCCAGCATAATATACAACTCAAAAGAAAGAAATGCCATTCAAAGTGAAACAGACGTGAGAGCATTTTTACATACCCTTATGCACAGCCTCAATGTCAGGTCATGTGACCCTAATTCAAACTTAATGAAGTTTAGGGCCTTTGAGAAACTGGCATAACTGTCTAGATGAAAGCTGGATTGCATTAATGTGCAGAATCACATCTCCAATTGGAAACTGGAAACCAAATCCTAAAATGAAACTTTTTTCCCTCCATCCTGTAACAGGCATTGAAGCAATCCCAGAGGGCTTAATCAGTTCATTAAAATATGTTGTAAAAGTGGTGCAAATACGAAGGAAGGTGAAAACTTCTGAGCCAACATATGAAAGAACAGTATGTCCTTAACAGTTTGCATGTATTTAGTATAATACTTTCCATGCTAACAGGCTGAATTTGAACAAAGTACCCAAGCAGGCAGCATATTTCTGCAGGCATCAAAATGGGTATTCCCTGTCGATGAAAATGGATGAAATTGGCCACCACACTGTCATCAAGTATCTCCTACCGAAAGGGCTAACTCCAACAGCCATCCAAGCAGACATGGTAATAACTTAAGGGGACAATGCTCCTCCCGTTGCCAATGTTAAGAGGTGGCAGTCGAGTTCAAGAGGGGACGATAGAGCATCAAAGATGAACCAAGATCAGGAAGACCTTCAGTGGCCATCACTATAAAAAATTAATACTGTACATAACAAGATTATGGATGATCGATGACTCACCACACGTCACAAAACTCATTTTAAGTGTCTTTTGATATCAAATATATCAAAACTGAGTCCATAAAAGTTTAAATATATTTGACATCAAGAGGCACAAGGGTGAGATTCTATTTATTATCCAAAATCATTCTTCAAACTTCTGTTTGTAAACAGTAATATCCAGGGGATAGAGTGTGAAATAATACAGCTAATCAGCTTCAGTAGCAGAGCTATTAGTGATGATTTGACTGTGCCCGTCATGGTAACAGATGACATCACAATGGTCTGCACAGCATAGTGATGACATTTCATTGTTGCAATATCACTTGATATCACCCAAGAAATATCTCCTGTGCAAGGATGATAAAGTAGGCATCTCTCATGAGAGAGTTGAGAACATTTAGAAATGCTCTAGGTTCATCATCTATCATGAACCCAGCTGATTTTGTTGATTTTTGTTGGGTTCACGACTATCAGCCAGAGATTAAACAACATCTGATCTGCTAAGGAAACTTTGGAAGAATGTAAGGCTGAACAACGTGGAATACTCACTGAAGGTGTGTTGTTCCACCAGCACCAATCACTGAACAATCAGTTTTCAACTCAATGAACATCCTCCATATTCACCAGATTTGGCACCATCAGATTTGCACCTCTTCCCAATATTGAAGAAAGAACTGTTTGGCAAGCATTGTGCAAATGATGATGATGTCATTTCTGCTGTAGCAGGTATTTTACTCCACTAAGAGTAAGTTTTCTACACTCATGGGATCCAGGCACTTCAGCATATTTATAAGAAGTATGTGGACTTCAGAAGCGATTGAGTTGAAATAAAACTAGCAGCCAACTCCATCAGGGCAGTCGATTAAAAACAAGGCTCAGAACTTTTCAGCCAGCCCTCATAAACACAACAAAGAACTAATTTGTGTGTTAGCACTCCAATGCTTTTCGTGACACATTGTTAACCTCGACAAATAAGCAATGAAAAGTCACTGTGGGGAGCTTAGTAAGAATAATTACATGCCACCCTTCCTAGACAGTATCCAAATAAGAGCCCCTTTGGCTTCAGACTTTGTAAAATGCCTTCAGCACAAACAACATCACAGACCTAACGTATTTCAAGGAACTTTCGAGCTTCCAAATCTTTGCTATACAACATAGAAAAATAGCAGCATGTACAATTCCATATAACTTTTTGCACCACTTCAGCACTTGCTTGATGGGTGAAAAGTTTCGTACAGATATTCAAAGGTCATGCAGATAAATGGGACAGACAGACCAAACCTTTCCATTTCCTCTGCCAAATCCATTCTGGTGTGGAATAACCTAAGACTTCAAGAAATTATCAGATAATGCTTGTTGATTATCAAGCGAGACCAAATTAACTTCTTGTTTTGAGGATTTTCTTAGTAAATAGTGGCAATAGTTTGCAAAAGAAAATTAACTATATTTTGAGTTGATACTAGTTGATACTTATTATACTCTTGAAATCATAGTTTTAACAAAATTTAAAAAAATATAATGTTAATCAAACTCAATATTGTTAACACTCTCCTTACATCAAATTTGGGTACATAGATACTATTTCAGGCAAGTTTTCTTTAACATATCTTCATCTCACAGTATATAGGGAACATTCCAGTCCAGCCATGTCAAGTCTAGCAGAGTCATGAGTTCAACATTCCTATAATGGTGACAAGTATTGTAATTTACAAATTCCATGGATTCCTTAGTTTAATGCCCAGCTAATATCCAGTTCCACAGACACATTAAATTCCACTCATCTGATTAATCCTTAATAAAAATGCTCTGTAGAAATCATGTTATTACCACAATTCCCGCAAGGCATTTCCCCCAATGATGGCATTTCTCCTTGAACACATCTGAAGTTAGGGAAACCTTTGGACCTTCATGTATGCCAATATATCTCTGTCAAATATCAGGCTATTAAATCTACAGACTCTTAGACGATGGCTGTAGCCTGAATTGATTCCAGTATTGACGCTGAGGCATCAGAGTGATCCAATATGGGTGCAGTGCAGACAAACTGTTATAGTGCCAAAGTAATCACCCTTGGTGCTTTGCAGCTAACTATTGCAAACAGAGACATGTATTACAGTTAGGTCAATATCACATTAGATGTCAAGTCCTTCACATCCAGTTCTACAGGGAAACACAACGGTGTGTTTCTGCGACTCATACTTAAGATGTTATATGTAGACTTCTTGATATGCTTGAAACATTGTTTACATGGGTACACCTCAATTTTCTTGCACGTCAAGTTACTTCCTGAGAGCTGTCTGACTTTCAATTGTGTAGAGGAGTTGTACGCTCCCCAAGGAGTTGAGACAGTCTACACACACCAGAGAACTGTCCGACTTTCAATTGTGTAGTGGAGTTGTATGTTTCCCATGGAGTTGAGACAGTCCACAGAGACCTGAGAGCTGTGTGACTTTCAATTGTGTAGAGGAGATGTATGTTCCCAAAGGAGTGGTGAACTTGAGAAAATCCACTGAGGCCTGAGAGCTGTGTGATTTACATTAATGTAGCGGAGTTGTATGTTCCTCATGGAGTTGAGATTGTTCACAGAGACCTGAGAGCTATCTGACTTTCATTTGTGTAGCGGAATTGCATGTTCCCCATGGAGTTGAGACAGTCCACACAGACCAGAGAGCTGTGTCTTTCAATTGGGCAGTGGAGTTGTATGTTCCTCAAGGAGTTGAGATTGTCCACCGAGACCTGAGAGCTGTGTGACTTTCAATTGTGTAGTGGAGATGTATGCTCCCCAAGGAGTAGAGACAGTCCACACAGTGACTTTGAGTTGTTATTGTCTGGTCCAGACTGGATTATTTACAGACAACCGTCATATAGTTGGAAAATTGCAAACAAAAATTGTATGTTCCCCATGGAGTTGAGACAGTCCACAGAGACCTGAGAGCTGTGAGACTTTCAATTGTGTAGCAGGGTTGTATGTTCCTCACGGAGTTGAGATTGTCCAGAGACCTGAGAGCAGTGTAGTGCAGTTGTATGTTCCCCATGGAGTTCAAACAGTCCACACAGACCTGACGGCTGTGTGACTCGGTTGTGTAGTTGAGTTGTATCATACAACAGTGTCTAGTTTTTGTTTGTTTGTTTGTTGTTTAACGCAGCACTCAGCAATATTCCAGCTATAATTGCTTTTCTACTTGTTTAGTAAAATAATCAAGTTTGGACAAGACAATCCAGTAACTGACATCTATCCACGCAATTGGGATATGATGACATGCTTCATCCAATTCAGTGAGCCTGACCACCCGACACCAGAAATGGGCTTCACACATTGTACCCATGTCGGGAATCGAACCCGGGTCTTCAGCGTGACATGCGAACGCTTTAACCAATAGGCTACCTGACCGCTCCGAATGAGACACAGAAATTTCATGGCTGCTACAGCAGTACCCAACAAGAGTGAGCGAGTTGGTTTTAACCCACGTTGAACAGTATTCCAGTTACATCACAGCATGTCAGCTTAATGTGGGAGGACACCCAAAATGAGTAAGTGAGCGAGTTGGTTTTAACCCACCTTGAACAGTATTCCAGTTATATCACAGCATGTCAGCTTAATGTGGGAGGACACCCAAAATGAGTAAGTGATCGAGTTGGTTTTAACCCATTTTGAACAGTATTCCAGTTATATCACAGCATGTCAGCTTAATGTGGGAGGACACCCAAAATGAGTAAGTGAGCGAGTTGGTTTTAACCCACCTTGAACAGTATTCCAGTTATATCACAGCATGTCAGCTTAATGTGGGGGACACCCAAAATGAGTAAGTGAGCGAGTTGGTTTTAAGCCACCTTGAACAGTATTCCAGTTATATCACAGCATGTCAGCTTAATGTGGGAGGACACCCAAGGTGAGTCTAAGCATCTTCACAGTAAATATAGGCAAAATAAGCCTCAATAAATGAATTGAAAGTGATTCCATGGCATTTGATTGGCTAATAAGCAATTATTTTTGCTTTAATGTTTCCATGAACCAAAAATGATAGACCACGCCCACTAGCTGATGACTGTTTCATGACTGGCTGATGATAGAGAGGTCGGAGCTTGTGCATTATTGCGTTGAACGATGTCACAGATTTCATACTGTTGTCTACAGTGTTTGTGTGTTAATGATCAAATAAGCAGTCAGGAAACTATTACTGTTATAATACATATTTATTTTTATCCCACAATCCAACATGGAACTAGAAACTTTGTGGCGACTACACATAAATCTGCAATACAGTATTAGTCAGATGACCCAGAATGACCCACACTTCTGGACTCAATAGAACTATAATGGTAGATATATCCCACCACTGAAAAAGGCAATTGTCCATTGAAAACAGGGTTTCATAAGGACCTTGAGGCAGGATTGCTTTGCACACTGTTGTACAGAAAAACGCTGTAAGATTGATGAATGTGGTTCAAAATTCCATTCACTCACTCACTGACAGTATTATGTGTGCTCTCACCTTTCAATGAGGAACAAGAACGAACGCTGCTGCTGAATCCTCGTTTTCCTGACACAGATGAATAGTCATGTAATTGGAAAGGGTTGGCACTTTCACTGACACAATTCACCAGCTGGGCCGTAGTAACTCATTCCTCTTCCCACACAGGCCAAGGTGTGTTCGTTATTTTGTCAGTTAGTTTGGTTTAGAGATTTTCTTTACCTAATCCAAGGTTTGATAATCAAAATATATTAAAATAAATAATGGTGATATAAATTTGAAAGAAAAACATTAAGTCCAACGATTACTTCCTTTCTATTGTCATGGGATGATTAAAAACCTCTTCATCATTTGAAAGTTATTCCACATGTGTGAAATTTTGGATTGGCGCATCTGTAAACCAGGTTACTAAAACAATAAGAAATATTGGGATAATGCAGAACAGTGCTAACCATCCCCCATGCCACAAGCACTCACTCCCTCACCAACAAGCTAATCAAGCGCACACCCAGTGTCTCTCCCTCACCCACAAGCTAGTCAAGCATACACCCAGTGTCACTTTCCCTCACCCACAATCTAGTCAAGCATACACCCAGTCTCATCTTCCCTCACCAACAAGCTAGTCAAGCATACACCCAGTGTCACTTTCCCTCACCCACAAGCTAGTCAAGCATACACCCAGTGTCACCTTCCCTCACCCACAAGCTAGTCAAGCATACATCCAGTGTCACCTTCCCTCACCCACAAGCTAGTCAAGCATACATCCAGTCTCACCTTCCCTCACCCACAAGCTAGTCAGGCATACACCCAGTGTCACCTTCCCTCACCCACAAGCTAGTCAAGCACGCACCCAGTGTCACTCCCTTCACCCACAAGCTAGTCAAGCACACACCCAGTCTCACCTACCCTCACCCACAAGCTAGTCAGGCATACACCCAGTGTCACCTTCCCTCACCCACAAGCTAGTCAAGCACACATCCAGTGTCACCTTCCCTCACCCACAAGCTAGTCAAGCACACATCCAGTGTCACCTTCCCTCACCCACAAGCTAGTCAAGCATACACCCAGTCTCACCTTCCCTCACCCACAAGCTAGTCAAGCACACATCCAGTGTCACTCCCTTCACCCACAAGCTAGTCAAGCACACATCCAGTGTCACCTTCCCTCACCCACAAGCTAGTCAAGCACACATCCAGTGTCACCTTCCCTCACCCACAAGCTAGTCAAGCATACACCCAGTCTCACCTTCCCTCACCCACAAGCTAGTCAAGCACACATCCAGTGTCACTCCCTTCACCCACAAGCTAGTCAAGCACACATCCAGTGTCACCTTCCCTCACCCACAAGCTAGCCAAGCATACACCCAGTGTCACCTTCCCTCACCCACAAGCTAGTCAAGCATACACCCAGTGTCACCTTCCCTCACCCACAAGCTAGTCAAGCATACACCCAGTGTCACTCCCTTTACCCACAAGCTAGTCAAGCACATACCCAGTGTCACATTCCCTCACCCACAAACTAGTCAAGCATACACTCAGTGTCACCTTCCCTCACCCACAAGCTAGTCAAGCATACACCCAGTGTCACTCCCTTCACCCACAAGCTAGTCAAGCATACACCCAGTGTCACTCCCTTCACCCACAAGCTAGTCAAGCACACACCCAGTGTCACTTTCCCTCACCCACAAGCTAGTCAAGCATACACCCAGTCTCACCTTCCCTCACCCACAAGCTAGTCAGGCATACACTCAGTGTCACCTTCCCTCACCCACAAGCTAGTCAAGCACACACCTAGTGTCACTCCCTTCACCCACAAGCTAGTCAAGCATACACCCAGTGTCACCTTCCTTCACCCACAAGCTAGTCAAGCATACATCCAGTGTCACCTTCCTTCACCCACAAGCTAGTCAAGCATACACCCAGTGTCACCTTCCCTCACCCACAAGCTAGTCAAGCACACACCCAGTGTCACTCCCTTCACCCACAAGCTAGTCAAGCACACACCCAGTGTTACTCCCTTCACCCACAAGCAAGTCAAGTATACACCCAGTGTCACTCCCTTCACCCACAAGCTAGTCAAGCATACACCCAGTGTCACTCCCTTCACCCACAAGCTAGTCAAGTATACACCCAGTGTCACCTTCCCTCACCCACAAGCTAGTCAAACACACACCCAGTGTCACTCCCTTCACCCACAAACTAGTCAAGTATACACCCAGTGTCACTCCCTTCACCCACAAGCTAGTCAAGCATACACCCATTGTCACTCCCTTCACCCACAAGCTAGTCAAGTATATACACCCAGTGTCACCTTCCTTCACCCACAAGCTAGTCAGGCATACACTCAGTGTCACCTTCCTTCACCCACAAGCTAGTCAAGTATACACCCAGTGTCACCTTCCTTCACCCACAAGCAAGTCAAGTATACACCCAGTGTCACCTTCCCTCACCCACAAGCTAGTCAAGCACACACCTAGTGTCACTCCCTTCACCCACAAGCTAGTCAAGCATACACCCAGTGTCACCTTCCTTCACCCACAAGCTAGTCAAGCATACATCCAGTGTCACCTTTCTTCACCCACAAGCTAGTCAAGCATACACCCAGTGTCACCTTCCCTCACCCACAAGCTAGTCAAGCACACACCCAGTGTCACTCCCTTCACCCACAAGCTAGTCAAGCACACACCCAGTGTTACTCCCTTCACCCACAAGCAAGTCAAGTATACACCCAGTGTCACTCCCTTCACCCACAAGCTAGTCAAGCATACACCCAGTGTCACTCCCTTCACCCACAAGCTAGTCAAGTATACACCCAGTGTCACCTTCCCTCACCCACAAGCTAGTCAAACACACACCCAGTGTCACTCCCTTCACCCACAAACTAGTCAAGTATACACCCAGTGTCACTCCCTTCACCCACAAGCTAGTCAAGCATACACCCATTGTCACTCCCTTCACCCACAAGCTAGTCAAGTATACACCCAGTGTCACCTTCCTTCACCCACAAGCTAGTCAAGCATACACCCAGTGTCACCTTCCCTCACCCACAAGCTAGTCAAGCACACACCCAGTGTCACTCCCTTCACCCACAAGCTAGTCAAGCACACACCCAGTGTTACTCCCTTCACCCACAAGCAAGTCAAGTATACACCCAGTGTCACTCCCTTCACCCACAAGCTAGTCAAGCATACACCCAGTGTCACTCCCTTCACCCACAAGCTAGTCAAGTATACACCCAGTGTCACTCCCTTCACCCACAAGCTAGTCAAGTATACACCCAGTGTCACCTCCCTTCACCCACAAGCTAGTCAAGTATACACCCAGTGTCACTCCCTTCACCCACAAGCTAGTCAAGTATACACCCAGTGTCACCTTCCTTCACCCACAAGCTAGTCAAGTATACACCCAGTGTCACCTTCCTTCACCCACAAGCTAGTCAAGTATACACCCAGTGTCACCTTCCTTCACCCACAAGCTAGTCAAGCATACACCCAGTGTCAACCCCCTCATGCCCCAAGCTAGTCATGCCATACGAACAAATTGAGGCATACAAAAGAGAGGCATATTTGCCACACAGCGTATGATTCAATCAAGGCAAAAAGTGCCTCATCTGTGCTATCCAGCTACTCAATAATGATGCCCAATCAACCAAGATCAATTCCCAAGGGAACTTCATTTATGGAATTTTTACAAATGATACACTTCTCTCAAAAACAAGAAATCATTCCATGGAGAATGGAATATTAAATATGAGGACCTCCAAGGCTCAGTGTTCACCTCGCCAGCCACAAGTCCTGGGGGGCCTGCTAGGGTAATTATAGAAGATGTGAAAACTGCCCCTGTGACTGCTCACCGACTTTACTACCAACATCAATATTATTGTACATATATATGATGGACAGTATCTTCTCTCCCACACAGCTTACACCAAAATATACCAGCCAGAGAATCACCAGGCGCCATTTGCCCACATCAATCTCAATAAAGAAAATGTAGGAGAACTTCCGAGCTCCCGGCTTTGTTTTTTTTTCAATTGAATTCCCTAATATGTCACACTATTGTTGTTGAAGTTGATTCTGGGCCAGGAATTCACTGGTCATTGTGAACATACATTTTGTGCAAGTAAAACTGACGCAACAATAGGTTATTACGGAAGTAGATTCAACAGTTTCACAATTTCTCCATTATAGATTTGACTAGCCCAAAAACTGACACAAAATGAATAATGTCATTATGAATAATTTTAACAATTAGTTCTTTGACTTTATTAAGTTGGCCTCAATATGATCACACCAAACATCATTGCTGCAGGCCAAAATCAAAAGCTAACAAAAAAAACAGAATAAATAATTAAGATACGGACTACTTGGATATGACCAATGGTGTCTATCCCTGTATGACCCTTCAAAACATTTTTATTTCAAGACTGTGGCATAATTATTAATACATCCAAGTCAGAATGATGAGATCTGATTGGTTCACATGATCTTGATAAAATACTATGTATCCCACCTTCTATCTAGATTTCTGTATTGCAATACTTAAGTTTAAGTTTAAATAGCAAAACATCACTTATTCATACTTATTCATCAGTAATTGACAATTTGAATTGTATTTTGTTACTAAGTAATGAATATGTTCAGAAAACAAGTTAAACGCAAGAAAACCCATAATATGCGTTGAATGATCCAGCAGAAAACTTGATACCTTAAACTCTGCAAGTAAATGTAACTGTAAATATTATCATCGCCCAGTATGATGATAAATGAAATTTGAATACAAGCCCACCACTCAAAATTGCAAATATACTGTATGTCACATTCCTGACCAACATTAGAGACCTATTTAGACCTATTTATACTTAATAACAGCATACTGTCAGTGTAAATACAGAGGATTAGTGCTTTGGGCTGGGGGGGGGGGGGGAGGATGTCAGTGGTGGCGATGTAAGCTGCAGCCAGGACTGTCCGCTCCTCATGCCAGGACTGTCCCTCCTCATCACTGAGGGATAATACACTGCCTGGCTGGACAAGCAGCTTTGGCTAGCATCATCCTCCCTCTAGGTCAACCAGGACTCATATTCCTGCTCTTTCATGCGTCATGATGGCTGTCTAGTTTGATTGCTTACCAATTGCTTTTCTTCCTGTTTGGTCTGTGTTTTATAATATTGTTTTTATTTTTAGTTTGTCCCCTTTGTGGAATAATGTTTCCACCTTCTGTTTTATGTTATTTTTTGTTCCAGAATCCATTTTTTAAACATTCATAAAAAATATTAAGTTTCTTCTAAGCAAATTTAATTTGTTTTTCACCAGGTATTCTGTTACGATATATTCACATCATGACAATGGAGCAATGAGGTAGCTAAGTGGTGAAAGTCTTGGCTCTACATGCTGAAGGCCCAGGTTTAATTACCAACGTGGGTGCAATGTGACAAGCCCTTGAAATTCTTGGTGTTCCCCGCTGTGATATGGAAAGAATAACGCTAGAAACAGCTTAAGTCCAAAATATACAATTCTAAGACGAAAAGAATATATCACATTCATATTAACTTATCTAATATGTGTCATATCAATTTCCAAAAGGTTTGATCCATTCCCATATTATCTACCCTTGGGGGTGGGGGGTGGGGGGTGGGGGGTAGTGAGTGAGCAAAAAAGGCCCTTACTCGCCAATCTGGTTGGTGGGATGGGGGGGTGGATAAATAGAGATTGCCTAATGCCGTAAAGCCTAAAGCCAAATCATATTTGTTAAATATGTCCTGGAACAAGTTATTGTTTATAGAAAACAAAACAAAAAACAGCTCCCCCCCCCCCCCCCAAAAAAGTATCAAATTAATCAGCGACTTACCATACCTCACCCTTTGTTTGGATCCATCCATCCATTGGATGATGGCAGATAAGAATTCTCAACATTCCAAGAAGGAGATGGAGTCCAGCATCTGTCAAGGTCCATTTGTTCTACCTCTTCCAAACACAATCAACAATCAAACATCCTTTGGGTGCAGGTGGGCCAGTCGTCCTAAGGTGCTGCAATTCACTGTGTAGACCTTCATTGTCACAGCAACCTATGATCGTGGGTTTGAATATTGGTTCGCCTTGATCATGTTTCTTGGTTTGTCAGCATCATGCTTGGTTTGTCATGGGTATCACCAAAGTGATAATCATAGAAGACATTCAGGCTTTCCCCCCCACACCAAGCTGACACTATATGATATACCTGAAATATCAACCTGGCATTAACCCAAACTCACTCACTCATTCACTCATTTGCACAAACATTCCAGAAATTACTGTTACACCACCTCTCTCAGTAGTAAGATCTGGACTCAGTCCCTGAAAATATTAATTTTGATAGAAACAAGCAACTTCATTCATAAAGAAAAGGAGCCCAGTAAAGGAGCTTCCTGGACCTGTGGAAAATCTAGACTTGCTTCATTTACAGCTATACCATGACAGTAAGGGCTGGGCAAAAGGGAAAACAATATGGTTCAGTGACTGTGAGACAGACTATTTAAAGACCATACTGGGCCTCTATTGATTGTCGGACTCAACCGACCCAATTCCAACTTCAATAACTAGACCAAGTCTGATAACCATCTGACTCTCTGTAACTGATGCCTGTTATGGCAGGGTTATTTGTCCATATATCCATCTCTGTCAGAGAGACCTGCCCTGTTGTGGCGGTCTTGAAAGTGTGCTTGAACCTTCCTGAGAAATTTGGTCTGCCCTCACTTAATTACACCTTTCTATTTCAAATTTGTCTAACTCCTTAGGGACACACGTTAGAAGAGGTCACTAGCTCTCTCCTGATTATAGCCCATGCGGACACAGGTTAGAATAGGTTGTTGTGCGATTGTACAAAGCGATCTTAGCGCTAAGGTGGACGTAACTTCAATACCTTAACACAGACCTACAACAGTCTTAGTGCTAAGGTTCTTTTGTACAACAGCACCCAGGGCCCTGTTCCTCAAAGTGATCTTAGTGCTAAGACAATCGTAACTCCATACGTTAACATGAACTTACGACAATCATAGTGCTTTGTTCCTTGATGGCATTGGATGTTGCTCATGATAACAACCACAGATTTGTCTGGCCCAGACTTGATTATTTAAAGGCCTAATTTGAATATTGTTTGTTTGTTGTTTAAGGTCACATTTGGCTATATGACGGTGGTCTGTGAATAATCAAGTCGGAACCAGACAATCCAGTGATTGACATCATGAGCATCGATCCACACAATTGGGATACGATGACATGTGTCAACCAAGTCAGCGAACCTGACCACCCCATCCCATTAGTCGCCTCTTACAAGCATAGTCGCAATTTACGGCAAGCATGGGTTGCTGAAGTTCTATTCTAACCCTGATCTTTATGGGTCAGTTTGAATATTGCTGTGTGCAGAGTTTAACAACAAATATGTGCAGGTACAGTGATTCTTTGTTCGTCCAACTTCATTAAGTAGATATAACTGAAATACTGTTCAAAGAGGCATTAAATCTTACTCACTCATTCCTTTCAATAGTCACTCTCTTCAATTGAAAATCCTTTGAAACTTGAAACTTGTATGTGAGAAAGAAATGAACTATTTTCTTGCTATAATTTAATAATTTTATTTATTTTCCCAACAAACCAAGAAGAGTACCACAATTGACAATGTTATCATCCTAAACATACTGCAGAGAAATATTTCTTTGTTTGACATCTATAAATATTTTTCTTGATCTAATTTTACAAGGAACATGATTTGCAAATATACAATCCTTTTGTAGCAGGCTAACTCAACTTGGTTCAACAAAACACATCAACAGCATTCCTGCATCCACCTGATCACCTAAATCTGTGCTGGTCGATCAATCATCGATCATGTCTTGAAATAGACAACGCCAACAGTGAGACCGACATCAATACGGCTGTGTATACAACATGACATACAATAGTGAATACGACCCTGTGAAGTATTGATGATACAGTGAGACCGACATCAATACTTCACGGCCTGGTATACAACGTGGAATACAATAGTTAATACGAGCCTGTAAAGTATTGATGATACAGTGAGACCAACATCAATACTTCACGGACTGGTATACAACGTGGAATCCAATAGTTAATACGAGCATGTGAAGTATTGATGATTCAGTGAGACCAATGTTAATACCACATGGTCGTGTATACAACGTTGATTACAATAGTTAATATGAGTCTGTGAAGTATTGATGATACAGTGAGACCTCCATCAATACTTCACAGACTTGTATACAACGTGGAATACAACAGGTTTTTGAGCCTGTGAAGTATTGATGATACAGTGAGACCGACATCAATACTTCACGGACTCGTATACAACGTGGAATACAATAGTTAATACAAGCCTGTGAAGTATTGATCATGGTCAGACAGGAGCATTGTTCCCAATCAAAATCTTCAGGTATTTGTTTTAGTCAAGTATATGTGTGGATTCTCCTTTACCCTTTCGAATAGGGCTGTCACAGCAACATCTACGTTTGTGAATGCATGAGTTTGAGTTAACAACGCTTTCAGCAATATTCTAGCAATATCACGGCAGAGGACATCAGAAATGTACTTTCAAACACTGTACTGAATTAACAGCTAAAGAAATTAGCACTAGTCCTGTAGTTCTTGCCAAACTGACTCATAGTTGAGGTATCATAAGGACAAGTAGAAATTTGCCATTTTTAAGGTATTGCAATATGTTATCATCATAAGGACTAGTCGACTAAAACTGTTAGTTTCTACCACTTTTCCATAACCATAAGAAATCTCTGCTAAAAGTCCATTGTACGATTTCAAAAAAATGCCCAATCGAACCCTTCAGAGTGACTGGTGTATACTTTAGCCACTAAGCTACACCACCACCTGATCCTGTGCTGTTTCTTTGTATGTGTAATGCTGCACATAGCAATATTCCAGCTCTATGACGGTGGTCTGTAAATAATTGGGTGGTCAGGCTCGGTGACTTAGTTCCTTGATGGCATTGGATGTTGCTCATGATAACAAACACTGATTTGTCTGGCACAGACTTGATTATTTACAGGCCACTTGTTTATAGGCCTAGTTTGAATATTGTTTGTTTGTTGTTTAACGTCACATTCATCTATATGATGGCGGTCTGTAAATAATTGGGTGGTCAGACTTGGTGACTTAGTTCCTTGATGGCATTGGATGTTGCTCATGATAACAAACACTGATTTGTCTGGCACAGACTTGATCATTTACAGGCCACTTGTTTATAGGCCTAGTTTGAATATTGTTTGTTTGTTGTTTAACGTCACATTCAGCTATATGATGGCGGTCTGTATATAATTGGGTGGTCAGGCTCGGTGACTTAGTTCCTTGATGGCATTGGATGTTGCTCATGATAACAAACACTGATTTGTCTGGCACAGACTTGATCATTTACAGGCCACTTGTTTATAGGCCTAGTTTGAATATTGTTTGTTTGTTGTTTAACGTCACATTCAGCTATATGATGGCGGTCTGTATATAATTGGGTGGTCAGGCTCGGTGACTTAGTTCCTTGATGGCATTGGATGTTGCTCATGATAACAAACACTGATTTGTCTGGCACAGACTTGATCATTTACAGGCCACTTGTTTATAGGCCTAGTTTGAATATTGTTTGTTTGTTGTTTAACGTCACATTCAGCTATATGATGGCGGTCTGTATATAATTGGGTGGTCAGGCTCGGTGACTTAGTTCCTTGATGGCATTGGATGTTGCTCATGATAACAAACACTGATTTGTCTGGCACAGACTTGATCATTTACAGGCCACTTGTTTATAGGCCTAGTTTGAATATTGTTTGTTTGTTGTTTAACGTCACATTCAGCTATATGATGGCAGTCTGTAAATAATCAAGTCGGGACCAGACAATCCAGTGATGACATGAGCATCGATGACAGGGATATCACGACACGCATCATAAAGTCACCGAGACTGACCTCTCCATCCCGTTAATTGCCCCTTGTGACAATCATGAATTGCTGAAGATCATTTCTAACTAGGGCTGGGACGGGTAACTCAGGTACTCGTGTCGGGTGGGTACTGAGTAGGACCAGGGTACCAACAGGACTACCTGGACCCGTGGTTAGTCACGTGATATATTGTTTAATGACAAAAATTATCTAGAACTCTATGGTTACACTATAAGTCACTAATGTTCGCATTACTTTCTGACTATGCACCCATTCCTTCTAACTATTATATTTTTGAATAAAGAATAAACTTAGTCTCAAATGGAAGTCGCCAGGTTGAAACGAGGGCAGTAAAGCTCAAGAAAGTTGTTTAATTGGCTGATGTCGACTTCTTGTTAGACATTTCAGCGGTCGGTCAAAGTTCGCGAAAGGTCGTTCTGACACGACCCGTAATGGGATGTCCTCAGATCTTTGTTTAGCAGCTGCGAGTACTTTGATCTGATTTTAATGAGATTGAATAAAGATATAGCTTAAGTCAACTGTGACTTAGTTTGTTTGTTTAATACATGTATCTAAATACGTTTTGCCAGGGCTATAGTTAAAGAATTCTCAATCAGATATTTTGTACCTATCTCTTGAGGCCTACAATGTGTACCCAGTTAGAGTTGGGGTAATAGGAGGGTGGGTGTACGGGGAGTAAATTTGGATGGTCCCACCCTATTTCTAACCGTTATATTCACAAGTCCAAAAGATGTAAATATGCCTGGAGTTTGGCAGTGAGGAGATAACAAGGGCTGGTTGTCTCGGAGTCAGTATTCTGTGTCTGGGTGGGGTATCCATGTTAAACTGATGCATGGTATCTCAACCGACCAGCACTATAAAACCGGACTAGTACATGCCACCCACACCCAAACATGTATGCATGTCACTATATAAGCGCAATAATCTTAAAAGCAACCTTGATAGATTTCATGTCATCATGTTCCAATGATATGGATCGTTGCTCATGCTTTCAATCACTGGTTTGCTTGGTCGAGATTTGATCACTTACAGGCTGCCATAAAATAGCTGGAATATTGTCAACTGCAAGATTAAACAACATTCATTTATTTACAAACTCATTCAAACCCACCAGGCAACCCATTAAGATCAGGGATAAAATAGTTCTTCAGCAACCCATGCTTGCCGTAAAAGGTGACCATGCTTGTCGTAAGAGGCATCTTACGGTATCGGGTGGTCAGGCTCACTGACTTGGTTGATACATGTCATCGTATCTCAATTGCGTGGATCGACGCTCATGATATCAATCACTGGATTGTCTGGTCCAGACTCGATTATTTACAGACCGCCGTCGTATAGCTGGAATATTGCTGAGTGCAGCGTTAAACAATAAACAAACCCATCAGGCACTTTCAAACTGTCCCCTATTATGACAGTATATTAGTATTGTCACTCCCACCAACTAATCCTATAAATTCTCCTAAATGTATTTGATGTTAATATTTCAACATTTAACATTAAATTCCAGATTCGGCGGCTCAGATTTCAAATCCTTTTTTGGAAAAAATTACGGAGGATCCAAATGATTTTTTGGTGTAATCCTATGACAGGGATCAGCACCACTGGCCAACTCCTCCCTTAGTCTGTCATGCAGACGCTGAAACAAATATATGCAATGCAGACCATGCAAGTTTATAATACCGTATTTGACGTAATAAGCGCCACTCTAATAAGTGCCCAGAGTGATATTTGCTTATATATTGGCTAGTGAACAATCCCAATTATCACTGATTGATCAATGTACACAAAACTTATTTATTTGTGTATGATAAGCAATTGTGAGTTATATGCACCCTTATTTAAGGGCAATTAAATACTGGAAAAATATATCTGTCGTGTATATTACACACAGACTTTTCTTTTGTATCATTTCAGGCTGTCAGCATAAACCACGAAATTTACGATCTTTCAATTTTTTTAATTTTTTTCACCAAAATAATATTCTAACAAGAGCCCCCTATTTTTAATTTTGAGATAGCCATAGGCGCTTATCACGTCGAATGCGGTAGTGGGCAAGTGTAGATTACTAGAAGAGAATTTCTGGGCTCCTTTTAATCATATTTTATTAAAATAATTTAACAACTATTATTTTCAGTAAAATCTATTCATTTCAGAGACTAGATGTAAGTCTACCTCCCCTCTTTTGAATAGTGTAGAACTATACTAATAAAAATAAGTAAAGGAACACCCTATTCTTTCATATGACTATAGTTAATTCTTCATGACAGATTAACTATAGTCATGAGAAAGAATTGGGTGGTCCTTAACTTCTTTGAGCAGTATATTACTTAGATGCAGTCCTCACAACATCTTCATAAGACATGTTTCATAGAATTTATTTGGGGTTTTTTTCATAATTATTTGTTTACACGACACTCAACAATATTTCAACTTTATCATGGCAGCCTATAAATAATCAAACCTGCCCAAACATGATATGGTTTATCTAAAGAGCAACATACCACAGAGAATAAAGACAATTGTTCAGCAAAAAAACAAATCTGACCATCCATTGCAATTCAGTTGCTTCTCACAACAGACCCGTGAAGGTCCGCGGTAGAATAGGTCTTCAGCAACCCATACTTGCCATAAAAGGCGACTAAGCTTGTCGTAAAACGGCGACTAACGGGATCGGGTGGTCAAGCTCATTGACTTTGTTGATGCATGTCATCGTATCCCAAATGCGTGGATGGATGCTCATGATGTCAATCACTGGATTGTCTGGTCCAGACTTGATTATTTACAGACCTCCGTCATATGGCTGGAATATTGCTAAATGCGGCGTTAAACAACAAACAAGCAACTTGCTTCTCACAAGAAGCAATAGAGTGCTGGCGCCCTATTTGTTTCATTTGAAACCGAGGAAATTGAAGCCCTATATAAATAGAGAAGAATTTACATTTGTTTCTATGTATGTTGTCAACAGAAGGCCCATGTCAGTTGAGAGTAGTTCTCCAGATACCCTTATCACATGGAGAACATGCGCGAGCCCCATCCGTATCATAACTTGTCAGCTGATGAGTAAACTGTGAGATTGGCTACCTTTTGTCTCTTGGAATATATCAGAACAAACTGACAAGAACACTACAAATAGCTTATGTAAGATTAAATTGGTAACTAACTCTAAATTAGAGAAAACTTTGGCATATTTACAAGCACCCTCCATACCAATAGGAATGTTTCTCAATAACAAAAATAAACAAAAAGAAATTATCACGAAAATCAAAGAAAGTAATTTGGCTTTGTACGAGAATGAGAAGCGGTTCCTTATTGATGTTAATCTCAATAACTACAGCATTCTGGAAAGACTGAAGATTTCCAGACTGTATATGAACAAACAAGGTGATTAATTCTCTGATCAATAACCGCCTAGTGGCATTCTAACATTTGCTGCCAGAAGAGCAAAATTAGGTGAACTACATCGTGTCCAGAAGATTTCTGCTAATAATCCAAGAAACATGAATACAAAATTACAGAGGCAAAGTGACAGATGCAAGTATTCCTTGACTGGCTTGCCCTTTTAAATAGTGGGTAGAGATCTGTCAAACTAATGGCAACTATATAATAAGTCCTTTTTATTACTCATAGAGTTCATACAAATCATATGTGCACTTGTGGAAATATCACTTCACGGGCACCAGCAAGTTGTTGCCATCATCCAGATGGTATTAATGACGTCATTCGAATATTACTGTGACATAGATCGGAATGACATCACACTAGAAACGACGTCATAGCTGAAGATTGTTGACGTCATTCAAATATTACCGTGACATAGGTCGGAATGACATCACACAAGAAACGACGTCATAGCTGAAGATTGTTGACATTCAAATATTACCTTGACATAGGCCGGAATGACATCACACTAGAAACAACATCATAGCTGAAGATTGTTGACGTCATTCAAATATTACCGTGACATAGGTCGGAATGACATCACACTAGAAACGACGTCATAGCTGAAGATTGATGACGTCATTCAACAATTAAGGTTTTCTAACACGGTGGTGCATGATCAGCGCATTTTTCTAAAGGGGAACTCAAAAGGATTAGGATTCAGGAGTCAGGACATTCGTTTCTTAAAATCAGTATGACAGACATGCTAGTCTCACAGTGTAGTCAGAAGTAGTTGTGTAGTCAGAAGTAGTTGTGTAGTGTAGTCAGAAGTAGGTGTCCTGTGTAGTCAGAAGTAGGTGTCCTGTGTGGTCAGAAGTAGGTGTCCTGTGTCGTCAGAAGTAGGTGTCCTGTGTGGGTCAGAAGTAGGTGTCCTGTGTAGTCAGAAGTAGGTGTCCTGTGCAGTCAGAAGTAGTTGTGAAGAGTAGTCAGAAGTAGTTGTGAAGAGTAGTCAGAAGTAGGTGTCCTGTGTAGTCAGAAGTAGTTGTGTAGTGTAGTCAGAAGTAGGTGTCCTGTATAGTCAGAAGTAGGTGTCCTGTGTAGTCAGAAGTAGGTGTCCTGTGTGGGTCAGAAGTAGGTGTCCTGTGTAGTCAGAAGTAGTTGTGAAGAGTAGTCAGAAGTAGGTGTCCTGTGTAGTCAGAAGTAGTTGTGTATTGTAGTCAGAAGTAGGTGTCCTGTGTAGTCAGAAGTAGGTGTCCTGTGTAGTCAGAAGTAGGTGTCCTGTGTAGTCAGTAGTTGTGTTGTGTAGTCAGAAGTAGTTGTCCTGGGTAGTCAGAAGTAGGTGTCCTGTGTAGTCAGAAGTAGGTGTCCTTTGTAGTCAGAAGTAGTTGTCCTGTGTAGTCAGAAGTAGTTGTCCTTTGTAGTCAGAAGTAGGTGTCCTGTGTAGTCAGAAGTAGGTGTTGTGTAGTCAGAAGTAGGTGTCCTGTGTAGTCAGAAGTAGGTGTCCTGTGTAGTCAGAAGTAGTTGTCCTGTGTAGTCAGAAGTAGGTGTCCTGTGTAGTCAGAAGTATTTGTCCTGTGTAGTCAGAAGTAGGTGTCCTGTGTAGTCCCAAGTAGGTGTCCTGTGTAGTCAGAAGTAGGTGCCCTTTTTAGTCAGAAGTAGGTGTCCTGTGTAGTCAGAAGTAGGTGTCCTGTGTAGTCAGAAGTAGGTGTCCTGTGTAGTCAGAAGTAGGTGTCCTGTGTAGTCAGAAGTAGGTGTCCTGTGTAGTCAGAAGTAGTTGTCCTGGGTAGTCAGAAGTAGGTGTCATGTGTAGTCCCAAGTAGGTGTCCTGTGTGGTCAGAAGTAGGTGTCCTGTGTAGTCAGAAGTAGTTGTCCTGTGTAGTCAAAAGTAGGTGTCCTGTGTAGTCAGAAGTAGGTGTCCTGTGTAGTCAGAAGTAGGTGCCCTGTGTGGTCAGAAGTAGGTGTCCTGTGTAGTCAGAAGTAGTTGTGTAGTGTAGTCAGAAGTAGGTGTCCTGTGTAGTCCCAAGTAGGTGTCTTGTGTAGTCAGAAGTAGGTGTCCTGTGTGGTCAGAAGTAGTTGTGTAGTGTAGTCAGAAGTAGGTGTCCTGTGTAGTCAGAATTAGGTGTCCTGTGTGGTCAGAAGTAGTTGTGTAGTGTAGTCAGAAGTAGTTGTGTAGTGTAGTCAGAAGTAGGTGTCCTGTGTAGTCAGAAGTAGGTGTCCTGTGTTGTCAGAAGTAGGTGTCCTGTGTAGTCAGAAGTAGTTGTCCTGTGTAGTCAGAAGTAGGTGTCCTGTGTAGTCAGAAGTAGTTGTCCTGTGTAGTCAGAAGTAGGTGTCCTGTGTAGTCGGAAGTAGTTGTGTAGTGAAGTCAGAAGTAGATGTGTAGTGTAGTCAGAAGTAGCTGCCCTGTGTAGTCAGATGTAGGTGTCCTGTGTAGTCAGACATGTGTCTAGTGTAGTCAGAAGTAGTTGTCCTGTGTGGTCAGAAGTAGTTGTCCTGTGTAGTCAGAAGTAGGTGTCCTGTGTAGTCAGAAGTAGGTGTCCTGTGTAGTCAGAAGTACTTGTGTAGTGTAGTCAGAAGTAGGTGTCCTGTGTAGTCAGAAGTAGGTGTCCTGTGTAGTTGTGAAGAGTAGTCAGAAGTAGTTGTGTAGTGTAGTGAGAAGTGGTTGTGTGGTGTAGTCAGAAGTAGTTGCGTAGTCGGAAGCAGTTGTGTACTGTAGTCAGAAGTAGTTGTATAGTCAGAAGTAGTTGTGTACTGTAGTCAGAAGTAGTTGTGTGGTGCAGTCAGAAGTAGTTGTGTGGTGTAGTCAGAAGTAGTTGTGTAGTCAGAAGTAGTTGTGTACTGTAGTCAGAAGTAGTTGTGTACTGTAGTCAGAAGTAGTTGTGTACTGTAGTCAGAAGTAGTTGTGTGGTGTAGTCAGAAGTAGTTGTGTAGTCAGAAGTAGTTGTGTAGTGTAGTCAGAAGTAGTTGTGTGGTGCAGTCAGAAGTAGTTGTGTGGTGTAGTCAGAAGTAGTTGTGTAGTCAGAAGTAGTTGTGTACTGTAGTCAGAAGTAGTTGTGTACTGTAGTCAGAAGTAGTTGTGTGGTGTAGTCAGAAGTAGTTGTGTAGTCAGAAGTAGTTGTGTAGTCAGAAGTAGTTGTATGGGGAAGTCTGAAGTAGTTGTGTAGTCAGAAGTAGTTGTATGGGGAAGTCAGAAGTAGTTGTGTAGTGTAGTCAGTTGTTGTTGACAGGCTATTTAGATGATGTACCTAGCTCAATCTTCTTGGTCTGTCAGCACATTGCCCTCTTACAAAAATGTCAAGCCAACATAACACTGGACATTCAACTTGTGACAGACTCCCAGCACCCAAGGGCCAGAAACCTGACTGGCTGGTGGATTAGGGCCAGGTCAACCTGACCACAGGCCTATATATCATCCATGGTCTGACACAATAATTAGTATTCATTCTAAATGAATATAAGACTTTCTGTTAGTTGCTAGTTTCGAATTGAGGAAACACTCTTCATATCACACTATTCACCAGGTTGTCTCCATATTTGAGTTTTCAACATGTAAATGTGCAAAATTGCAACTGACAAAAAACATGTTCCAAATACTTCCAGCATCCCGCGTACATATGGATATTACAGGGCAGGGATAGACAGCAGTAATTAGACTGTATAATATAGCTGCTCACATTGAATTCGCCGATTCCTGAGGCAATAACCATCAGTGCTGAACATGCACGGTATAAATAACACCACAGAACACAGATCCCTAACCTACTATCACCCATAGCCACAGGGAATCTGAAAATGAATAATGTTTCATGCTGCAGAATATATCAAGTCCAATTTTAAAATGCATGGGTTGGTAGCTTTGGCCGCTTATCAATTCAGCTCGACACTGGTTAGTTCATGGGCTGATACGGCGTATTCTAGGCATCAGGAGAGAACATTTTAACAGTACAATCGCAAGTTAAACACCGACTGTGTGTTGAAATCAATACAACTGCACGCCATAGGCATACAATATTGGAAATAAAACGAATTTCTGCAAAACCAACCCGACCTTTTGCCTCACGCTTGGATCTTGTCTTCAAAATTCGTTTTAAACATGTTAAAGTCATGGTGTTATATATAGAACACCGCCAGCAAGCAGAATGGTAAACATTCAAAGAGTCGGAGCTTTAAGTATGTTGGTCTACGTTTTGTAAACTCTTCTTGACTTTCGGATCTGAGAAAAGCTACACGGTATCATAAACCTCATGGAGTCGGCAGTGATCACTAGATCAGAGCGTCTCAACACTACCCTTGGCTAATTATCCGACAACGACTTCCCACTATATTGATAGACGGAGCAAGTTGAGCGAACACTCGGCGCCCTTGTCCGTCAGAGAAGGAAATCGGTGGAAAATCTTGCCCAATTTTGCATTTGTACTTACAATAGGTTGTCCGTTTAAGCTCCTCAATCTCCTCCGGCTTTAGCTTGCTGTTCTTTTTGCCCATGATGTCCTTAAGTCCATCATAGCTGACTGGTCCGTGAACGCGAACACAACAAGTAGCCACACAAACACAGTATCACGCTGACAACCCAACTTGGCTGTAACTCAATCCGTTCCTCTCGTCTGTGGCGCGCGATCTGGTTATGCGTTTCCACTGCCGATCTCAAACTTCCACGAATTCTCTCATACACAGCTTCTCCAGAGTGTAGTATTCATCCTAGCGTCGGCTGATCTCCCTCAATTCTCCTACGGTCCGATGCTTCCGTACTTTGCCATTCTTAGATTCGCGCCAGTGATCAAAACACTAGCAGACGACACTTCCGTCACGTGATTTGGCAGGGTCTCGTGGCACGTGCAGCGAAAGGGCTTCGAGGAATTTCGCCTCTTGGCTTCTGTGGGAGTGTCTTGTTGCGTATCCTCGCTCGTCCGATGGCTATGCATGAGGTGCTAAGGTATGTTTGTAATCGCATTGAAACGTGATCTAATTTCATTCATAATTCAACGCAATGGTCCATATAAATAACATTTTAACACTGACTGAAGTCGTTGAATGCTCTGCTAGTGTTTCTATGTACAACTCATACCTTGGCTGTTAACTTGAAAGGTTTAAATTGTCACTTGTTTAACATTTATTATTTTTAAACAATTTCCGAGTTCCCATTTAAGAGCATCTCCTAAAATAAGTTGTTGGCTGAAGCAATATTCCAAGCGTTAACTTATATTTGATCGCTGGCTTACAATACATGAAGTTAACGCGAATCAGTGAGTTGATGTATGGAGAGGCGCGCCCACTAACCATCACCTTTTAATCAAACTAATGCAATAATTTGATATTTAAAAGCGAATCTGGTATCGATTTGATAAGGGGAGATAACCCCTCACAACCCAACACTATGGCTTCACAAAAACGATTACAATGTTTTCAAAGAAATAATGGTGATGTTATTCGTATCTGATTTTCTATGGCAGTGCCATGTGACTTGTGACTGGTACTAGTCACAGGAGCCTTGACAACAAACCAGAAAAAATAAATATTGTGGACAAAATATGTGCGTCATCATAATGAACTGTCTATATGCGTGAAAGCATAGTAATGCTTTTCACCACTTTACTCTATAACTGCAACTGCTAAGCGATGAACTACATCAATATTTGAAAATATCATAAAAATATCGTTTCGATAGTGTTTCGGTGTAAAAACAAAACAGATGGAATGTGTAAAATGTGCAGACCTGACTGCGAAAGCACCTGTCGCATGACATTAAACACTGAGTCCGTGAAAAAGACTGTAAACATGCGCAGATTCGTTTTTATACAGGTCGCCATGATGACAGCTGTGATATTGCGTAAGAGCGTAAAACAACTTTCACAAGGATTAATTGTCGGCAAGGCGAATCCGGGATTTTGTATAATAGTGGCTTCATGATATCTGAAATTTAATTTTGATTTAATTATTTAATTTGAATTTATAACTTCAGTGTGTTTGTATGTACGCCCCATTCAGCAATATTCCAACTATATGACGAAGGTCTGTAGATAATCGAGTCTGGGACAGAAAATCCGATGACTGACATGATCTACGCAATTCGGATACGGTGACATGTATGAACCATGTTTAGCAAACCCGACCACCCGTTCCCGTTAGTCACCACTTATCGTAACTTGGGATTGGGATGGGATCACACACACACACACGCACACACACACACACACACACACACACACACACACACACACACTTATGTTTCAACTAAGATAAGAGTCACAAATGTGTTCAGAGAATTGTATAGTGCTTCACTGGTCACTATCTCTGTATTGTCTGGTCCATCACTTGATTGTCTGGTTTGTTTACAGGAGTATTGCTGTTCTGCGTCAGACAACAAAGAAACACTTATTCTTTTATGCAAATTGTGTGAGTAGAGGGTGCAACAAGAGCAGGACATTTCAGTGATCCATTCATATAATTTTCACCGCTATTTCGCTTTTTACGGCCAATGAAGTCTGTTTCGGAAGATAAAGGAGAGTGATTATTCTCTGGCGTTGACGTTTTATAGTCACATAATGAGCCACCCGTTGCCCCTGGTTACGATGCTCACCTGATGCAGCCAGTTCGAAACAGGCAGCTGATCGTCTTCCCATTCAGACATCGATAAACAAATAGTCATTCCATAACCATGGAGTGTTTGTTTGTTGTTTAACGCCGCACTCAGCTATTTGACGGTGGTCTGTTAATAATCAGACATTCCAGTGATTGACATCATAAGCATCGATCTACGCAATTGGGATACGATGACATGCATCAACCTAGTCACCGAGCCTGACCACCCGATCCCTTCAGTCGCCTCATACGACAAGCAAAGTCGCCTTTTGGGTTGCTGAAGACCTATTCTAACAGGGATCTTCACGTGTAAGCAGTGTCTAATATGTCTGTATGGCTTTAAACCTTAGTCAGAAATATGTCACATCTCGGTGGTCAATAGTGTGAGCAACATCCCATTCTGTCTGCCGGATACGATGACAGGTAATCAACAAAGTCACCAAGTCTGACCACCCAATACACCTTAGTAATTTCTTATGACAAGCATAATCCCCGTAGTGATTCCTGGGTTGAATAGTACCTTTAACCCATACTTGTCGTATAAGAGGCCACGACTGGGGATCGGGTAGTCAGACTTGGTGACTTGGCTGCTTGCGCGTCATCGTGCCCCAATGGCATGGTCCGTTGCTCGTGCTTTCGGCGACTTGTTCATATACTCATCGCCGTAATGTAACTTGAATATTGCGAAATGCGGCGATAAACAACACTCACACACTGATAAACATGTCGACAACTAAAACTGATTGTGAGTGCTCAATATTCGCTGTGTAGAGCAAACCCATTCTACCCAGTTGTCACTGGAATCTTCGTCATTGTTGATTATTTACAAATATGATATTCGTCTATAGCCAAGGAAGACAGCATCTGCAGACTAACGCGAGTGATTAGATTTCTCCCGGCATGTGGCAAGTCTGCGATATATTCATGTGTATTTTGGTTCTATCAGCAGATACATCACTGTGGGTGTATATACCAACATGACAGGGGACGCCTAATTGCACGCAGGGGGCTATTAAACACGGGGCTGCATTTGTCACCGAGCTGCTTTGTGCCAGATATTAACTCATTCCTCTCCCAGCAACATGAGGGAGTGAGTATCGTTTAACGCCTCTTTTAGAAATATTCCAGCAATATCACGACAGAGGACACTAGAAATGGGCTTCACAAATTGTACCCACGTCGGGAATCGAACCCGGGTCTTCGACGTGACGAGCGAACTCTTTAACCACTAGGCTACCCGACCGCTAGGCCTGCACATCCACACCCGGTTTCAAACCATAATGCAATAGGGGCTGGTCTCGTGAGCCCTCTTGAAAATCATACATTATAGATATATGGAAAGCTCTTGCAAATGTGCTTTCGACGGTATCACCAAAATAAATAAATACCACCAAAATAATTACTTTATTGCCATTTGAAGTTATATCAGTAACCCCTAAAACTACAAGACCAACGTCAAAAACCCAAGGGGCGGTCGTGTAGTTTAGTGGTTAAAGCGTTCGCTCGTCACGTTGAAAGCCCGGGTTCGACTCCCGACATGGGTACAATGTGTGAAGCCCATTTCTGGTGTCGCCCGCCGTGATATTGCTGGAATATTGTTAAAAGCAGCGTAAAACCAAACTAGTTCACTCACTCGAAAACCCAAAACAGTGTGGTATCCGCGAAAACAGCAGACCCGGGGCAGTAATCTCAATACATACACATAAAGGCCAGGGGGGATCAAATGGAAGAAAGAGTGAAAAAGAAAGTCCACGTGCATACATTTAAGCTGGTCGAAGTGGGCGAAGAACGTTTCCCCAAGTTCCAAATGCATTTTTAGATCCTTGTGGTATTACCTCTGTGACTGCATACTAGAAACCGGACATTTGACCTTTTTCAAGGGATTCATCTGGGTACATCCGATGCGACCCTAATTCCAAAAAAATATTTGTTGTAATCCCTGGCTGCCCTGAGGATATATACATACAGTATGACAGCATTGCCGTTGTTGCAGGCCAAGCAGAGCTGAAGCAACAAATGAGTCGGTATGCCAGAAATCTAACCAAAAGTATTAACGTCTGACAACTAAAAGCCATTCCTTTATCGTTTCGTTAATTTCTTTACAAGTGGTCGGATAAAAGCCAAATGCATGCGACAAGTCACATGAAGTCATACATTGGGCATGTGTCACGACTAAAGGAGACGGGCGTAGACTGCTGTTGGCGACGGAGATCGCCATGTTTGCATCTCGAACGCCCTTGACATTTACAAGTAGGACTTGAGGGAGACAGTGGTGCATGTTTCAGCAAACACCTCCAGGATGACGGAGTGGCTTTTGTGTTTGACGATGGGACAGTTATTGCCTCTTCGTGATATTTAGCATTGACTGAAATATTAAAAATGTATAATGCATGTCCATGAATTCGATATTTCTGGCCAACAGCAAAATTTAAACGTTCTCGATTTATGATTTAGAATTTAAGAATTGATGAAGACGTCGTGTGAAGTTATCTCTTTACACAATGCCTTGAATCAGGATCTATTATTTTTTTCATTTAAACATATGTTGAAATACTCGATATGAGAACAACACTGAACTAACAATGTCGAATTATCGACATGTTTCGTTGGCGTGTTATAAACAAATTACTCTTCCCTATATTTTAAGTCAATTTCTTTCGCAAAAAATATTGTCCAGCAAAATATAAGTTTTAATGTACAATGTTATGCAAAACAATCGGCGTTGTTTTGCTCCTCAGTCATTAATATTCCAACAGGGGCCAGTAAATAATCGAATCTGGCTCAGCGAAACCCTTGATGGTATGAACAGCGTGATATGCCGGTATGGTGGCACACAATGGGGACATTGTGAGCACACAATCCTCAGTAATCAATTAGGTTGATTGGTTGGATGGTTTGTTGTTTAACGCCTCACTCAGCATGTTCCAGCTATAAATAATCGAGTCTACACCAGACAATCCAGTGATTAATAGGTCTGCTCTTTCTACAAGCATGCTTGCTGGTGATATTTATGAAGCAAGATTATTACATAGAGATTATTCTAGGTGAATGTATCGTAAATATCGTAATGCATATATTTTTTTCCTATTATATGATAATTACGGTACGGAGCCACCTAAGAGTATAATAATCGCCCAATCTATAATGTCATTGTTATACTAATCGATGTTTAAGACATCATTTCATTCACTGAAACACCCGTAGAAACCTTAGTGTGACATGAACAGCCCCATGTATTATATTGTGGCCATTATCAGATCATTATAGCAAGTCTATCGTGTTGGTATATTGCATAGATAACACTCGCCAGTAAATAGAGAATGGTTTTATCTATTTAGTTTGCATTTGGCTTGTATTCCGTTAGAAAAAAAATCCTTTATAAAATCCCCTGAGCATGTGAGCGAGTAGCGGGTAAAATAAATGCGAGGCGTCGGCTAAAGTTTCACGCAGATCGCTTCAAAAAACGGTCATAAACATCATAACGTGACGCAACGCAACTACTGCCATCAACCTGTCGGTAAGAAGGATTCCCTTCGTTACACTCGCGGTATTAGAAAATAAAAACAAAAACATGTGGCCAAAGAAAACAAACAAGCTGATATTGTACATTGACAACGATAAACGATAAATGACCTCTCTATTTCAAGCGAATGTCCGCCTTTTCTTATACTCTTCAGTCGCTCTTGGTTTTTTTTGGGTTTTTTTGGTTTTTCTAACATCTGAAACTGTGTTTCTAATCTATTGTATAGCTTTGCAATTATGTGACAATAGCTAACCCACATCGTCATTGAATAGAATACCATGGAATAGCATACACTGCGTTGTTGTATCACTGAAAAGAATACATTGCATTGTCATGCTGTTGGTTGGTTGGTTGGTTGGTTTGTTGTTTAACGCTGCCCTCAGCAATATTCCAGCTATATGACGGCGGTCTGTAAATAATCGAGTCTGGACCAGACAATCCAGTAATTGATATCCTGAACATCGATCCACGCAATTGGGATCGATGACATGCATCAACCAAGTCAGCGTGTGTCAGGCTGTTGGATGAGGGACATTGTAGTATCATTCAAGCAACTGAATAGTGTTCATTGTCATGAATGTATTGAATACACTTTGAATTGGCGCACTTTCCCCTGAAATACGCTTTGTCCATACACCCAACTTATTACATAATAGTATCATTGTCAGTTTCTAGTGATATTAAATCCAAATAATGTGATATCCGTCCACATGAGTGAGTATGGTTTTACAGCGCCTTAGCAATATTCCAACAATATCCCGACGGGGGACACCAGAAATGGGCTTCACACATCGTACCCATGTCGGGAATCGAACCCGGATCTTCGGCGTGACAAGCAAAGCAGAATATGCCTTTTCATTAGAGATGATTTCCTTGAAATATGTTGATAGCCGCACCATAGAAAACGGCGAACTCAACTTTTATCAAAAATCTCATAATATTTTCATTACATATGTTAATCTAAGCGAAAGTCTGTAGGTAAAAAATTGTAATTACCTACCACAAACATTACCCAAATGCATATTTCAGTCTCATAGTCAGAGCCTCACCCTGCTGACCTCTGGATTGTTCCAGTTTGGTAAAAGATAAACTATGGAATACGGTAAAGGGCATTCCCGCGATCTCGACTTTTGGACGCAAGATGAACATGAACAAAAAGTGTAAAAAAATGTAAATGCCGCCTTCCCGATTTTCTATTTCGGCCTGTTTTAACAAGTTGAGATTGCGAAAAAATAGATTGTGGTCAAGTTAAAAAAATGTGGCCAAATCTGACATTCTCACTACTTTCGCTTTAATATTTAATTGTCGTTCCAACGTCCGAGAACGCGTAAATGTCCCTTACAGTGTTCCATAACAGGCTTCCTAGCCGCGTGTTTTTTTCTATGAGGGATCCAAATTAGTCGCGGCATTGTTTTCAATTACATTGCAATACAGACAGTCCGCGGTTGGTCTGCTTGTTCTCTGTTTCTTTCTTCAGCGAACACTTTTCTTTTATTGCTCCCCAGCGTTTCATGGAGACGTATTGACAGGAACGATAGATTTCTTCTAGTCCTCGGATCGTTTTCACACATTCACCGATGTCTTTACATGGAAATACTCGGAGGAACGGAATTGTGTCAAGCGTGATCCAGGCTCTTTATAGAGCATGAATACTAACAAACAAACGAAACTATTAAAAAGCGTTCATTATTTTCGTTTTGTTATCCCTGTGGTGATTGGGTAGGCAAACATTTAGTACCAGAAATAAATCTTTATTTAAAAATATATATCTACAAAATAACAAAATGATATCTAAATGGAACCCAGAACAATGCTTAATTCAGACTCTTTTGATCTAGACTTGCCAAATAATTCCAGACGCCATTTTCGATTATACAGTGTATCGTAGAAAGGAGATATGTAAGACACTTGCTGGATAATCGAGTATGGCCTCTCGCTTGTGTGCAGTTTATGCAATGTTATGAACTGGTTTCTTGTTATAATGTGTTATTCTAGCACAGTGAATATGTAATCAATAATGTTGACTCCAGACAATAGACATTAATAATTTTAGCGATTTCAGGTTAACATAGGTCCCCAGCAACCTATGCTTATAGTAAGAGGCACCGATCCTGACCACCACAGTCGGCTCATTAAGGGGCGAGGTGAAATGGGGTTTAACTCCGCGTTCAAGATTGGTGCACTTAAATAGCGATGTGCGTGCGTGCTTGTACTAGTCCGGGATTATGCCAGTTTCATCATGCTAGCCCACTAAGATACTGTGCCGAAATGTAACATGAATACCCCACTCCGAAACATAATTCTGACTCCGAGCCGACCAGTCCTTGTTTTATCCCTTTAATGCCGAGCGACAAGCAGGGTAACAACAAGTGCCATCTTTTAACGTATATTAGTATGACGTGGCGGGGATCGAACCTGTCAGCTGTCCGGGAAGACACTTTATCCACTACACCATGGTTGCGGGCAGTGAGTTGGTGAGTGTGCAAGGCCACTCTAAGCAATGGCAAACCAGTGGTTGTGACATGGGCAATTATCCATGCAGTCGGGGTATGATATGACACACAAAGAGCCTGGTCGCCCATTGTAACCCACCGATACTCATTTCTCTCGCCTCTTTAGAATTGACCATTAAATATTCAAAACCAAATGTTTCTTTGAGTAAAACTATGAGACTAAATGGGTTTTTTTCTGAGGCGTTGAGGTGAAATAGGGTCGCGTCGCGTTCAAGATTGTTGCACGTACGTGCACGTGTGTGTGTGTGTGTGTGTGTGTGTGTGTGTCTGTCTGTCTGTCTGTCTGTCTGTCACTAGACCACAGAGGCGGTCAATTTATTTCTGAAAACGTTGCAACAATGTAAATTTTGTTATAGTCAATTTGTTTTTTATCTACAGCCTGAAGCCCCCAATCCTATCCTACCCCCACACCGCTCTCGGCCTCCCCCTCCTAATAATCTCTTTCTCACATAATATCATTCTTACAATAATCGGTGTTTTTAAGTCGTCATTTCTCACAATTAAGTAACTTTACAAACAGTGTTGGAGTCAATCGTCGCCAAAAGATTTGCAGCAATGCATGTACGTCAACAGAATTACCAACACTTCCTAAACTTATCTAACCTTATTAGGAACGATAGTATATTCGGCAAGGATACATTGACACTCGAAGTACGGAGCTTAAAAGTAGTTCCTGCTTAGTGAAACAATTTGCATATTTATCGGATAGTAATACCAACATTACCATTCAATTTTGTTTATCACCCCGATAACACTGTTCATTACGTGAAAACAGCCTGAAACCTTTGAAAACCCATTGTTCAATGTTATCGAAGAATACAGAAGAGTCTGAAGTGGTTGTGACAACAAGGTTGTGTCTGAGCGTAGCCTCCAGACCCGCTGTTGTTGAAACTGCCAGGGGACAGGCGAACGCATCTTTGATGTAGTACAGTACATCACACAGGGACCTCCTTCATTGCCCCCAGTAGACACATCAAAGGGGGACAAGAGCTTGTGCTGAGTAATCGCTTGGGGGATGGCAACTGTTCAACAACATTAGGTTGTACATTGTATACATTTATTCACTGGAGCAAAGACTTAAAAAAGGTTTTACATGCAGATGAGCAAACGCATTGAAATATAGGAAACTGGGCATAGGCGTTCAGACAGTAAGAGACGGAGTGAGTGAGTGTGGTTCAATGCAGTAATTCAGTGGCAGCCTAATGAGGAAAATCCCACGTCATCCATGTCTTAGACATTCACCACCTTGGTGAGTGAGTGAGTATGGTTTTACGCCGCTTGTAGCAATATTCCAGCTATATCGCAGCGGGCGACACAAGAAATGGGCTTCAGACATTGTACCCGTTTTGGGAATCGAACCAGGGCTTTCGGCGTGACGAGCAAACTCTTTAACCACAAGGTTACCCCGTCAAACATTTACCACCTTGGTGAAAACTTTGGTCACTGGTATGGTGAGTGAGTGAGTTTGGTTTGAACAGTATTTCAGTTACTTTATGACGTAGTGTGGAAGGAAAGCCCTAAGTGATGCATGTTGAAATCCATATTGTGTTGACAACCTAGAAACATTCGGGGCGAATCGGGATTCGAACTTTAGTTCATGGGAATCTAGAATATGCCTGAGAGAAGCAACTGTGCACAGCGAATTTGGGAGGCCTAGACATTTGGGGGACACCAGAAATGGGCTTCACACTTTGGTACCATGTCGGGAATCGAACTCGGGTCTTCGACGTGACGAGCGAACGCTTTACCACTAGGCTACCCGACCGCCCCTTCACAAATCTGATGAGTGAGTGAGTATGGGTTAACGCCGCTTTTAGCAATATTCCAGCAATAACACGGCGAAGGAATCAGAAATGGGCTTCAAACATTGTACCCATGTGGGGATTCGAACCCGGGTCTTTGGCGTGACGAGCGAACGTTTTAACCACTAGGCTACCCCACCGCCCCACAAATCAGGTGAAGTTAAGCAACGTTGGTCGCGGAGAGAGGTTGGATGGGTGCCCGTGTTCGGCAGATTGACTCCTGACAGTTTCTTGCGCCTCGGTCCGGCCCCACACTGATATACATGGAGTCTGTTTCGGCAAGTGACTTTGTTCATTATATGCCAGCCGTGAATGGGTGGGTACCAAGTAAGATGAGATTGTAAGGTTAGCGCTTCTCAGGCAGCATGGGTTGAGTACACCAATGAGCATTCACTTGCTGAATGGAATTTGGCGCCTTAAAAATGGTCTTATTAATATTACACTTACGGAAGCTCCGACTGAGAGATTCACAGACAATACGAACAGTGGCCAAGACACAGAGACACGTTGGATATACAAATACACAGACAGCTGATCAAAGAATGATCAGTGACAGCGCTGAAAGACAAATAGTCACAGAAAAGCCCATGACATAGCTGAAAGAAGAGACGAATAGTCACAGGAAGACCCATGACATAGCCGAAGGAAAAGACAAATAGTCACAGGAAGACCCATGACATAGCCGAAAGAAAAGACGAATAGTCACAGGAAGACCCATGACATAGCCGAAAGAAAAGGCAAATGGTCACAGAAAGACCCATGACAAAGCCGAAGGAAAAGACGAATAGTCACAGGGAGACATAGCCGAAGGAAAAGACAAAAGGTCACAGAAAGACTCATTTCATAGCTGGAAGAATAGGCAAATGGTCACAGAATGACCCATGACATAGCCGAAAGAAAAGGAAAATGGTCACAGAAAGACCCATGACATAGCCGAAAGAAAAGAAAAGAAAAATGATCACAGGAAAACCCATGACATAGCTGAAAGAAAAGAAAAATGGTCAAAGACCCTTGACATTGCCGAAAGTTTACAAATTTAATCACACATGTCCTCAAGGTGAAGAGACTTCTTTGTAGATTTTGTATAACGTATTTTTTATCTGTTGAAACTCAAGCCAAAAACATAAAACATACACATGACCTCTTCTACACAAAAATATGTCTGCACCAGAACAGATTGAAACGCAATTTGGTCTGCTTAATAATTCGAGTCGCGTATGTCTGTGCTTTTACCATAGGGCAATTGACCTACAAACGGAGACAACATGAGAACCAAAATGGCCACCAGACAACTTCCTGTCTGTTGAGGCTGATCGTCCATGTGTGAATCACACCCACGTAGAAATAATAGCTTTAAATGGGCACATCCGGCTATTCACTGAATTCCAGACTTAAAATAACACTTGTCCTTCTAATTCATGTCTTTGGATCACTGCTCTTCTGAGGGCAAATCGTCTTTCGTTCTTGTTATTTTCTTGGAGCGTTGTTCCGACTTTTTACACCAACCTGGTCTAGACGTGTTTATTTAGACCGCGCCTCATGTCTAATGTAGACAAATGGAGCGAGGTATTGGAGTCACTCACAGCACGAAATTCAATAACGTTGTGCATCTTACTTCATCAAAGATGTCAGCCTTGCAGATCAACCCTCGTCTTAACTGAACGATTTGTCGACAGTCTCAGTGTTTAGGTGGTACAATCAAATAAAAAGGAAATTCTCTCTGACAAGTTGTCTTCTGGCTTTTTATACCAAGGAATCCTTGGCCAGGTCATTGCGACTTTCTCCATTAGGCTTAGTAATATCCTTTGATACAACCCTGAAATACCCTTCGGGAACAACGTCCGATGATTTGCTTGGTTCAAAATCGTTGATAGTTCGAAAGACATGAATTAGAATGTTCAGATCTCTCAATTTCTAAATCACTTTGCCTTTTCTACAAGGTATGGAAGTGTGTTCGTGCCATATTCTAAAACAGATATCTACGTCGATGATATATTTTTTTTAGAATGTGTCATTAATACGCTTCCATACATAACAAGGCCATCTATTTACATGTAATCGCTTAGGTTTTTGCTGGTTTTCAAAAGTATAAAAGTATGGAAACCTGTACTGACTATGGGATGGTCGGGTAGCCCGCTGGTTAAAGCGTTGGTTCGTCACACCGAAGCACCGGGTTCGATTCCACATTTAGTACAATGTGTGAAGTCCACTCCTGGCGTCATCGCCCATGTTATTGCTAGAATAATGCTAAGCGCTGCATACATTTCACCTCATTCACTCACTGTAATGCTTACTTGTTGTTCGTGCCTGGACCAGACAAACCAGTGATTGATTGTATGAGCAGCATCAACAAGGTCGGGGTATGATGACTCGCCAATAACTCACGAACTACCTTGTACAACCAGTCGTCTCGTACGAGCAGTAAGGTTTGCTGGGAACCTATTCTAACCGGGAATCACAACAGGTGTTGGTTGGTTTGTTGTTTAACGCCGCAGTCAGCAATATTCCAGCTATATGACGGCGATCTGTAAATAATCGAGTCTGGACCAGGCAGTCCAGTGATTGAGCATCGATCCACGCAATTGGGATACGATGACATGCATCAACTAAGTCAGCGAGCCTGACCACCGGATCCCGTTAGTCGCCTCCTAGGACAAGCATAGTCGCCTCTTATGACAAGTAGAGTCGTCTTTTACGGCAAGAATGTCCCAACAGGGGGCTCTCACTGAACCGACAACAGTCTGACGACGTGGCACTGGTGGATCCAGAGGAGGAGCAGGGTTGCGCACCTTTCCCCCCTTTTTTCAAACAACCTACACGTTAAGTGCGCCCTCGGACAAGTCACTTGTCAATCCTCACGTCGATTACCTGTACCTTTTCTCCCAATACGGATTGTCATATCTCTTCGGCCATTGCGTTCATCTACGTTGCCCAGCTACATCTGTGTGGAACAACTCACTAGACACCCTCCTCTAAAAAATAAAGCGTCGACGAAGTTGCGAGCGCGTGATATTATTCGAATATCCAGAAATGACGTCATGAGAGAAGATCCGGGTTAAAATAGGTCTTCAGCAACCAATGCTTGTCGTAAGAGGCGACTGACGGGATCGAGTGGTCAGGCTTGCTGACTTGCTTGATGAATGACATCGTGTCCCAATTGTGTAGATCAATGCTGATGGTGTCAATCACTGAATGGTCTGGTCCAGATTAGATTATTTACAGACCGCCGTAATATGGCTGGAATATTGCTGAGTGTGGCGTTAAACAACAAACAAACACACTAGAACACACCGCATAATGGAGGCTGGCGCTTAATGGTCGATAACCATTTTCTGATGTAGTATTTTGTTCTTGATATTTTTGAACGACCGGAAACCATATGTGATTTAATGTATTCCTTGACGACGTCTCTTGAGCCCCGGGTCCCAGTGTTGTGTCTGCGCAGATTATTTAACATTCCTCAGCGATATCTCGTTTACCAAAGTGCAACGAAATGTGTCACCCGTTGCAATGAATTATTTAGACTCGTTCTCGCCATGAGTGTTGCGTCTACTTAATGATATAGCCCTTGGGAGATTCAGGCATGGAATAGATCGCCAGGGACCAGAGCTGGTAGTAAGAGGCGACTAAATGGATCGGGTAGTCTGGCTAGGCACCTCGACCGTTGCTCATTATATCAATCACTAGTTTATCTGGTCCCGACTCGAGTATTTGCAGGCCGTAGCCTAGACTAACATTAAGTGTATGAAATCTTATATTACAGAATATCTTTCTTGACCCTAAAAATAAAATTTTAAAAATGTCCTGATGCTAGAGCTGTCTAGACTTGCTTTTGTATGCGTTTCTAGATTATTATTTTTCATAAAATAAAAATATTACATAGTCATGGTGCAGGACCTGACGTTGTCATACAGATGGAATATTCAAACAAACAACAAACCTGTGTAAGAGACGAACTCCAAACGCGATCTATTCTGATAAATCTATATATAGCTGACAGCCAAGTTGGGATACTCCTTGTGTCTCGTGTATCATATCTTCACATATCGCAAGGTGAGAAGTATAATTTTTAGTTTGTGTTATGACATACCTCACAAATAGGGGAAAAGGGCGTTAAATAGATGTTAATGAAATATTGCACCTTGCAGAGGCACGTCAACTGTTCACCTAAATAAACACGGGAACATATGGTACATGTCAAAATAGGACTTGCATCGGACAGCATTGGACCTAGACTAACATCTAGTACAATATGGTACTGAAAAAATACTTGTTAAATCATCTTAATAAAAATTAATAAAAAGGAGCCCAGAGACTCTCCTTATTTTCAGATACTGCACAAATCTAGACTTGCCAAACATTATGGACTTGCATGAGCTGTATTTGATATATTTGTATCAGGGTCTGTAAGACCGACTACATTGGACCGTATGTATGCCCAGTTATTTTTTTGTACGTTATCGTAAAATATTCAAGAATTGAAAAGAGTTGTTATCGTCCACAAGAGGTTACTATGTATTTCTTTAATAGGTTATTAATGTATTTGTGCTATATATACACCCGGGGGAAAGATGAGCACCGCTGTCTACATATTTCCATATAAATAAGTTTGTTTTTTTTTATCTTTGTATCCCGTTTTCAATTCCTGACAAAACCCTTTTGGTATTGTTTTTGGTATTCTCAGTATTACACTTCAAGAGCGGAAATTAATAATAATAATTAATTATCAATTATTTAATGAAATAACTGTTTCATGGCAATTGGAATTTGACTTCTCCTCATTCACTTCCCCTGCTTCTTTAATTCTTCCAAATACCCTACTAAACATTAGAACATCAAATCAAAATCTACGTGAAGAATATGGAAGATGGCATATGGTATACCCCGGGATGACAGCGCTTGCCATCTCTGCAATTTACCAGCTATTGAACACAAATTTCATTCACTAACACCCTCGAGAATTAAACATCAATATATTCAGAAAAAATATTATCATTTATGTCCAACTTTATGTAAATATAACTAAACAACTGTTATGTTCACAGAAAGTAAAGGTACTGAAAGAACTGTCCAGATTTATACAACTGATATGTGATACTGAAAACACGAAACAGTTCTACAAGCTACCGTCATACCATCTTGTCATGTGTTTTTATGTAATACATGAACTGATATGTGTGTGAGTGAGAATAGTTTTACGCCGCTATTGGCAATATTCCAGCAATATCACGACGGGGGAACACACACATTTTATTTTTGTGGGGACGAGGGTGATGAGTGAACGCTTTAGCCAGTAGGCTACACCCCCTACTGATATGTATAAATATGTTCTTGTACCACCGGTTCTTATGAAATAATGGTTGATTGATTGCACCATATTACAGTACCAAGTACGTGCAACCATGTGCAACATCGATGTTATCTTAGACATTCACAAAACTGAGATTAATTACATAGGTAGATATGTCCAATAGATGCATGAACGTTCGGGACACGTGAAAACAAAAATGGAGTGATGCCATTTTGCAGGTGTATAGTTGGTTCTTGTTTAGAGACAGACATCAGGGTTTTGTGTTGTTGTTTTTAGTATTATTGTGTCACCATGACCTACCGATATGGAACAACGCGAATTCACCAAAGAGTACGTGGTCCCGCGATATCTGATCTGTGACTCATTCTTTGCCGTGACAGAGATGTCAAACTGGGAATGTGCAGACAATCTATAGATGCGTCAGATTCCCTTTGCATTACTCCGACATCAGTGAGGTCAGCTTCACTCTACGATATCAACTACGACGGATGCAGCACCGAAACTACATACAGAGACGGTATAGACAACCGGCACATGTCAGCTTCACTCTACGACATCAACTACGAAAGAATGTAGCATCTAAACCACATACAGAGACGGTACAGACAACCTTCACATGTCAGCTTCACTATACGACATAAACTACGACGGATGCAGCACCGAGACTACATACAGAGACGGTACAGACAACCGGCACATGTCAGCTTTACTATGCGACATCAATTACGAAAGAATGTAGCATCTAAACCACATACAGAGACGGTACAGACAACCGGCACATGTCAGCTTCACTATACGACATCAACTACGACGGATGCAGCACCGAGACTACATACAGAGACGGTACAGACAATCGGCACATGTCAGCTTCACTATACGACATCAACTACGACGGATGCAGCACCGAGTAGCCACACACATCTACGTCAAGCCCGTTTTACGACATCATCCACGACGCATCCAGTGCCGAGACGACCTGAACGCGACATAAAGCTGCAATTTGCTCATTTCTGTTAACGATCACTCCGCGGTCAATACCAGCGAGATGTCTGTTTGGGTTTGTAGGCTGCTCAATCACAGGGCTCCACAGACGCGCGCGTGTTCATTCAGATTGCTGGGAGAGCTGGACTGGTTACGTTATTATTTAGCAATGTACATTTGTGTGTCACGGGATTTTTGTTTTAGTTGGTGATAAAATGTGATATTAGATTTTGTATCCTGTCTGCTCCCGTTGTATCGAAATGAAAGGCGACCAGGGTTTGAAAACATGCCGAGGTTAAACCGTAGTTATAAGCATTTTGAATCGTATGAAGATTCCTGTGCAAATAAAGCCGTAAGAGCCGAGTGAGTGAGTTGAGTTTAACGCCGCTTTGAACAGTATTTCAGTTATATCACGACGTGTCAGCTTGATGTGGGAGGGGAGACCGAAGTGATGCAGGTCTCAGATGTTTACCACTTTGGTGAAACACACGAGCACGGGCATGGTGTTGACAAACCTAGAAACATAATCGGGCGAACCAGGGGTTCGAAACGACGATCATACCTTCCTTTGGACACTTAGACGACATGGACACCCGTGGCCCAACAGCCATGTCCTCACCCCGACCCTCTCCCCCCAACTCCACTGTCCACTGGTGCGTCATCTTGCATTGACAGCCTCGATCGTTGTCCATGTTATCAACTATTGGCTTCGGGTTGTGATGGCTTAGTGGTTAAAGCGCGGTTCGTCACGCCGAAGAAACTGTCTTTGCGTCACGTGTTCAGTGTGTGAACTCATTCTTAGTGTCCCCCAACGTGATAGTGCTGGAATAGTGCTAGAAGATTCGTAACACCATGCACACCCAAACACTTGTTCACATGATCCAGACGCGATTACAAACCACCGTAATATATTTGGAATAGTTCCGACTGCGGCTTAACACAACATTCATTGCCTTAGCATCAGGAGTGTATTGCTTTGACGATTCCCAGATAAGCTCCCCCTGAAGGTACTCAACATTCGTTAATGGCAATATAAATAAATATCACACACTGCCTGCACATTTCCACATATATACTGAACCAAAAAATATGGATCAAGAAATATATTATGTACCGTACACATTTAAAGTAACTGTCTTCACTACAACAAAATATCCCCCAAAAATGTTCATCATACCTAAACATTTTGTTCAGTATATGTGGATCAGCTGTTATATATAAGTAATGTTTCTAAGTTACCAAGGTTACGACGAAGCCGATTTCCTGGAGATAAAAAAAAGCTCGGCAAAACGTGTTATAAACCAGGACATACGAGGATCAATCCTTTATATTTACGGGCGTTCGGGAATTTGCTTCACATTGGGAGTCGAACCAGGTTTCTTTGCGAAAGGTTATCGCCCTTCCAGCAAGGTCACCTAACTGCTTGATTACCTTATGACTGATCTATGTGTGACCCGACGTGTCCTTGAGTGAGTGAGGGAATTGAGTTCAAGTCACATATATCGACAGAACTTATATAATGGACCTTTGCCAGAAAAACCAAATGTTGGTAGCAATTATAATTAAAAATTGAGGGCTAGTGAGCGCATTCACACAGTAAACGTCCGTCCCGAACTGTCGTCTATTAGAATGTCTTCGGCAGGAGAACGCTTTTAAAGATGGACATCGATCGCTCCTTATGGGGAGGCTTTGGGTGACAAAATACAACGGGTACTACAATGTTTATTCGAGTAAATAGATTGTTTCGAAACATGCGTTCAATCAAGAAGTACTGGTAACAGGTGCAGCGGAAAGAAATGTCACATGTTCAGGCCACGTGTTTCTTTAGGCCTTCTAGCCTTTAAGTATGGCTCGATGACTGCCTTTAACCATATGTAAGAACAATGTTTGAATACAAAGCCTAGAGGCTTCAAGGACCATGTTTCATCGTACCCCGGCGGTGTGACACGTTTCTCATAAATAGTAATGTGTTGTCTTGTCCAAAGTCGGTTATTTACAGGCCGCGGCCATTTAGCTGGAATGTAAACGGCTTTAAACAACAAAGAAAGTACTTGCTGTAATATTTTCTATTATAATATTTCATCTGAAAACACAAACAAATAAATGTAATTGTTTTATTACTGTGTCCGCTGCACAAGGCCATACGTCATGGCGACATCATGTATTGCGTTTCAGACTGTCGCACTACTTTCGCCGCCAGTATATGTTAGTATTTAACTATTCGTAGGACATAACCTCACGCCATCAATCTGCAATCAGTTTCTACTTAGAAGGAATCTGATAGCTGCAATTGTGGCAAAGATAATTATTTTCAACTTTGTTCGTGACCGCCAATCAAAACTCGGCTGTTGTAGGCGTTTATGCGAAAATGGCACTTTTCAAAGCTGAGAATGCTCACTCAATCACTCACACTGCTATCCCAGAGACTGAAACGTTGCGTAAATAAACGTTTGCATGAGAGGTTTTGGTTAACCAAGATATCATATTTCCAAAATAACATTGTTTTTTTTAATTGAAGCATTCAGTTTGAACGCCTTTCCTTCAGAACGTTTTCTTAATCATCTCTACCTTTGATATTCTATCTGTTGATGAGATATGAACAAAAACAAATAAAACTATTAAAAGAAATTTTGTCGTTCAAAAACGAAAACAGTGTATGTAATCTAGCTATACATGTAAAAAATATATTGTGAAACAAAAAGGTAATTATCTTTTTAGACCTGCACTTAACCTCATTGTAGGGCGCTATCAAAAACAGACGTTTGATTTCTGATAAAATCATAATTTTAGAATTTCCTCACATGAAGAATATTTTTTATTAATTTAATAATGGGTTTATCACAAATTCAATAACATAGCAAATCTATGCAGAATTTTGGTCCTCCAAGCATTGTGGGTTTCTGTTAAGAAGATTCTTTGAAAAGATATAACAAATTAAAAATTAAAAAAAGTATTTTGTATATTTTAATGGCAAAATAAATCTGAATCCCGTTGTGCTGATAGACTTTTGCCTTGGCGTGCAAATCATGCTGACTAATACCCATGCAGTATTTCGTTTCCATAGTAACAGCAGTTTTGTTTGTATTATTCCACACAGAAACCATTACCCTAATGTAAATTTCATACATAAATTTACGATTTTGTGAATTACGGGACAGGGGCGTTGGAACTAAAGCCTCCCCTTAACTGGAATCGTAATAGTCCAGTCAGATTTCTTTAAAACTTGATATTTTAACTATAGTAAGGAAGATAATTTGTGGATATCGACTTCTTTATAATGAGGAACACAACGTGTTGAATGATGAATGTTCAGGTGAATGATGAAGGAGTAATTAAGCATATACTCCGAAACGTATTAGTTGACATCCATAAATTTTCTTTATGTTGATAACTTCTAAATGCCATTCGCCCGGCTCCCTGGTCTTGTGGTAGAGCGTCTGCCTGGAGAGCGTTATATACCCTGTCTGTCTTGGCTAAAACAAGGACTGGTCGGCTCGGAGTCGGTATACTGTGTCTGAGTGGGGTATTTGTGTTAAACTGTGGCACGGTGTCTCAGTGGGCTAGCACTATAAAATCGGCATTAGTCACTCACAGATGCATGCACGTCGCTCTGATCGTGCAATGATCTTGAAGGCGACGTTAAACCCCATTTCACCTCACCTCATCTCACCTCACCTCACCTACATGCCATTCAAGTATTGTACTTTATTAATTGCTTCAAAAATGTCAAAAGTGCGTTGTGATGATATCTTCGTTGTCTGTTTAACTGTATCGGGTGTATTCAAACATTCTGCGGATAGCCGCCTCCGTGGTCTAGTGGCAGAGCGTCTGGCCGGAGAGCGGAAGGACACACACACACACACACACACACACACACACACACACACACACACACACACACACACACACACACAAGGACACACGCACCCACGCACGCACGCACGCACGCACGCACACACACACACACACACACACACACACACACACACACACACACACACACAAGGACACACGCACCCACGCACGCACGCACGCACGCACGCACGCACGCACCCACACACACACGTGCATATGTGTAATTATAAGTGCAATAAGCTTCAACGCGACGTTAACCCCTTTTCACCTCACCGACCTCAAACATCCCGCGGATCCGATTTGAAAGTGTTAAAGAAGAACAAGACAAAAAAAATCAATAGCTGACTAAGATTAATTCATAACATACTCCGCTACAAATAATACCCCAAAGTGTGTGGTTTTTTAAGTGAGTGAGTGAGTTATGTTTTACGCCGCTTTCAACAGTGTTCCAGTTATATCACGGCGTGTGAGCTTAATGCGGGAGGAAAGCCCGAAGTGATGCAGGTGTTAGACGTTTACCGCTTCGGTGAAACCCACGAGCACGGGTATGGTGCTGACAAACGTAGAAACATCATCGGGGCGAACCTGGATTCGAACCCACAATCATAGGTTTTTGGAAGTGAAAAGAGTAAGAAATTGACTCGTATTTCCGTATTCCGGAAACACCCGAGAGTTTATGAGCATTACCGACAACACGTTGTCGAAAGTTACCCGTGTGAATGTATTTGCATAGGCCGTAGGAGGCAACAGAAGTGGATCAGATGGTCAAGCTCTGCGACTTGTGTGTCCGCGTACCCCAAGGAGTGGATCACTGCTCATGCTTTCAGACGCGTGTTTGCCTGGTCCAGATTCCTGATACAGCTGGAATACAGCGGACTGCGGCGTTACACAACATTCACTCATTTAGTGAGTCAGTGAATCAGTCAGTTAGTTTTACAACACTGAAAGTACCCCCAAAATGGGTCAAATTGGCTAAGTTTTGGTAAGGGTTATTCTTTGACCACAGCTAAGTTTTACAGGAGAACAAGATAAAGAGAGTACAAACTTGTAATAAAAGAGCCTCGAACGTGCTCATCGTTAGATTTTCTTTTGAAGTGAAAAACATCGGCCCTTTTTCCACATGTTAGCCATATTCATGTCTGTTCGTATCATCACTCCAAAATTTGCAACGTAAAATAATACAAAATACTTGTTTCCAGTCATATGAATCCTTCCGATAACTTTCATAACAATGCCGTGACAATTTTAATTCTTGTAGGTCAAACAGGGCTCTTATCCTACCTGGCACTTGAATGGGAGAAGGGCCAACAGCTTCCTCAATAAATAAATGTACATTACAACCTGTACACCAACGCGCAATGTGTCCCCAAGTTGGTCGTTTTGAGGGGAATGTTCGTTGTTCAACCCGAATCAATTAACGTCAAACGTTCCATGACTTTGGTTAAACTGTGACAAGACGTCAATCAGCTTAAATATATTTTCATAGCATCTTTTGAACTGCCAGAGGCATCTCGGAAAGACGAAAATAGAATCGAACAGTCCGACCTTTAAGTTTCTATACTTGAGAAAAAGTCGATATCCTAGGTCTCATGGGACAGTTTTCTGTCGCTTTGGAAAGTTGGGTTTCGAGACTAAGACATTCACTGAACATCAGGGAGTACATAAGTACCTGGAGCAGCCATGGGTAACAGGAAGTCACACATTCTGAAACAGCTGCCCGGTAACTGAAAGTCACACTGGCATGAGTTACCCCGATAACAGGAAGTCACACTGTGTGACAGAGTTGCCCCGATAACAGGAAGGCACACAGTGTGAAACAGTTGCCCGGTAACTGAAAGTCACACTGTGTGACACAGTTGCCCCGATAACAGGAAGTCACACAGTGTGAAACAGCTGCCCGGTAACTGAAAGTCACACTGTGTGACACCGGTAACGGAAGGCACACAGTTGCAAAGGTAACAACCATTAAAAACATGTATTCCTTGGAATCGTCGCTCTCTTTTTGGAAACGTGTTCCTTGGTTGTAGTTATTAAGGAACGGGAAGATTACAAACTCTTTCGTTCTTTGAAAACGGTTAACATAGCGTTCTCCGTATCCTCTGCTAGAGAACCTGATCGGAAGCTGTAATTTATTTATAAGAATAACAAACAACTAAGCTGAGGAGAAAACGGAATGTTTAGAATATTTGTTCGTAATTTAAAGTGTAACATAACGATAAATTTAATTCTTAAAGGGGGTAAGATATCAGGTGGTGAGGTGAAATGGGGTTACACATCGCGTCCAAGATTATTGCACTTATATAGCCACGTGCATGTACGTGTGTGTGTTTGTGTGGCTGCTTGTACTAGTCCGGACTGATGCCGATTTAAAGTGCTAGCTCACTGAGATACTATGCTGCAGTTTAACATGAATACTCCACTGAGACACAGTATACTGACTTCGAGCCTAACACTCCTTGTTTTAGCCCCTTTATGCCGAGCGCCAGACAGGGTAACACCAAGTACCATGACGCGGCCGGGGATCGAACCCCGGACCTTCCGCTCTCCGGGCGGACGCTCTACCACTAGACCATGGAGGCGTTACGGGTAAGATATCAAAAAGTCATTGGGTTCTGTAACTTCTAATGAACATCAACACTGATATTGATAAAGTGGTGCATATTAATAGCAAGCAAACGTCGCGAGGGACAACAATTACAATTCTACAGGGTGGTACGGATAAGGCATTATATATCGGACGATAAATTCAGGAGAGCATTATTCGAAGGCAGGGTGTTACAGGACCCTTGAGGAACAGTTTTATTATCCACGTCCTGGGGAGGGACGTAGACAATGGTGAGGGACAGGCAATGGGCCAAGGCTTACATTAAACTGGTTCTGTTGTTGGTTCGCGCAGCTAGTTAAGCGCTTTTGGGTAGACAGAAACCCAGTCAAGACTAGCACTGGACTCTGAGAAGTACAGAATGGGGCACGGGTGGCCCGGTCGTCTAAGGCGTCGCATTTCGCTGCGCAGAGTTGCGTCCCTTGCGCGCGCCAAAACTCTATGCTCGTTGGTTTTCTAATCACGGTACGCTCTGGTTATGTTTCTAAGTTTATCAACTCCATGTCATTGTTTCGAGGGTTGCACCAAAGTGGTAAACGTCAAGACATGCATTACTTCCGGCTTTCCTCTCAAATCAAGTTGACACGGAATAATATAACTGGAATTCTGTTCAAAACCAAACCAACGCAGTCACATGTACACATGTATAGGTTTACTCATTCAATATCATTAGTTATGGTGTCTTTAGTTGCCGTATTCGGTATCATATTAGGTCAGCAGAATAACATTGGACGAGGCGTGTTACGTCATCCTATTTCATGTTCTATGACGTTGCTTTTTTTGCCTCCGTTGTCAGTTTTTTCTCTATAATTTTGATTAATAAAGTCAGGAAACGTGGTTTCTTTGAACAGTAATGTCTTAACACATCACAATTAATGATATTAAAGCACAAACCAGTGTCGAATAACGCACTTCCATGTGTGGTGGGTGATGGAAAATCCAAGATGGCTGTTACTGACGGTATACGGTCTCATGTTATGTCAACAACCATCTAGGATTTTTACTGACGGTATACGGGCTCATATAGGGTTAGTAGTTCAAATGCCTCAAAGTGGTCAATCTCACTTTGAGGCATAAGAATGTATCCTCTGCAGTCGCAGCGTTATCCTCTGAAAAGGGGAGCCAACCACAGTTTGAGAACCACACATGTTCAGGACAGCCTGTTTATCCAGTGAAAACTTTTCGTTGTTGTGAAACAGAATATCAAACCAAACGGTTGGTGCCTCACTTCCTATGTTCAGACCTCGAAACCCCCAGTGGGATCGGGCGGTACCCGATGCTCGTCTTCCCGTGGCGAGTTTGATGGCAGCTGCTATCCCAAGTTACCCATGCAGACTAAAGAGGATAGCGTGGCTGTGTGAATGATTGTGTACTATCGTTCCCCGGGGGCGTGGGGCGTTGCTCATACTGTCAACCACTGGCCCAGACCGGATTTACAGGCTCCTTGCGGAAGCTGGACTAATGCTTACAATTGCGGTAAACAACGAGTACTTTTCATTCACTGAATACTGAACCTAGTCGACATGTTGACAACCAGTATTTGTTCATTTTTTTTCTAACCGAAAGCAAAATCCACTTAGCCTAGTGGAGACTCGCTAAAACATCAAGTGTGATCGGTTTACGTGCTGTGATAGCTGCAAACCACATTTTCCATCTTCGTTTGAAATCATGACAAAATGATGATAGTTATCACGACAACTAAATGATGCAACACAATCTAGTGATTACCAACCTATTACCAAAATGTACCGTTATTATCGCGAGTTGGTGTTGCCTTGACTACGAAATATCGCCACGTTGGGTGTGTCACGTTCAATTACAAACTAAATCTTAACTTGTCTTCAAAATATTCAGTTATTCATTGACCAGTGTTGTATAGTATCGACGCTTGGCGCTAACCAGCGCCTTAGTAGCAGGAATCAATGTCACGGTAAGGCATCTCTGCATCACAAGTATCATCCATCATCCAACTTACCCAAATTGGACCTTTGATTTCAGTTTCCACATTGATTTTTTTTATGTTTTGGTCAACAAATAACCTATCGTTAGAACCACTCCCCAATCAGGCGAACCGAGTCATCCGCTTGGGCGTTACTTTTCAACGTTACAATTGACTTCATCATACCTTCATGTCAGAATGATGAGATCTGATTGGTTCACTTGATCTTGATAAAATACTGTGTATCCCGCCTTAAAGGGAAATAAATTCTCAGCGGGAAAATAAATTTATTATACCCCGCCAAGAAAATACAACAGGCTGCACGTTGATTTCTCAGCGGGAGAATAAACCTTTATACCCCGCTTCGAAGCAAAAAGCAGAACGCTTTTTCCGAGTCAATGAAAGTCACGTTACATAGCACAAGTTAATCTCAGCTCAATCGCACAATTATTTTCTATCAATTTTGAATTTGTTTTAATTCTTTTACAATGGCAGATTATAACATGTCGGTAAGATAAATTCGCTGTAGCAAGATCACTCGGGGTACATGGGATTTTATGGGTCCCCCGTGGTGGTATAAAAGCTAACGAGGGACACATAAAACATGCCTCCGACTCGTGGTATAAAACCTACGAGGGACGCATAAAACCACATGTACCCCTCGTGATACTTATACTTATATGAATTTGCATGTGTTTGTGACGGGTGCAGCCAGTGGGGCAGGATACTCTCACCTTTTCGCGAACACCTGGTGTCATCACTATTTGATAGTGAATCTATAATATTATTAACATGGGAAAATGGACCAAGTTATATATTTTATCACAGACTAAGAATTCGAAATTGTGAAATAATGGAATATTATAATTAACGGACCACGCTTCATTATCTTTAACCTGCCAAGGGTCAACCCGATAACGCCAATGTGACAGGACCAGCATCTCTCATTGTGCTGGTCAGATGGAGTTAGGCAAACACATGTAAGACGTTAATACCTTTATCATTCACTCACATTAAATCACACGCACCAGGTATACCTTCGTGGCATACTAGTAACTGGTGAACTATTATTCTTACTAAACTTCACTCATAAACACCTTTATCATCAATGCTTCAGTCAAACTAAATTATATTATTCTGACGAGATAGCGCCACTTAAGTTCACAATAACAACTTTATCGTCAGTTTAATCAGTAAATGAGATATGTAGTAGCAAGAATACGTATAAATACGGACGGCAGACAGTCACAAATCATTCTGTCGTTACATTCTTGTACTATGTTAAATCTTATCTATATGCTTGGCAATGCCTGCAAGTTTATTTGGGGTAACTAAAAATGTCTTACTTGTGTGCATATCTTAGATATTTTAATGTACTTCTGCTGTAAATAGATTGTGCAAGTCCTGTTAACCATATTGCGTTGTTTACCTTTTGGAATATGTATTGTGGCTGAACTATACTCACACGCAAAAGAAACGCAAGTCGAGTATGCAGTATACATGTTATGTATTTTCAACAGTAAAGACAAGAAATACTAATAGGGCAAGATTGACAAAAATTTGACTGATGACAGTTTAATGGATTAAAAGGCAGATGACATAATTGTTTTTTTCAAATGTTAAGGGCTTACACAGTTTCGGGTCAATACCTAAAATGTCAGTCAATACCTGGTGTGACCACCATTAGCATTGATCACTGCCACACATCTCCTGTACATTGAGTGAATCAGACGATTTGTGAAGGCCCTAGGGATCCTCCTGCACATATCCAGAGCAGCTGTGCGTAGTTCATCGGCAGTTGTAGGGACTGGGCGCACATTGTGCAGACGCCTTTGAACCTCATCCCACAAGTGTTCGATGGGGTTCAGATCAGGGCTGATGGCTGGCTACGGTAGAACACGGATGTTGTGTTGTTGCAGAAAGGCCATGGTAGCTCTGGCAACATGGGGACGAGCGTTGTCCTGCTGGAAAATGTGTTGTTGATGTTGTGCAAAAAATGGAACAACGTGGGGTCTGATCACTTGGTCGATAAAACGCTGAGCAGTGACGCCGTGTCCCCGACCTTGACCAACATTCAGAAGGCACATGGGTCCAAGTCTCGCATTAAGTCCAATCCCTGCCCATGTCATGACGCTAGGTCCACCCCATGGACCCCTTTCCAAAACGTTTCTGTCAGCGATCACCTCGACGCCGCCCAATTCTGATTCTACTGTCTGTATGGGAGACACAAAAGTGACTTTCATCAGAAAGATGACACGCCTCCACTCACGATGACGCCAATTGTGATGACCCTGTGCCCACTGAAGTCGTGCTTGTCGATGTCGTGGTTGGAGAACAGGACGACATGCTGGTCGGCGACATCCGTTGTTGGAACGGAGACGTCGGATCACAGTGTCCCGGCTAATGTGTCGATTATGTGTTCCTATGGTCTGTCCAGCACTTTCACTTGCAGTTAGGAACGGATGTCGCTGGTGTTGACGGGTAATCTGCCGATCTTGTCGAGGTGTGGTGACCCTAGGACGACAGCTCCGAGGAAGGTCATCTGTGGTCTGTGTAGCATTGTATCGATGCAGGAAACGGTAAATTGTGGTTATGTTAACGTTGAAATGACGGGCAACATCTTGGACAGACTCTCCAGCTTCCAAACGTCCGATAGCCGGGCTTCCAAAATGCAACCAAACATATTGATAACACCATCAGGCTTCACTACATGCTAAAACTCGTATCAACTTATGGTTCCGTGTTTGTTACCTATTTGCTTAAAACCACTTGCGTTTCTTTTGCGTGTGAGTATAGAGTGTGTGAATGCCCACTCGGGTAATGTCTAGGTTAGAGTGTGGCGAGTGTTTTATATATCATATGTGAGTGAGTCGGGTTTAACACTGCTTTTAACATTATTTCAGTTATATCACCGCGTGTGAGCTTAATGTGGGAGGAAAGCCCGAAATGATGAATGTTGAAGTGTGTTTCTGGTGCGTATAAGGGACGCCCGTGCCGCCAATAAGTTATTGATGAAGTCTAGTTGAAATCATATGAATGAGCAAGTGAGTGAGTTTGGTTTAACGCCGCTTTTAACAGTATTCCAGTTATATCGCGGTGTGACAGTTTACTGTGGGAGGAAAGCCCGAAGTGATGCAGGTCTCAGACGTTTACCACTTCGGTGAAACCAACGAGCACGGATATGGTGCTGACAAACCTAGAAACATAATCGGGGCGAACCGGGATTCGAACCCACAATGATAGGTTTCCGGCGTGCCCAAGGGACGCAACTCTGCACAGCGAATCGCGGCGCCTTAGACGACTGGGCCACCCATACCCCCTTATATCATATGTAAACTGTTATAATACGTTGTGTACCTTGGATTATGTATCGTGATTTATGAAATGTAATGATTTTATATCATCTTCATCTGACGTTCTTCGCATATGTGAGGGGCGGTCGGGTAGCCTAGTGGTTAAAGCGTTCGCTCGTCATCCCGAAGACCCGGGTTCGATTCCCGACATGGGTACAATGTGTGAAGCCCATTTCTGGTGTCCCACGCCGCGATATTGCTGGAATATTGCTAAAAGCGGCGTAAAACCGTACTCACTCACTCACTCTTCGCATATAAGTACATTTGTACTTTCATAACTGATGGTAAACATTTCTATGTTGACTTATTACATATAATATTCTGTGGCTGTCTAATAAACTGACTGTCTATTAACTCAGGTCTTGTGTTGCTGTGTGGGTTGGTCGTGTACAGTGGTACCTCTTACTTATTGTGTCACTGATAACAAGGCCTGTTACATTGATATTGATTGACAATGTCGAATGTATTTATTTATTAAAAGGTTATTCAGCTATTTTTCCACAATCTTCCATGTTTCCGAATTGCTCAAAATTGTAAGATCTACACATAAAGGGTAATTGCGCTGTACAAAAAATATGTTTAAAAAAACTACCAAATACATTCTGAAATTTTATTTGAAAAGTATCAATTACTGTCATTAAAAAAGGGCGCATTCTGTGAGCATTTAGATCGTATTTAAATAAGATTGGGCATGATTAAAGTTCGATGTCTTTTTTTATATTTTATTCACATGCATATGTATGCCCTGAGTGAGTCTAGAGTTTGTTTGTTGTTAAACGCGACACTCAGCACTATTCCAGCTATATAACGGCGGTCTGTAAATAATCGAGTCTGAACCAGACGATCCAGTGATAGACATCATGAGCATCGATCTACGTAATTGGGATACGACGACGTACATCAACCAAGTCAGCGAGCCTGACAACGGAATGCCGTTATTCGTCTCTTACGCCAAGTATTGGTTGCTGAAGACCAATTCTAAACCGGATCTCATGTTGATTGACACTTGGCGGTAGGATAATTGATGTAAATGCGAGTAATAGTTATAACGGGACACTTCGGAGCCGCCGGATCGAATCTTATGTACACAGGCAAAACGTGCCTTTCTAGCCTCCAGAAAACGAATATATTGTATGAAAGCAACGAAAGTAATTTCTTTACTCAGGAATCTGAAATGATTTCATAATTGTTTTTGGGTTGTTGTTTTTTGTTTTTTTTGCGAATATTTCTAAAAGCAGTGTAAAATCATATTTACTCACTCACCCACCCAGGAGGGTACAGAATCCAATCTCATTAAAATCAGATCTTAGTTCATGCTATCGCTATGCGGCAGCAAGAACTTAGATCTGATTTTAATGAGATTGGTACAGAATCGTATCTTCATACAAATAATAAATTTATATATAAGGTCTTTATAAAATTTGCATTCGAAAGGAATATATGAATTTCTGATGCTAGTTTAACACAAATAACCCGTTGACGAACGGCAATAAAGATGGTTTCTAGGCTTCTATTAGGAGAGTGGAAAGTCGGTGGTTCGGTCCCCGGCCGCATCAAACCAAAAGACTTCAAAAGATAGTACTTGTTGTCACCCTGCCTGTTGTTACCCTGGCAGGAGGCAATGTACTGAGTCTAAGTGGAAAGTCGGTGGTTCGATGGCCAGTCGTGGCATACCAAATACTTTAAGAGATGATACGTATTGTTACCCTGCCTGGCACACAGCTTTTAGGGAATAAATGTGCTCGGAGTCAGTATACTGTGTATATGGTATCTCAGCAATCTCATTCAAATCAGATCTAAGTTCTCGCTGCCTAGACAAAGATCTGAGGACATTCCATTACGGGTCACGTCAGAACGCCCTTTCGCGAACTTTGACCGACCACTGAAATGACTAACAAGAAGTCGACATCAGCCAATTAGAAAGCAGCTTTCACGAGCTTTACGGCACTCGTTTCAACCTGGCGACTTCCATTTCAGACTACGCTTGAAAAATATGTTGACACAGTTCTCGATTAAAATTTTGAAAACTGAGCATATATATGTGCAATAACCTCGAATGTAATGTCCAATGGCAATAAGAGACTATTCGTGATTACAATATCTTGTAGGCCATTAGTTACAAAGAGTGATTGCATTTTGCGTAATACGAATCAACAATGTTCAATTCAGCATTCTGGTCACGGAATGGCCATGCCATGTAAGACACTATAGGTATGGTATATTCTCAGGTTCCTTAAGATCTGAAATAGGATCTGGTCGAGAAGATCAACCAACACTCGCCATACGGGCCTCATCAAACGTTCGTTACCCCATGAAGAGAGACGGGGCAACTGGTGTTTTCTTTCTCGTCTGTTCTGGCACGTAAAACACGTGCACCAAATAACAGAGTAAGCGTTAAAGCACGTGTTGGATATGCCATCTGCCGACCGTGTGTCCTGATACTGCTTGATGTAACTAGTTGTCAGGAGATTAGGGTGTTGATGTACTGTTTCACAACGACTACTTAGACTGCTTACGTCTTAACAGATCTGAGGTGGCTCATGTAAGAAACTCAACACAATATGTTGCGGGTAAACACAACATTGGGATCTTAAAAAGCCATATGGCGAGTTTAGTTATTAAAGATGAGAAATCCCACGAACAACATTTTCACCATGTCTGGGTTTCCCATCAAGAAATGAATGGACAGTTTAAAGACAAAAAATATGTTCAATAAAAGCAGATTCCTGTTTCTCGAAATAGACCGACCCTGAATAGGATAATGTCACTTTATTTTCATAAAAAATAACAAACGTCCTAAATGACACGTAGTGCAGAATGCACCAATCATTTAAAGGTTGGTTCTTTTTGGAATGAATCGATGTATTAAATATCGCCGACCAGAAGGGAGTGAGTGAGTTGAGTTTCACGCCGCTTTGAAAAGTATTCTAGTTATATCACTGTGTGTCAGCTTAAAGTGGGAGGAAAGCCTGAAGTGATGTATGTCTCAGACGTTAACAACTTCGGTGAAACCCACAAGCACTGGTATGGTGCTGACAAACCTAGAGACATAATCGGGGCAAACCCGCATTCATAGCTTCCTGGATTGCACAAGGGACGCAACTCTGTATACTGAGTTGCGGCTCCTTGGACGACTTGGCCCATTTTAACAAGGCACGATTGGCCCACAGGATCAGCATTGATTATTTATCTTTTAAATGGACAGAAGTTTAGATTCTTTATGAATGTTGAATTTTGTCGATGCAAGACTAACATGTGTCGAAAAGGCTGGTTTTAGCATTCCTCTAGCAGCCTGTTCCTAACATTTGTGTGAGTGAGCTGGGTGTAACGCCATTTTGAAGAATATTCTAGTTATATCACGGCGTGTCAGCTTAATGTGGGAAGGGGGCGGTCGGGTAGCCTAGTGGTTTAAGGGTGCGCTCCCGGGTTCGATTCCCGACATGGGTACAATATGTGAAGCCAATTTCTGGTGTCTCCCGTCGTGATATTGCTGGAATATTGCTAAAAGCGGCGAAAAACCATACTCGCTCACTCGCTAATGTTGGAGGAAAGCCCAAAGTGATGCAGTACTTTTGATAAAATATATATAAACCCTTGTATTTGAATATGAGAAGGTCTTTGAATGTTGTCTTAGGATATGTAAATAAAGATTACAAATACTAGTAGTTGGTAAGTACTGGCATGATCCAATCTCGTGCAAATCAAATCTTGGTGCTCGTTACCGATACAGAAAGTTGTTGTGTAGTGATAGCCAGAGACAAAGACCTGAGATCGGGGTGTTGCTGTAGTGAGCACTAAGATCTGATTTAAATAAGATTGGGCATGATCATAGTTCGATGGGTATTTTCATTTAAATCACCCGTATGCCCTGAGTGTTTGTTTGTTTGTTTGTTGTTAAACGCCACACTCAGCACTATTCAAGTTGTATAACGGCGTTCTGTAAATAATCGAGTATGGACCAGACAATCCAGTGACTGATATCACGAGCATCGATCTAGGCAATCGGGATACGATAACATGCATCAATTAAGTCTGCGAGCCTGACCACCCGATCCCATTAGTAACCTTACTAGGCCGAAATCGGTCGCCGAAACACTTAAGGTCCAATACCCATATCAAATACATCAGTATCGAATAACCATTTCTTGTTTGTTTCATTTTCATCCACGATGAAACATGAATGGATACTTTCTTTTGCCGGGCAGTTTAAATGGAATATTGCTGACGGTGGCGTTAAACCGGAAACAAACAGACACATTCGTGAATTGGGAAAACCTGAACTGATATGAAGTTCTGAAACTCACAGATATACATTTTCGAATCAGTCAAAGAGTTCACATTCTGATGTTTACACAGCTGTGGAATCGCTTATCTGTTGGTCATGCTGTGGAGCTCAAACATCAGGCAGCTGGCGCTGTATACAAACCCACATGCGCTGATAGTGTTTCATCTTTTCATGCAATGGTAGAACTTACATTATAAATATTTTTGTCATGTCATTATGTTTTGTAAGGGGTCATCTTGAAGACAGATCAGCTATCCTTATCTTGCTCCCATTTCACCTTTATATAATAGTGTTTACTGGATATAAACAGTTTGTCAGTTATATCAGCGTCAGTATGACGTGGGAGGACAGCTGTATGGCAAGCCGTTTTCACATTTATTAAGGAATTACAGATATCTTCAATTGTTTTAAAGATATCGGTATTTTATTTACAGATATCAATAATGTTTTTAAGATATCAAAAAATAATTAAAGATATCTTAAATTCATTTCTGATATCCATAATACAATTACTGATATCTTAAAATGTTACGGTGATATCAACAAATTAGTTTCTGATATCTCTAAATGTATTTAAGATATCATTAAACAATTACCATCCTACAATACATGAATATATTAGAAATAAATTCAAGATATCTTAAATTCAATTCAAGATATCTTGAAATAAGTTATTCATATCCACAAATGCATTACAGATATCTTTAATTCAATTAGAGATATCTTTAATTCAATTAGAGATATCTTTAATTCAATTCAAGATATCATGAATTCTGACCGTTACTGATATCAAACATCCAATTAAGATATCATTAATACTTTTGATGATATCTTTATATCAATTATTGATATCAGTTATCTAATTTAAGTAACATTATTAATGTAACATCTTTAATAATGGCAACAATTGAAGATATCAATAATTAATTATTGATATCTGTATTTAGTTTCAAGATATCAGGAATTGAATTAATGACATCAAAACAGAACATGACATTTTGATATCTTTAAATCATATTTTGATATCAATAATCGAATTTAAGATATCAGCAATTCTTTTCAAGATATCTTCAATTCCATTCAAGATATCTTCAATTCATTTCAAGATATCTTTAAAACAATTGAAGATATCTTAAATTTTATTGCAGATATCTACAATTATCTGCATTTAAGATATCTTCAATTCCATTCCAGATATCTTCAATTCCATTCAAGATATCTTCAATTCATTTCAAGATATCTTTAAAACAATTGAAGATATCCGTAATTCCGTAATAAATGTGAAAACGGCTTGCCATACAGCCGGACGTGATGCCAAAGATGTTTACCTTTTTGCTGAAACCCACGACATAAGGGTATGGTGCTGACAAACCAAGATACATGATCACGGCTAGAAATAAAGTCTTTTTTAAAAGTGTATATCTACAAAATATAAAAACCCATTCAAAACCAAACGAAGCTCAGAACAATCCTTATCTAGAGCTGAGAAAATCTAGACTTGTCAATTCATAGACTTGAGCTGGATTCTCTTGGGTCTTGGAGGTTGATCGGGATTCGAAACCAACGTTCATGTGTTTTTGGTGCGTATAAGGTAATATGTAATTGATGAAGTCTAGTGGAAATCATAAGAATGAGCAAGTGAGTGAGTTGGGTTTAACGCCGCTTTTAACAGTATTCCAGTTATATCACGGCGTGTCAGCTTACTGTGGGAGGAAAGCCCGAAGTGATGCAGGTCTCAGACGTTTACCACTTCGGTGAAACCCACGAGCACGGGTATGGTGCTGACAAACCTAGAAACATAATCGGGGCGAACCGGAATTCGAACCCACAATCATAGGTTTCCGGCGTGCCCAAGGGACGCAACCCTGCACAGCGAATCGCGGCGCCTTAGACGACTGGGCCACCCGTGCCCCCGTCATAAGAATGGGTATGGTTATGACCAAAGACCATATACCGGTATTGTCTGTTATGACAAAGGTAGGGTCGTAATCATGGCAGTCCGGGATTCGAATTCCAGGCTAATGGATCCTTGCTCGCTGCAAAGGGCGACATGTAAGAGATGGGGTCCAGCCTGGAATGGCTCAGATTATATTCATAGACACACTAGATATCAGCATGTTACGTATATAGTTATCATCGGGTCGTGGCGTAATAATCGTCAGATACCGGCACAACAATCATCAGATAATCAGAGATCTGACATTCTAACCAACAATCATCAGATCAAAGGACAACAATCATCGGATTGCCGAAAACCATCGGCGGCTCACTAAACAACTAAGAAGATTCCGACGCAACAATCATTAAACAATATTCGGATCCCGACATATCAATAACCGGATCTCGGCACAACTATCATCGGACCCCGGCACAACAATTATCGAATCGGCACAGCCGGTCAAGATGCATGTCATAGATGTTAATTACCCTTTTGGTGAAACAATTGTCGGATCCCGACACATAATCACCGATTTTCAGCACAACGATCGTCGGATCCCGACAAATCAGACATCATAGTCAGAGATCAGGGTTTGGAACCAACAATCAGCGGACGCCGGCATAACCATCATCGGATCCAGACACAACAATCATCAGCTCGCGGCACAACAATTATCGCATCCCGGCACAGACGGACAAGATGCGTGTCACAGATGTTAATTATCTCTTTGGTGAAACCCACGAAATATGGATATTGTGCTGACAAACCTAATTCCGATACAACAATCATTGGACTGATAATCATATATCGGATCCGGACACAACAATCATCGGATCCCGACACATCAGGCATCATAATCAGAGAACAGGGTTTCGAAACACCAATCATCGGATCCCGACACAACAATCATCGGAGACCGGCATAACAATTAACGGATCGCGAAACAACAGTCATCGGATCTCGACACAACAATGATCGGATTCCGACAAACCAGACATCATAAATCAAAGAAAGAGGATTCGAACCAACAATCATCGGATCGCAGCACAACAGTCATCGGATCCCGCCACAAGGATCATCGGATCCCGAAAATCAGACATCATAATCGAAGATCGGGGATTCGAACCAACAATCGTCTGTCCGACTATAAGGGCAAATGTGATCCGACGGACTTGTCTTATTTCAGCACCGTGTGTGGAGTACCGCTCTAACTGTATCGCTGCGGTACAGGTCTCAGATGGTTAATGTAATTGATACCAAGTTCCTCCAGGCCCTAGTCTCCCGACCCCCGGGGCTACTATGGGGAATTCAGTTACATGGGGGTGGGGTGGGGGTGGTTGTGGTGGGGGGGTGGGGGGGGGGGGGGGGGGGGGGGGGGGGGTGGGGGGTGGGGGGGGGGGGTGTTACTGTGTGTGTGTGTGTGTGGGGGGGGGGGGGGGGGGGGGGTCATTTATTTATTGCACCTGTCCCAGTCAGTTTATGGAAGAGCCTCAGCGGTATTGTTAGATGATGGTTTATAGTTTTGAGGATATATGTCATATATGTCAGTTTCATTATACTAAACTAAACTACCGGACAAAAGAAAGTATACACCATGTTTAATGGTCTAAAAAATGAAACAAACAAGAAATAGTTTTTCAGTGGTGATATATTTGATACGGATGTCATAGTTGTGTTTTTTACTTTAAGTTTGCAGTGTTTGGGCAGTGATATTGCTGGGGTTGAGATGGAAAATTACTTAACGCATGCGCTTGGGTTGCGAAAATTTATCATAAGTATAAGGGGGTTAGGGGTGGTGGAAAAAAGAAGGGCCAGTTCTATTCTCTTTAATAATATGGATATATATGTAAAATTATTTTGGGACCGGTCATATAGTGGGACTGGGCTGGGGGTGTTCACGCGAAGAGTAGGTATGTATAGAAGCGTCTTGATTTGTCCAATCTTACTATCAATGATTCCTTTATATGCCTGGGTATTTTATAGTTTGCATAACCCTGTCTCTCATCATTTTTAAACAAGTTGTTAAAACCTTAACACGGAGTCCTCAAATCTCACAGGACATTTTGTTTAATTTGAAGCGCTCTTAAAACCTTCGATCAATGAGGTATTTGTTCGGCTTAAAAGTTTAAGCTTCCGATCTGGGTACTCCTTCAATCATCCACTTACTACCTTCTCTTCAAGACCCCAGGGTTTAGAAACCTGTGATTACGAGAGCACAGTGAGTTTGTAGATAATTAATAGTTTTAAAATTCCATCCGTGACGTCACAATCCATCCGCGCCCACAAAATACATTCGTGTGTAATCCACGTGGCTTCGCCCACAGAGTTGCTTTTGAAATCCAACCATACATTCAGAATAGGGGCTCCATCGAATTCTATTTATACGTGGTGTTGAACATACATCCATCTATACATGCATGTTTTGTAGTCCCTGATTTCGCTTTCGCCCACAGAATCCTTCCCTGTGTATTCTATGTGACCAGAGACCATAAATGTATGTGACGTAACGATGGATCGGAAAGGATTCTGATTTCGGACCCAGGACCCATCCGCAGATCGATCCGATGGATCTTTATTATTAAAGTTAATGAACGATGAAAGAAACAATGAAATAAAGAAAAGATTTAATGAATGCAGTAATAATCAATGAAACAAGTAAGTAACAAACATATATTTGAAGAATATATCCTGAATTGTTTGATAGGCATTACTTAGAAGTTGACGGATGACAAGGTAGACACAATTTTTGGATAACAACTTCTTTAATACTGTAAAAAGCGACGTTTCGGTATAGATCCTTATACCGTTGTCTTTGCTTGATTAAAGAAGTTGTTATCCATAAAATTGTGTCTACCTTGTTAAAAATATATCCATTAAGGAAAATGAAGAAAGTTTCAAAATGTACCACAATCAAGTTATTATGAAAAGTCCATCTCATCCTCGAGATGATGAAAATCATGCCCATGCGGTACTCCACACACGGTGCTGAAATAAGACAAGTCCGTCGGATCACATTTGCCCTTAGTCAGGCAGAATGTTGTGTCATCACTCTCTTCGCCGCTAATGGTGACTGCGTAAAGCCTGGGTATTTTATAGCTTAAAACTTAACACGGAGACCTCAAACCTCACGGGACATTTAGTTTAATTTTATTTGAAGCGCTCTTAAAATCTACGATGGTCAGGGTACTCCCTCAATCATCCACTTACTACCTTCTCTTCAAGACCCCAGGGTTTAAAAAACCTGTGATTACGAGAGCAAAGTGAGTTTGTAGATAATTTATAGTTTTAAAATCCATCCGTGACGTCACAATCCATCCGCGCCCGCAAAATCCATTCGTGTGTAATCCACGTGGCTTCGCCCACAGAACTGCTTTTGAAATCCAACCATACATTCAGAATAGGGACTCCATCGAATTCTATTTATAAGTGGCGTTGAATATACATCCATCTGTACATTTTTTTTTGTAGTCCCTGATTTCGCTTTCGCCCACAGAATCCATCCCTGTGTATTCTATGTGACCAGAGACCATAAATGTATTTTATGGTCCGTGATGTGACGTGACGATGGATCGGAAAGGATTCTGATTTCGGACCCAGGACCCATCCGCAGATCGATCCGATGGATCTTTATTATTAAAGTTAATAAACGATGAAAGAAACAATGAAATAAAGAAAAGATTTAATGAATGCAGTAATAATCAATGAAACAAGTAAGTAACAAACATATATTTGAAGACAAGAATATATCCTGAATTGTTTGATAGGCATTACTTAGAAGTTGACGGATGACAAGGTAGACACAATTTTATGGATCACAACTTCTTTAATACTGTAAAAAGCGACGTTTCGGTATAGATCCTTATACCGTTGTCTTTGCTTGATTAAAGAAGTTGTTATCCATAAAATTGTGTCTACCTTGTTAAGAATATATCCATTAAGGAAAATGAAGAAAGTTTCAAAATGTACCACAATCAAGTCAATATGAAAAGTCCATCTCATCCTCGAGATGATGAAAATCATGCCCATGCGGTACTCCACACACGGTGCTGAAATAAGACAAGTCCGTCGGATCACATTTGCCCTTATAGTCGGGCAGAATGTTGTGTCATCACTCTCTTCGCCGCTAATGGTGACTGCTTCCTTCTTCTACTTCTTGTCGGTGCCATTCTCTTTACCATCATCCCCGTCGTCGACAGCAACGTCAGCAGTTGTAGATTCGGATATCCAGCTGTTTCGGCTACCTGCTTCTTGTTTCTGTATAAGAGCAAATTGATGGCCTTCGAGTTTTTACTGGTCTTCACTTGACCTCGAAAAACGATACGCGTACAGTTTTCTGCTTCGTGTTCAAACCTCTCTGGGATTAATACAGACTTGGCGTGTTTCGGGATTTCATCGATAGCAGGCTTGACAAAGAATTCGTGTAATTGTACCCCATCACTGAGTATTACCTTTCCCGCCTCATCACTTTTAAAGCACAGTCTTGAGGCAGCTGACCCACACTAACACGATTTTCAACATCGCCGAACTTTGAAGCCTTGTAGGATTGCGCCAAATTCCATTCGAGGAGATTCGACGGACTTGAGCAGGGTTTCTTGTTAAAAGAATATTCGACTTTGCGTTGGGTTTTCCACATTTTTTCTGTTTTGAAGAATGTCCTTTCCTGAATAAAAACTACAATAAATCATTAACAAAATAAACAATTGAATATAAATGTAAAGATTGAAAACAAGTAACACAGTAATACAGAGATGTGAACACATTTCTAACATGACAAAAATCTTACGGAGACAATTCAACCAATCAACGTTAATTGATATGTAGACCATCTCGCCTGTCATTATCATGAGTTTATCCAAAAGAACTGACATACACAAGACATGCCTTATTGACTGCTTATTCTCTCGTTCAGACAGTAGCACATTGATAATATCAGGCATAAGTTTCTCTAGAAAAAAACATGGAAGCATGTCCATCTTGACCCTGTGAATATTATATCTCCTGCCTACCCGTATATTGCTCGACCTGACAAAAACTAGTTTTAGTTCTCTCCGTTTTAGTGCATGGGTGGATGCATATGATGGCTCATCAACTCCTAAGTGTTTTCTTTTACATTACAGGATACGCTTCGTGAGTCATCTGTTTTGAGAGGTTCTTAGTTTACAACGCTTTGTATGTTGAATAAAAATATTAATGGTTGAGAAAGATATGGAACATGAGTGACAAGTGAAAATGTCTATTGACTGCTGTGGATGTTGATAGTTGTGTTAGGCATGGTGTCTATAGTCACTGTACTTTGTCACTGTGCAATTTAACAAATGACAAAAAATAAATATATGAGTACATATATTTAAGAATTCAAGGAATATTAAGCATAGCTTACCTGTGAGTATTTTAAGCTGTTTCCAGGATAATCATCACTGACTGGAACCACACCGCCAGCAGAATACGTCAGAATAATTTCCTCCAACAAGAACCCCGTTAGAACTACTTTGTGCCCGACATCAGCAATTACCATCAAAATTCAGCAGTATTCTACGATGTGGCTCATGGTGGTGCTGTACTCCCGTGCCTAGCCTTGCTCCAAGGCTGTACAGCATGATTAGTCCGTGGATGTTTAGTAATTCTATCCTTACAATCGGCAAGGTTAGATAATCCGACAAGGACGTCAGTCTTTTCTAAGAACTTGTTTTTTATTATTTATATAATCAAGAATATATAATTTAAACTAATAATTCCTGAGAATGAGAGACTTGTGCCTTCCCGTGCCTTTTGCCGTTGTCATATAGTCTGTCATACAGATGCTGAACCAAATATATCCAATAAAGCCAATGCAAGTCTATAATATATGGCAAGTCTAGATTACTGCAGTATCAGGAATAGAGAAAGTCTCTTGGCTCCTTTTGATTATATTTTATAACTATATTTTAACAACTGTTTTAGTCTAGTTCTCCTACTAACTCACATGTTATTTGAGTGGAGAACACATAATAGTAATGGCATCGTATTACCCAAACATGCAATGCAGGAGAGCTAGTTTTGTGAAACGACGCAAAGTGCCCCAAAAATTGAATGAATCGGGACATTGTGTTGTTGTTGTTGTTGCTACACTGCAGTAATATTGCAGCTTAAGAGAGAAGGCAAAATGGTGACAACTATCTTGCATGTCACTTTCGAGCTGTTGAATGCGGTGTTAAATACAACTATTGAATATGGATCGTGCCCAAATGACTAAATAATTGGACCAAGTCTAAATGCCTGAGTAGCGTGACATTGTTTGAACGCACAGGTCAAACGGAGTTTAAGAGAAACTATTCCCCTTCTTGTGGATATTTCAGTCTAGACCCTGTACTACTTGACGTGTGAAATCTAGACTTTGTATACGTGTAATTAGGGTCATCAGGAAGTGTTAAGTTGATGTACATCAGAAAGTCGGAGACAAACTAAAGGAGGTTTCAATGACTTGTAGCAAATTTACTAAGATTGCATTTGGCCATAGCCTCGTGTAAGTTTAATTAAAGTATACAGAGGTGAAATTGGGTTTAACATCCGGTTCAGTATTATTGCACGGGTGGGTGTCTGTTTGTAATAGTCCAGACTAATGCCGATTTTGTAATGCTAGCCCACTGATATACCATGCCACAGTGTGAGACATGGATACCAGTCTGATGAATTATATTACCGGTATGTCAATTTGACACGCCAGGAGCTACATTTATGACACCTTTCTGAAGGCTTCCACGCTTTTGTCACATCTTGTTCACGTGGGGGCGATCGGGTAGTCATGTGGTAGCGTCCGCTCGTCACGCCGAAAACCCAGGTTCGATTCCCGACATGGGTACAATAATTGAAGCCCATTTCTGGTGTCCGCCGCCGTGATATTGCTGGAATATTGCTGAAAGCTGCGTAAAATCAAACTCACTCACTCACTCTTCTTCAGTCTACCTATAACGAATGCGTGTGCCAATATTTTCACATAGATTCTAGTCGTTGATAGTTTTCATGTGACATGTAAAGACATATTTCAGATTTTAACGCAAGATATGTTATGACCAATTAGTGAAGTGTCACCACACTATAGCTATTAGAGTTGAAATAGGTGAGGTGAAATGGGGTTTACTGTCATGTCCAAGAGTAGTGCCACATGCATGCACGTAAGTGTCTGCTTGTACTACTCCAACTAATGCCGATTTTATAGTGCTAGTCCACTGAGATACCATGCAGCAGTTTTAAGAGAAATACCCCACTGTGACACAGTATACCAACTACAAGCCGACCAGCCATTGTTTTAGCCCCTTAATGCCGAGTGTCAGGCTGGGTAACAAGAAGTACCATCTTTTAACGTCTTTTGATGTGACGCAGCAGGGGATCAAACCTGAGACCTTCCACTCTCCGGGACACTCTACCACTAGAGGTGGTTTTGAGTTGAAATAATATTCAATCTCATAATAATCAGATCTTAGTCCTCGCTTCTGCTAAGTTCTGCTTTGTTTAGCACTAGCCAGAACTAAGAACTGATTTTAATGAGATTGAATAATATTAGAAAAGAGACTTTACTATTTTCACTTCATATGGTCTTCGCAGTAAATTTCAGGGCAGCATCTCAGGGCGGGGAGTAAATGAGTGAGAGGACACTGCTTTAAACAGTAGTTCTGTTATGTCAGCTTCATGCCAGGGGAAAGTCCAAAATCTTATTTTGACCAAAACATGGATACATAGAACTTGTTGAAATAAAAACTGTAAAATATTTACACAATGCAAGAGACAGTGTTGCTGGTAAAACTATTTCATAAGCACCACACCATTACAGGGTCTCAGGTCACTTAATATATGTTGAAACTGACTGACTTTTACATCTTTACAGTAACAAGTATTCATTTCAAGGAAGCTGATAATAAATCTCTGCTTATAAATCACATTTCTCCATAAGCAGTGTATGGCTTGCTGCTTTATTATAACCCTGGTAAAGGGATCAGTGTGCACTCTATATTTCATTCTCAGCTCCCTGGGGAGTAGACAACCCAAGCTGCCTGTGTTGGGGCTAGAAGGTAAACAGTTACATTACCATCTCATCCTACCAGGTACTAATTCACTGCTTGGTGAACAGATGCACATCTTGAACAAAGTCACTTGCCAAAGGATACACTACATGTATGACATGTGCTTCAGTGTTGGGCAGGACCAGCAGAGAAACTCTCAGGGCCCCAGCGGCGAATATGGTCATCCATCCAAGGTTTGGTTCTCATTATACAGTGGCTAGATACTATACTGTGTTGAATCAATCATTATTCATTTTCCCGAGGCAAGAGAGTTAACTGACTATAAAAGTCCAGTTTCCACCCTTGCCAAACTAGGCTGGTATTATGGAGTAACATTTTGGCTGGACTAACAAGTTTTGGCATAGTCCAATCAAAATCATGCAATGGAATCGAAATCTGGTTCGTAAACTGTCATGCAGATTTCGGTGATTGCAGTATTTTTAAAGCATGTGCACCGCCAACTCGTTTTATCTTTTTATGTTTTTAATCAAGGTGCTCAAGTGATTTGATGCACTTCGCAATGTATGACCTGTTTTATTACAATGTAGATACTGAATATCTATCAGATTGTCTTTACTGGGCGCCGCCATTTTGTTTGAAGCAAATGCAAGTGATACGAGAGGTAGCATCTAATTGGTCCATAGGGGATGAATAAAAGGGACAACTCATAACAGCCACTAGTGGTGCCACGATCGAGTCCAGGAATTCCAGCCTAGTTCGGCTCGGGTAGAAACTGGACTTTTAAAGTCAGTTAACTCTCTTGCCTCAGGAAGGTGATCACTATTGAAATCATGGCCTTGTGTTCCCTTTTGGGTTTTCATGAGTACATATTCCAATAATCAATCATTTGTTATGGACAAAATGCAGACACACAAAAGAGAAACGGAGCATGTTTATTTGAATTTTTATATCATTTCAGTAAACCTATTCAACAATCAAAAATAATTTAATACCAACTAAACAGAAATAATGAAAATGACACCTTGTCAAAATAAACTGCAGACTTTACACACATGACCAGTTGTCATCGTAACAGTCATCAGTTATCAAACATATCACATGTACATTGTTATTTAAATCCAGTCTAGCCCTGCTAACAAGTAAACACAATGATTTTTGCAATAGAATGTATACAGTACTCATGACCACATAAACATTATAAACAGTAGACACATGTTCAACATGTTTACGTAACAGATGTCTAAGTGGGACAGTTTGTCTTTACATATTCAAGTAACCATGATAACTGTTAACATTGAGGTGGCACAAGTTCGTATTTTGATGTGGAGCCTCCCTGTGACATGACATGTTCAAAGAGTTCAACTGCAGTTCTCTTCCGGCTAACAATGATAAAGCGATTTGCATTGGATCCCCTGCTCCGAGTCTTCAGCCGGAACCTCTTTGCGTGCTGATGGATCAACGCTCTCTCCTCTTTAGTAAAGTCAGACGAGAACACCAAATCACCATAGTTATCAGATCTTGCATAATTCTCAACACACTTCCTAATTCGATTCATCGTGTCGCCAGACATCCCCTTTTCCTTTGAATGTCCAATCCCTGCCCGTTTGATTACCTGCTCTACCAAAACAGGCTCTGCCCGCCCAGTCCCATTCTTCCCGACCCCACCACCAACCCAGCCCATCTTCCGGAGCATCTTGTTACCGATATTACTATCAGGAATCTCACACTTGACCTTCTCAACATCACCTAACACCTCCTCCTTACTCAAACACAACTCATCAGAATCTGCAGCCTGCTTGAATTTTATCGTCCAGCACATTTCCTTTAATAAGTCAATAGCATTTTCACTTGCTTCATACTTGGCCAAAAGCTTTGTCTTAGCCGTACACTCAACCAATGGCTGGCCTTCAAGACTCACACGACATGACACACCATCTTTGTTCCGGACAAACTCAAACTCAAGCAACATCTTACTGAAATCTGCACTTTGCCTCAACAGTGCACCTGGATGCTGTACAGCCTTAGTATTCATAGTATCAGACACTAAAATAAACTCGTCCAAGCTTTTGGCGGAATCTCCTAACAGTGGTCTGTTTTTGCTGTTGTAACCTTTGATCCTTTGAGTATGAAGACCTCCAGCATTGGACTCATACCAGGTCTCCCCAGCCGGCAACATTGGTATCTCATCCACCTCAGGCTCCTCCAGTTCTTCCTCCTCCAGGAAAGGAGTTTCATAAGCATGTAGTTCCTTGGAGTCATCATCATTAAAAGAAATTGTGTGGTATGGTTTCAGAATCTCCTGAATCGCATTCTCGAATGCAGCTTTCTTTGCCAGCTTCTTGGTTCTGTCCACAGCAGAGGCAATGTGGATAAAGTCAATACTGACTTTGCATTCATACATAATGGCATCTCCAACCTCCTTGCCATCTATGCTAGACCGAACGGTCATCTTGACCTTGTGTATGACCATGTTCAATAAAGAAATTGGGTTAATCTCCACTGACTTTTTCTTGATCTCATGTCGAAGTCTAGCAAACGTTTGGTCATATTCATCAACATTATTATCAGGATCTGATTTCTTTTTCTTTTGGGGTTTCTTCTTGGCCAATGTTCGGTGTTCTTTCATTGTACAGTGGGGCTCCTGGATACTGGCTATATACTGAGATTGAGCTATGGCTTGTTGATCAGCTTGAATGTTAGTGCTCTTGTAGGCAGCCCCAGATTTGACAAATCCCATTTGAGATTCAATGCTAGACTGATGTAAACCAGATTTTAGTGATTCAATGACTCCCATCTCAGACCCTGCCAGGGGTTCTGTTACAATATCTGACAAGGATTTTTTTGCCTCTGGCTCTGTGTTATCTGAATCCGAAGCCTTCACAAAACCCATTGTTGCATATTTCATCTTAACTCTTTCTTTCTTTTGTTTTACCAGTTTGGGAAAATCCTTTGACAGCTCCTTCAGCTGGATCATGACTGGGTCGGGATAACTGCAGCCATCCATCTCCACATTGATAAAACACTTGGCCAGACAAACCAGCCGGGCTTCTGGGAATTTGTCATGGTGAGCTACGAGAAAGCGCCTTCTAAGTCTCCAAGCTAGAGCACATTCGTCCTGGTCTCGATATTTATCAACACGAAACACTGTTGGATCTAAAACAGGTGAAAGAAAAACTTTTAAGACATTAATCAAATAATATTGTCAATATATGACAGGCATGTATACACTTTTTACTGACAAAGGATCATAATTTAACAACAAAAGAAATTCAAACCCATGACCAGTTGATCCTGTTAAGGGAGACTACTCTGCACAGCAAGTTTGCTGCCTTAGTCATACACCCTAATTTTGAGAAGAACTGCATGAATAAAACCACAAATGGTTCTTGTCAGTAAATGGGTAATACATTATCATATCAACACATTCAAGTAACTGTCAATGTTGAGATGGTACGAATTGTATTAAAATATTAAAGTAATTGTTATTGTTGAACATGTTGAAGTGAGACAAGTTATTATTAAACATTAATGTGTTCAAGGAGCTATCATTGGAGTGGGACAACTTATTGTTAACATGTTCAAGGAACTGTTATCATGGTTAACATTCAAGTGGGACAAGTTATTATTACCATGATTACATGTACAAGGAACTGTTATCTTTGAAGTGGGATAAGTTACTATTAACATGTTCAAGGAACTGTTATCATGGTTAATTATCATTGAAGTGGGTCAGGTTATTATCATGATTATAAACATGTTCATAACACTGTTATCGTTGAATAGGGACAAGTCTGTATTGACAGACAGGTAGTAACCATGTTAACAAGTTCAAGTAATTGTTAATGTTGAAGTGGGACAAATTTGTATTGACATGTTCATGGAACTGTTAATGCTGAAGAGGGGCAAGTTGTCTTTACATATTCAAGTAACCATGGTACTGGTAGTTCGTATTTTGATGTGGGCCTCCCTGTGACATGACATCTTCGAAGAACCCACCTTCTGGCCGACTAAGGGTGAGGAAGCGATTTGCCTTTTTCCTGCTCCGACTCCTCAGGCCGAACTCTTTTGCATGTTCATGGATCAACGCCCTCTCCTCTTTAGTAAAGTCAGGCGAGAACACCAAATCACCATTGTTGTCAGATTTGGCATAATTCTCAACACATTTCCTAATTCGAGTCGTTAGATCGCCAGTAATCCCCTTTTCCTCAGAATGTCCGATCTCATCCCGACTGATAAACTGATCCACCGAAACAGGCTCAATGTCACCAGACACTTCTTCCTTACTCACATCCAACTCATCAGAATCTCCAGCCTGACTTCTCTTCTTCGACGCCATATTCTTTATTCCAAATGGTATTGCAATAATGAATTGAGAATGTATTTTCGGTTTACTACAAGCATTAAAATGGAATAGGCAATTTGCATAAAATGTTAATAAAATGTTTACTAAAACTCGTACATGCAATGTTCACTTTTAAATTGTATTCAACCTTTTAATAGATAGTTTATTGCAAACTCTGTTTTGGATTCGTTTTTATAAAATGAATACCATTTTTATACGCATCTTTAAGCTCCCTTCACCGATACAGCGGACTCGGCAGTGCTACACTTTTGGAGTTATCGGAAAAGTGTAATCAAGAGTTTTGCCTGGAAAAACACGTTCGAGAAGCAACCCGAAAGTCTAACCTCTCCACAACAAAAGATCTGCCTCTGTAGTATTCTTAACGAGGACAACACCATTCTGGTAATTATTTGCAATAATGTGAATTTGGGTCCCTGTTGTAGATAGACTTGGTAGAGTGGATATGTGTGTCATTTGAGCATGTTAAGATTGGTTCATGTTGTTGAGAGTCAAAATGAATATTCTTGTATATTGGTATATTATTGTAAATTTCATCTTTATCATACTAGTAGGATCTAGATCTAAGTTGAGATTAATCTTGGCAGCATTGTAGTTTACCAGCCTACCAGGCGCAGTTTATAGCTAAATTGGTGCGACTGCCGTATGGCTCTCGCTTCGCAGATGATTATGCTTCTTCGACCCTTGCATCCTCAGGTTATTTGTGTTAGGGTAGAGTAGGTTACCACAACTCTATCCTTAGCCCTTGGATCCCATTTCCGATCAAGCACCCACTTGCCATCATAAGGATGAGGTATCCGTTGCGGATCAAACACCCCTTCAAGATCCTTGAGGTCAGCTGTGAATTAGAGTATGGGTTAGCTATCTCCAATGTACATCTACTTAAATGTATTTTTATCTGTCACCAGGGTTCGGAACTTATAAAAATAATTCACAAAGGACAGATATTCTGTAATTAGTTGCCAAACATAACTTAAGTGTACTTGTAGAACATTTTCGTAGCTTCATCGTGAATAGAGGGCTTTGGGTGTAGCATAGTGGTTAAAGCTTTCTCTCATGAAGCTGAAGGCCCAGGTTAGATTCCCCACATGGGTACAATGTGTGAAGTTTCTGGTGTTTCCCGCCATGATATTGCTGGAATATTGCTAAAAGTGGCATAAAACCACAGTCACTCACTCGTCTGAACATGCTCAACAGAAGCATCTTCTTTGTTCAGGGACTCATCATCAAACAGCTGACCCAGCAAATATTCCGAGATGGAAGGCGAGTCAGAATTCAGTGTGGAGAAGTTCCGTGATCCTGACGAAACTCAAGCAACATGGCGCCTCAGAAAAGCATTCCTGGAAACCCACTACGACAAATTTCCAACTGATCGTCTTGTTTGTTTAGCCAAGTGTTTTATCAATGTAGAAGTTGACGGCTGCAAGTACCCAAACCAAGTAATGATACAGCTTGCTGAACTCAAGAGGGAACTGAATCTTTGACCTGTCATTTTAGATTTATGATGGATTTCATGAAAATATTAAAATACAACACAGAGAGACTTGTGAAAACTGGCATATGGCTTGTATAACTCGATATCTATAATTCCAGTCAAGATTGGAACATATGTCATGCTGATGTTTCACCATTTATAATAGAAATATTTAATTCATGGTTTTGTCCAATTTTATCCTTGTCATCAATATGCATCTTCTTTCCATTGCTTAAATTGTAATTTTAAAGTTTGATGCATTTTTATTACCATATACTTCTCCATCATCAACATCATCATAATCCAAGTTTCATCATGTTCATGTTATCTTTTCAACTCATTTTTACACATGCCTAGGTAACATTCTGTTGATGGGGAGATTGTTGTTTCATATTGATCAATAAATGAAGAACTATTAGCCTTAGTATCTGAAAATGGAAATCAAGATTTCACATAAAGCAAGTGATCCAAAATACTCCTTCGTTTGTTTTTTATGAGTAATTTTTAAAGCAACATATTTTCATTAGTCAGTTCCTACATAATCATCCATGGAACGGTAACAGAATTGCTAATCGCAAAATATTTTGCGATATGTATAGTATTGGGCATGTTGGGAGACAGACAGTGACATTGCTACAATTCAGAGAGCCTAAACACCTGATCACCATTTTGTATCGGCTTTCACAAGCTAGGGTTTGGGACCCAGTATGCCCTGGAATCCTGTTAGAGGACTTACAACCCGTACAGCAGGGGGATGTGAGATGGAGTGAAGACAAACGATGCAGTATCATTGAGACATTTATTCCTTTCAACGTACCATGTGAAGTACAGTGAGAGATGGATAAAGTTGCTGGTCGGTGGAATAAGTAGAAAACATCACATTCACAGTAACTGAAAATATTCAAATGGCATACATGTCTTAAAGCTGAGATGACCATTACAGTCATGTAAATAATGAACAGATGAAAGCAAGACAAATAAACATGATAAACATGCGAAAGGAATAATTTTATTTTATTTTCAGAAACTATTGAATGCATTATGAGTGACATGCTTTGACAAAGACACCTGTATGTTTGAAAAAAAGGACAAAATGCCTTCCACTCTATTTTTCCTGCATGAATTTTAAGTCTTGACACAATTCATTTTGTGATCTTGTTCACATAGTCTATAAATAGATGCTAACCATTTTGGGATAGCACCTCTGCTTAATTCCTGGTATTTCAACATGGTAAATGGAATAAATGATAAATGTGTAATCTGTTTTAAGTTGGCAACTCCTTTGGCATTGCACATCAGTTCAACACTTTCTTAAGTCCCCACATCAAATAGAACACAGAGAAAAAGAAAAACACCCAAAGATGTTTGCACATCAGGACTTCCACCATTAAATTAATGTTCATTCTTTTTATGACCCTCCAATAACCAGTTTTTATTTCTACTATTGCTGTTTCTCTTCCGCCTGTGAAAATTACTGGCTAAAACCATAACAATTCGAACTCCTACAATAAATGTCATTATGCGTACCAACATAAAAAAGTCAAATCAATCCTTTAGCCTTCATATTGCATGAAAACATAAGGCTTGTCATCATATATCATGCAAATCGGAAATGCATTCTTGTCTGAATATACCACAGATGAACCTTGTGAGCAATTAACAAAAATTAGAAAATGTACTGAAATGAAATAACAAGAGAAAAATAATGAAATACTAGTATATATACACTTTATACAATGGGAATCCAATTTGTATCTACATTCACATATAAATCTGGAAAAGAAACTTCGGAGAACATGAACCAGGCAAGTCATACCTTTGTGCTTAAAAACGATTCTCCCTAAACATAGAGTTATAACTCTTGAAAACTGGACAATCACCCAGATGAGTGAGTGAGTATGGTTTTACGCCGCTTTTAGCAATATTCCAGCGATATCACGGTGGGGAACACCACAAATGGGCTTCACACATTGTACCCATGTGGGGAATCGAACCCAGGTCTTCGGCATGATGAGCGAATGCTTTAACAAGACTACAAGACTACGCCACCGCCCCAATGAAGATGAAATCAGAAAGGAACATACGTAGAGGCTGAGTGTGAGCGATTGAGTTTGATTATATCAGAGCATGTCAGATTGATGGGAGTGGAAAGCCCAAAGACATGCAGGTCATAGATATTTACCACTTTGGTGAAAACCACCAGCACAGGTTCAGTGTTAACAAACCTAGAAACAGAATCAAGGGAATCGGAGGTTCGAACCCACAAAGGTTTATGGCTTGCCCAAGGGATGCAGCTCTGCATAGTGAGTTCAGGTGCCTTAGGATAAAAAGATTTGTCCCAGGGGTATTCTGTAGAAAGTTTGCAGGTCTTTCAGAGTGTAGCACCTGTGAAGTGGACTTGACATGTTTTAAATGTAGATATTTATTTTGCAATTGAAGACAATACAATGCAAACTTAAGAAAACATGTTCTTTAACTCCTTTTGAGTAGTAAATATATGAAGTCATGTTTTGTATGGTTCATGGAAAGTGGGTTGGAAACAAAAACTTGTTGACATTTATTATTTTCTAATTGTCTTTCAGTTTATAAGCCAGATATAACCATCAGCAGAATTAGACACACCTGAAGCATGCCACATCAGGGGATTACGACACACAGGCTTTGAGAATGTTTTTCCCAGTGATGAAACTTGACAGAATTCTCAATACAGTGCTTGTTCCATGAAGGTGGTGTCATATGGTGTCCTTCCATGAAGATGGTGTCCTACAATGGAGGTGATGTCCTACTACCATGAAGTGGTGTCCTACCATGGAAGTAGTGTCCTACCATATTGGTGGTGTCCAACCATGGAGGTGGTGTCCTATCATATTGGCGGTGTCCAACCATGGAGGTGGTGTCCTACCATATTGGCGGTGTCCAACCATGGAGGTGGTGTCCTACCATATTGGCGATGTCCAACCATGGAGGTGGTGTCCTACCATATTGGCGGTGTCCAACCATGGAGGTGGTGTCCTACCATATTGGCGGTGTCCAACCATGGAGGTGGTGTCCTACAATATTGGCGGTGTCCAACCATGGAGGTGGTGTCCTATGGTGTCCTACCATAGAGGTGGTGTCCCACCATGAAGGTGGTCTCCTACCATGAAGGTGGTCTCCTACCATGGAGGTGGTGTCCCACCATGAAGGTGGTGTCCTACCATGAAGGTAGTGTCCTACCATGGAGGTGGTGTCCTTCCAGAAAGGTGGTGTCCCACCATGAAGGTGGTGTCCTTCCAGAAAGGTGGTGTCCCACCATGAAGGTAGTGTCCTACCATGGAGGTGGTGTCCTGTGGTGTCCATCCATGGAGGTGGTGTCCTTCGGGAAAGGTGGTGTCCTATGGTGTCCTACCATGAAGGTAGTGTCCTACCATGGAGGTGGTGTCCTACCATATTGCTGGTGTCCTACCATATTGCTGGTGTCCTACCATGAAGGCGGTGTCCTGTAGTGTCCTACCATGAAGGTGGTGTCCTGTAGTGTCCTACCATGGAGGTGGTGTCCTACCATGGAGGTGGTGTCCTGTGGTGTCCTACCATGGAAGGTGGTGTCCTTCGGGAAAGGTGGTGTCCTTCGGGAAAGGTGGTGTCCTACCATGAAGGCGGTGTTCTACCATGAAGGTGGTGTCCTACCATGGAGGTGGTGTCGTACCATATTGCTGGTGTCCTACCATGAAGGCGGTGTCCTACCATGAAGGCGGTGTCCTACCATGAAGGTGGTGTCCTACCATGAAGATGGTGTCCTACCATGAAGGTAGTGTCCTACCATGGAGGTGGTGTCCTATGGTGTCCTACCATGGAGGTGGTGTCCTACCATATTGCTGGTGTCCTACCATGAAGGCGGTGTCCTACCATGAAGGTGGTGTCCTACCATGAAGGCGGTGTCCTGTAGTGTCCTACCATGAAGGTGGTGTCCTGTAGTGTCCTACCATGGAGGTGGTGTCCTACCATGAAGGTGGTGTCCTACCATGGAGGTGGTGTCCTACCATGGAAGGTGGTGTCCTACCATGAAGGTGGTGTCCTGCCATGAAAGTGGTGTCCTACCATGAAGGCGGTGTTCTACCATAAAGGTGGTGTGTTCCTACCATGAAGATTGCTTTAGCCTTCTAGCTATAATTCATGTTACACTTCAGCTAATGGAAACAGAAGACACTGAATAGTTGTTCAGTATCAAACACAGTTTCCCAGATAATACCCAAATAATGTTTTTTTTTACTTATGTACCAGAAAATATCAATTTTTTAGGAATAATTTTAAAGACTTCGAGCGAGTTAGAGATCTACACATTTTACATAATATTCCAGCCATATCATGGCAGCGCACCCCAGGAATCAACGTCATCCCTATGTGGGGAATTGAACCTTCAGTCTTCAGTGTGAAAAGCCAATGTAACCACTGTGCTACCTCACCACCCTTCAAGATTTTGAAGCCAAGGGAACCGATTCCCAAGTTGTAAATAAGTGCTCTGCATTCACAGTATGCCATCACTTACATGATTCCAGACCCATTAGTCCTAATACCTCACATTCTGTACAATCAGGAATGGAACACCTTCCTAAATTAAACAATACCACCAATCATTCTTCAATCAATCGGTTTCATATGAACGGTCCGGTACAGATTAACAACATTGTGAAACTGTTACAGTAAAAGGTTTCCTCTCAGGCACAATTCCCCCAAGGTAAGAAAAACCCCTGCAAGATAGCCTTATACTTACATTAAATCCCCTTCTTACATGATGATGAACCACGACTCAGCTCCAACAGTTACTGCTTAAAATTTACAATGCCTGGTAAACAATTGTTTTGTGTTCATTCATTTAATCCAATGATTTTTCTTCCAGTTGTTTGAAATATACAACACATCCATCACGAAACATCAAACATAACAATGTGCAAGAGAACACACAAGAACATGATGAAGTGATGGATACAAATAATAACTTAATGAATATGTTCATGAGTCTTTGTTTAATCCAACATAATAGTCATCATCCAATCATAATGATAAATTACAGTGCAGGGGAGTGTCGGGGTAACACTGTACAGCTGTTTACAAGTGTTGCCTATAACAACACATATATACTCATCAGTATAATTACAGGAACATGTATCACGGTGATCAATGAATAGGTAAAACTGATCACAATAAATTAAGCATAACGAAGAATGGATCTATCTATCAAACATATCTACAGAGCATAAACAGTCAGCTTTTAAAGTAGATCGGGAAGGATGAAAATTTTTTATGGATCATGGATAATTCATTTTAACTTAGGGAATATAAAACAAAACAGGTACAAAATTTGTATAATCAATTAATACAATTAATTTATCACCCACATGTGCCCTTCAGATGACCAAATGAAGGGCACCCCGGTAGCATAAGATTCCACATGTGCCCTTCTGATGAGTAAATGATGGGTACCCGGTAGTTTCAATAAGATTCCATATATGGAATACCTTTCTTGTGACTAAATGATGGTACCCAGTAGTTTTGATAAGAATTCATATATGCCTCTATGATGACTAAATGAGAACCTGATAGCTTTTACAAAGATTCCACATATGGTATACCTTTCTCGTCAATAAATTACGGGTACTCTGTAGTTTTGATAGGATTCAAGGCAGAACGGTATTGGTAATATAAGCACTTTTCATCTCTGTTGTGGTTTGTTATCGGAGCATGCTGAGAATGAGCTCAGATTTGAAAGTTTACTCTTCTGAGATTAGAACTTGCACGCACCCACCCCCCAAAACAAAAATTCTCAAATTCGGTACAGAAAAAAAAATATTAAGAAAGACAACATTCAATGATAGTAAAAAAGTAAATCTAAATGACCATAGAAGTTGGTGGAACATTTGTTTGTCTCACATTCACAACAAATTCAAGAATAAATATTTCCAATAAACATCAAATATTGACATCTGTGAATACAGCTGTCCTCCATCACATGAATTCCATATCTTAAATGTCATCATGATATTTGATACATTTCCCTTACTTCACCAGTCATTGACAGGCCTCACATTAGGTAAAACAATGGAACAATAGGGTACAAGATATGACTAACTGCTTTCACAGAGGAACTGACCCCTGTGTCATGTGCACTCTGACCTCTTCATCAGCTCTAACCACATCTCGACATACCAGTCAACAGGGTACAGCAGTGGGGTTTTATAATGTTTTGAACCAGGGTGTGAAATTGTCTCAAAATATTGCAGCCATGTGGGCTAGCTCACCTTAAAAGTTAGGGACTGACCTTTTGATATTCAGGGGACGGGAGTGGGATTTTGTATCGAGATTAGACATTTTTCAGCTACAGCTGCAAAACCAGATAATTCTTTATATTAAATCTATGAGCCAAACTATTTTTTTCTCCAAAAAAACCAAAACTAATTGCAACCATGTAATTCTTGTGACAGGCAATTTCCTGTTTTTGGCCAATAGTATGATGCATAACCATTTTTTTCAAGAATTTTTTAGGACATTTTCTTTATTTCGATAAATTTCCGTTCTCCCTGTTTCGTACAAAACTTCAAACAACAATTCCAGGATATAATAAATGTTACTGTATTCGACGTAATAAGCGCCCAGGGCACTCTAAAAATTAGAAATAGGGGGCTCTTATTAGAATATTATTTTGGAGAAAAAAAAACAGAGTTGAAAGCACACCAGTTCAGCCCAGAAAGGGTCAGCATTGTGTTTTGTTGTTTAACCCCGCACTCAGCACTTCTCCAACTTTGACGACAGCTTGTAAATAATCGAGTCAAGAAAATCCAGTGATCAATATTGTAGGCAATGATTCATGCCGGGGTACGAGGACACACCATCAAGTCACGGAGTCTGACCACCTGATCCATTTGGTCGCCTAAAACGGCTCAGGTTGCTGGGCACATACGCTAACCTTGACTCCAAACAGAGTAGGCCTCAGTGCCTTAATCTTGTCTCAAAGAGCTGTCTAACATGGGAATGACACAGACAGGGATGAGACTGACTTGGCTAACTGCATGTCATCATGCCATGAATCACTCTGCTTGCTGTCAGTCAATGGTTGGCCTGGTTTCACGGCATGACACAGCAGGGATATTGCGGACTGCAGTGTTTGAACAACCTTCCCCCACTCGAGTATAGTAACACCGTGCTGGGCATGCAGTCCTGTTTTATCCACAAGCAGCATTCAGCCTAATCCCCAGAATTTACAAATATGGTAAACATTCGTGAGATAAGATTTGTAGAAATAGTAAAGTCTTTTGACATCACATAATACAGAGAACAGAAACAGTTGTACATACAATATTATGACTAAATGACAGTGATTAGATTTATAAATGGGTTTTTCAGATTAAAAACGATGTTTTATTGGTCTGTTTTAAGTCGTACAAATGGGTATCTCATACCTCTAGTCGCACATTAAAAGGAAGACAGAAGCTGGAATGTAAACAATAAACTTGTTTCCATCCGACAACTGCACACGACAGTTGAATTGCGTCGAAGTGTGGTCGGCATATGATTTAGTTTCAGAACGACTCGTCGTATCCAAGGTAACTAAAAATAGCATGGTTAATGCTCTTCGACACACAACTTATTATCGATGCGACAGGACAACTGCACATGTCAGTTGAATGGCGATCGAAGTGTGGTCGGCGCATAATTTAGTTACAGAGCAACTCGCAGTATACAAGGTAACTAAAAAATATGAGCAGGACTATAAAGTATGGGAAGACAATGCATACACCGAATAACCATAATAAAAAAGCCGAAGTACTGCACGCAACAAAAAACCATAAGAATGCGTACATTCACCAACAGTTTTTATTGTAACATGCGAAGAGATCTACTTGGGGCAACCAGAGTCGATCTGTCAGCAGATGAAAAACTGTCGGGCGGATCATCCACTTCGTGGGAGACGGCCTCGATGGTCTCGACAGGGCGTCGACTATCACATTCTTGGCCCCCAGGATGCGACGGGCGCGTACGCCCATGTCTAAGGGTCCTTGAGGAAAACCCACCTGTGGGCATAGTCTCCCCCCTACTGGTAACTTGTCTAAAGGCAGTGTCACCGGGGGCGACTCCAACGACAGTGACGGCGGGGAAAGGGTCCTCACTTCTTCCCCCGCTGGCTCTGTCCCCCAATGGGATACTTGGAAAAGGAGACCTGGCGATCTTTTCTGTCCGCATCTCTCTCGCGGGACGGCTGTTGAGGCGTGTCCCTATGAAAGGCCTGTTGTACATTCTCGTTTCTATAACGGCGTCGTGGGTCGTTTGAAACCGGTGGCTGTCTGGACAGATTGTGTGAAGCCAAAATGATGATGTCACGCTTGGCTTCCTTGGAGACCTTGTCCAGAACATCGTTGGTACGACCGTCAAACAACTGTTGCGATGACCACGGGGCCTGTAAGAGTGTCCAGCCATGACGATCAGGTTGTTCAGTGCAGTCGATGTAACCATGACGACGTGCCGTAGTAATCTGGCCTGATACATATCGGGACTGGGCGAGGACGTCCGAGATCCACATACAGGTGTGGATTGATGGCACCGTCCTTTCGTCCTCGTCCTGGGGGTCTTTCTCCTCAAAGTACACTGAGAGGGCCTCGATCGCTGTCGACAGCATAGCAAGCGGTTGTAGCTGGTGACGAACAGCAGTGTCCATGGATTCCAAATGCCTGTCTTCTACTAGAATCTTGGAGGGCTCTGGTGTCTTGAAGAGTAGTCCCCAATCCAAGTCCCTACTCATTGGTGACGAAAACGGCATGCCATAAAATCGGGTAACTAGATCGACCAGGCGGTTTGCTGATACTCTGTCCCGGCAGAGCAGAGGCAAAGTTCTGGTCCATATTGTGAGGCATGGCTCTGAAGACATCGGGAGGAGAAAACTGAAGAGACTGCTCTACGCCGCTGATCTCCCAAAAACTCCCTTCGAGAGCGTCGCACGTCCCTGTGGGGGCGAGGGCTACAATCTCTAACTGTAGAAGTACTACGATCCCAATCGTAGTTATCGTCCGAAACGAACTCATGACGACCACGAAGGCGACGAACATCCTCGTGTCGTTTACTGTCTCTCGACCAGGCCATCGACCTGTCGTCCCGTGGACGGGAACGACTTCTAGAGAGGGATCTGTGTTCACTGTCAACCCGCACGCCGTTCCTATCGTCGTTGGTAGGAAGAGAGACGGACCGACTGGGGACCGTAGCCCCCTCATGGTCCTCGTCACGACCCGGTCCCGTCGTAACGGGGGTGGCTGAGTGACGCTCTCGATCAACCGATTGACGAAGATCAGTCGTGCGGGTAGTATCATCAGCAGGCGAACAGTCACGTGTCTTGTCGAAAACATAAGTTGACGGAGGCGGGTCGTTATCAACTGATTTCTTGGGTGTGGCCGACGTGCCACCCCCAGGGCCAGATGTAGAGGGTGCAGAGTCCAAGGATCCACCTGATGACCTTCTCTGCTTGTAGCGCTGGTCAGTAGCCCGCTTCGCCAACGCACGAAGATACAAGTTAAAGTTGATAGAAGACAAGTGCTCACATTCTTCTCACGTTTATCCCACGAACACTTTGAAAACCTGTCCTTAATTATGCAGGAAGGACAATACTTGTGAGGATCTACTTTAGACAGTTTTCGTTGACACGAGGCACAAATGCCCGACATGTTGCCACGTGTATAATCAAGTCAAACAGTGAAACACGTGTTGAACACAAACAATGGATTACCAAGGATTACATTCCGGGAGTCTACAGGGAAGACATATTATCATTACTTTATTAGAACAACAACTGCAGACACACGATAAGTACTAGTAAAATACAAACTAGCAGACTATCGCAAAATTCCTTCTCGAGCGACCAGCTCAGAGGCGCGCTGAGAGATTTGTGACATGTCATGGGGAGGTGCGTGCGCTACCGGACGGAAACAAGTTTATTGTTTACATTCCAGTTTCTGGCTTCCTTTTAAAGTGCGACTAGAGGTATGAGATACCCATTTGTACGACTGAAAACAGACTAAAACATACAAAATGTGACAGATGTCACAGAGCAGTACCTGTACATGTACCTTAGTATAAGGTAAGTCACAGTATTGTTAACCTCTGTCAGTGTTATAGAGAGGCCGCCTTGACAGACTGAAATATACCAACCCATCTCCATCATGTCATCATGAAGTAAAAAATACCTGTTTACCCTTAATAAAGTCAAGATATTTCAGATGCTCTATGATTCTTAATTTACATCAGTAACTTCATGAAATGAAAGTTCTTTTACCAAAAACATTATTTAAATGTAAACCTACATTCAGCCTCCGAAACTCTGCTAACCCGAAACAACTAAATTGTGCTGAGGAGAAGTACGAATCCATTGATGGTAGACCTCACTGACAAGTAGCATTTGAGGGCTATAATTCTCAACCAGTTCTCAATGCATCAATTTTGCTACAAATCGGAACTGAACAAAACACACAGAAAATGTAAACAATTTAGTTTATTTAGGTTAGCTACAAACCCCAAGGTCCTGTATAATTAGTTGAGGCTGTAGTTTGAAAGGCTGTACATCTATCATGACAACTGAATATTAACAATTCAGGATCTGTGATTCAGAGTGTAGAATTAGCAAGAAGATGTATCAATGTATTCATGAGTCATCCTTTCAACATCAGGGTTATGACAAGGACCCTTTCACTTTCATACTTAATGTCAAACATCACAGTGTTTGCATTTTCTTCATGAGCACAAACCCACAACAATGAACTGAGACACCCTCAATGTTATCATCCTCAGCCAGTGCATTTACAAATATAAAAAACTAATAATCCTATCCAGGTGTTGAGATGCAGATGTACACAGTACTTTCCACACATCCCTCAGTCTCTCTCTTTATACCAGAAATATCTCAAGAATAGATGAAAGAGCTTTGGGTTGTTCAAACACTATGACATACATGACAAGACTTAGAAGTTATTCGAAACATATAGCTCACAATGAGTGTGACACCTTGCTGATATTTGCACATTGCATTGAAGTGATTCTCAGAGCTGAACGATCAACGTCATCAGAACAATTTCCTGACATGATACCAGGTGAAGCTACAGCTTTATATTTCCCTCGGTTCTTTCTTGAAATATCAATAAGGGATATGTGAGTGAGTTGGGTTTAACCTCGCTTTGAAAAGTATTTAAGTGTCAGCTTAATGTGGGAGGAAAGCCCGAAGTGATGCATGTCTCAGATGTTTACCACTTTGGTGAAACGCATGAGCATGGGTATGGTGCTGACAAACCTAAAACATAACAAGGATATCATAGGTTTCTCGGTGTGCCAAAGGGACACAACACTGCTCACTGAGTTCCAGTGCCTTAGACAGCTGGGCTGCCCGTGCCCCTATATGGGATGTGTAGATTATCCTACAAAATCTTTTAATTATGGCTACCCGTTCCTCACAAAATAAGGCTGGACAATTCAAAATTCTATAACAGTTGTTATTCTCTAATTTCCTTCCCTGACAATACGACTTAATTTTCTCTCACTTTTATAACAATATTGAAAGATGTACCATGTTGGTTTGAAATTGCCCAGAGTGTTGATTTGTTGCCCTGACAACACCTGCTGCGGCTGTCGTCAATCATTGTAAAACTATGGGAACAGTTGCTATATAGCTTTGTGAATCCAGAGATAGAAATTGGCATTAGTCTAGTTTGCCTGATGTTAAAGATATCCTGAGAAGAATGTCAGATTCTTGAGGGGTGACCTTGTGTGTTACCACTATTCAGCCAAGTAATGGTGCCCAAAAGATCAACAAACAGCCAGCTCATTGCCCTACAGTGTAAAAACAGGGGGAGTCCACTCTACCCAAACATTATTACATTTTGTCATGATTTCAACATGTTCTCAGCAAATAAAGAGTTTCTGCATGGAATTGTGACAATTTATCACAAATGATCAAAATCAAGACAAGTTAATTATCAATTCAGAAAAGATTAAAGAAAATATTACAATTATTGATCAGGTTTCAATGTAAAAATGTAAATGAAAACAGCTAATATTTCCTTCCTTCATAAGAATCACAGGAAGTAATTATAATGTTGTCTCCCCTTAATATCTCAATGACCCGGATTTTACACCCGGGCCAATTCATCCACAATGGGAGCCTTCTTTGTGATCTTTTCAGGTGAGTGAACTGTGATACTTGATGCCGACACAGACCTCCCATCAGTCGATGCTGAATCAAGGCTTCCTGTGTCCGCAATACCCGTGTCGATGGAATCAGTGTCTCCACTGGATGGCTTGTCTGAACTACTAGACACCCTACAGGCAGCTTCCTCTGTGTTAATCTTCTCTGTAGAAACGCTCTTGCCACCACTTGAGACTACACCCCCTGAGGGAGCTGCACTAGAGTTCCGGTTCACTGCTCCAACAGTCCCTGAAATGACATGTGCAGAATTCGACGCCGACCCAGTCGTGGTCAAAGCAGAACTTTTGCTTGATGCTGATGAACTTGCTGCAGCTGTAGCAGCAAGGGTTTTGGTGACGGCGTGGGTGCTGGTTTGTTTGATAAAGAGCTCTGGTCCGCCCCCATAGATGTTGTGGAGGTAGTGCCACATCTCCTTGGACAACTGACCATGGTCAGAGGACTGTTTCAGCTGGTGTTGACCATTCTTGTATATGGCGATACGGCTGTTGTCTATTGTATCTGGAGGGCCTGAAAACGAAAAGATAATGTCTTACTTCCTGTCAGATTAATACTATTCAGGAAAAGTAAATAACAGGTTGTTTTTCAAGCCAAAATGGTCCCTATAGAACATTAAGTCGCTTTTTAAGTCAGTTTTACAATCACTGCAAGTGAGTGAGTGACTTGGATAAATGCTGCTTTGAACAGAAGTAATTCATTATAACATGGGTGAACGATAAGCCCCTAAAATATGCAGAACTGTCATGATACAAACAAACCAAGGATTATAATTTGGCTGAAATTGGATCTCTTGCCCAGTTGATACTGCACAGCTGATGGACATAGCTTGTTATAGCAAGATGGAATGCCTTCCACCACCAGGGCTTCTTGTGTAAATAGGATTTAGTTTTCAGGTTTTTTTCTTGAACAAATAGTAAAGAATTGCTGCATGTGGTATTTCATTTAATTATCTTTGGAGTATCAAAAGGCCCTGCATAACAAGAAATCCTCTGGGTAACACTTGAGAGCTGACTTTCATGTGATTGACATCATAAGCATTGATCTACGCAATTGGGATACGAAGAAATGCATCAACCAAGTCAGCGAGCCTGACCACCTGATCCCATTAGACGCCTCTTATGACAAGCATTGGTCGCTGCAGACCTATCCTAACCCGGATCTTCACGGGTCCTAACAGCCGTTGAACCACCGGATCCCCAAGTTCGTCTCCACTCATAACTAGACACTGGTGAATGCCATTGAACCACCAGATCCCCAAGTTCGTCTCCACTCATAACTAGACACTGGTGAATGCCATTGAACCACCGGATCCCCAATTTCGTTTCCACTCAGAACAAGACACTGGTGACAGCCACTGAACCACCCAATCCCAATTTAGTCTTCATTCGAAACAAGACACTGGTGACAGCCATTGAACCAACTGATCCCCAATTTAGTCTTCATTCAGAAGACGATACTGGTGACAGACATTGAACCACCCAATCCCCAATTAAATCTCCACTCAGAACAAGACACTGGTGACAGGCATTGAACCAGCCGATCCCCAATTTAGTCTCCACTCAGAACAAGACACTCGTCACAGTCATTGAAACACCTAATCCCCAATTAAGTCTTCATTCAAAACAAGACTCAACCACCCTCAATTCCCTGATGCTGTGCCCACTCACCCTCTGCCTTCCCCCTGACAAAGCTCTCCCATTCCTTGAACCAGGCCATGCTGATGGCAAAGATTACTGCAGGACACTCGTCAGTCTGGAAGTCCTCATTCAGCTAGAAAAGACACATGTTCCTCATACAGACATTGTAAAGTAACTTTAGTATTGCTAAACATGCTAAATTCAAACATTTTCAGCTTCACGCAGGGATGAAATTTCAGACTATCTGTGAATGAGTAAACATTTTTTTGTGTAGTCAACACAGATATTTATCGACTTGTGGACTTTCCGGAATAATTTGGGGTTTTCCTGGCACAGAAATGGGGGTACTTCATAATCACTGCATCCTACTTGAAGCCTCCATGCTGGAGGCTTATGACTTTAACCTGTCTTGACTTCTAGGAATTCTAATGAAGTCAGCCTTACACTTGTCATAAATGGGGATTTGTAATGTATGTTACCTAAATTAAAGAGTGAAGAAAATCGGACACTGACTGTCAAAACTGTAGCATTTCCAATTAGAACAGAAGTGTCAAACAAAAGTTCATAGAGTTCATGGTTCAAGGCCATGCTTTTGTAAGTCCCATGAGATTTGCAATGCATATTATTTACAACCATTCTTAAATTGTAAGCACAGAGTTGATATGTTGCTTCGATTAAAAATAAAATCCTGATCGCCATATCTCAAAAGGGGTCATAATGAGAGAAGATACCAACACAAGCCCTGGTTAACTTACAGCAGGACCTACTTGCACAAGCAATCCTAGCACAAAGATGAGCGTAACTCCCATGCTTTAACATAGGCTTACGATAGTCTTAGCGGTAACATCGCTTGGTGCGAGTGGACCCTGGCAGTGAATCAGTCAGTTAGATGATCCTGTGTGAAGCTGTACCTGTATAAATGTCTCCATCTCCGTCTTCTGTCGGTAGCGCAGTTGTTCCAGTTCTCTCTGACAAGTCTGGCAGGCATACAGGTAGTTACACACAGGCCCTCCTCCAAACCTACATCAGGAAAACGGGCAATAGTTACGTGGCTCTTACAACCAGCATAATGTACTTGGGACATCATTGTAGTCTGCGTAGTCTGAGTAGTCTCAGCAATACAATGGTGGTCTTTAAATATTCAAGTTTAGACCAGACAATCTAGTGATTGATATCATGAGCAAAATCCACACAAATGAGAAACGATGTCATCAACCATGTAACTGACTCTGATCACCAGATATATACACCTCTTATGCCCAGCATATGGTGATGAAGATGTATAATCTTGCCCAGAATCCCTGGGTTCATGATTTGTAATCTGGGTGAATCAATGATTCAACAATGAAGGCAACAAAGGGGAATAAATCTGCACCGCACATTAAGGTATTTAGACACTTGGCAAAAAAACCATACACTAACACCAGTGCTACCCACTCATCCCTTGTCACCCGTGAAGATCCGGGGTAGAATAGGTCTTCAGCAACCCATGCTTGCCATAAGATGCGACTATGCTTGTCGTAAGATGCTTGTCAGGTGGTCAGGCTTGCTGACTTGATTGATACATGACATATGACGTATTCTAATTCATGATGTCAATCACTGGATTGTCTGGTCCAGATTTGATTATTTACAGATCACCGTCATATAGCCCGAATGTTGCTGAGTGTGGAGCTAAACAACAAACAAACAAATAAACACTCATCCCTTGTAGCAGGTAAAGATGTATCCTACCTGTTGTAGAGGAACTCCCACACCGCCTGGTTGAGGGGCTGGGCCAACTCCTCCACATGGTTGGTCTTCCCTGGAGGAACACCTACACAGGAACAACACAGTTCAGTTGTCAACTTTCTACCATACACATGTGCTGGATTGAATCACAGTCATTCTACAATCAAAGTTACCTTCCTGTGGTGTTCTGTACAGTGTCCAAAATAACTGCCTTCCCACAACCAAATGACAGTGACTTTTAAAATTGGGCGAGTAACATTTCCGTGAACATTGGCCGGATTATATAGTTGAAACTGTAGTTAATATTGAATTCTATGAGTCACCAAGTCAGTTAAAGGGTCATTTAATGTCAATGGCTGCTGTCAGGTTTTTTCTTCATTTTGTAGCTTGTTGGAAGTGGTTTGGGATAGTTTTCGTTAACAAGCCAGTGAACTTCGTGAACTAATTCATACACTGGTCCTGTAGCCGCAGTATACAACCATGCTTGTAACAATTTCACTTTAAAGATGTCTGTTCTGTGAGGACTTAACTTCTTATTTTTTGGCAATTGATATTGTCTTTCTGAGTTCCTGTTCCAGATACAATGGTCAAATAGATTTTAAGTATGTTTCCTTCATGGAAACAGACTAGTGTTAGACATTCTGTTTAAACTATAAACACACACTATCAACATAACCAGAGCTAGCATATTCTGAAACTTTGTGTAAAATAAACAAGCCATACCTCCATGCCGACAGAGGAAGTCACGGTTTGTGATCGGACCTGGCTCAGCAAAAGTGTTGAACTTGTTGATCCATTGACGAGAAACAAAGAACTGCATGAGACTTGGCTGAAACACAAAACGTCATGTTATTACCATTCTTCAACACAAAGATGAAACTTCAGATCACAATACAATACAGGATATAAACAATATTCGACGTAATAAGCGCCCAGGGCGCTCTCAAAATTAGAAATAGGGGGCTCTTATTAGAATATAATTTTGATGAGAAAAAAAAACAGAGTTGAAAGATTGTAAATGATATAAAAGAAGAATCTGTGTGTATTATACACTATGGATATATTTTCGAGAATTTAATAGCCAAAAATGAAGGGTGCATATAACAAACAAGTGCGTATTTTACATGAATAAATAAGTCTTGTGTATATTGATCAATTGGAAAGGGTGCTAATGTTCACTAGTCAATATATTAGCAAATATCGCCATGGGCGCTTATTAGAGCGGGGCGCTTATTACGTCGAATACAGTACTTCTGGTGAGGCGCTCAATTCATCATCACAGAGAGTGATCAGACATTCTAAGAGATGAATCATCAGTCCTAAAAATTGCTTTGCCATGTTTACATATGTTACCAAACAGGTAAACTTGAAATGTCTTATCGGGAAAGTTTCACAAATTTTCAAAAATATGTTCCAGAATGTCTTGTACCAGCAGCTACCTAATTTAACACTGGTGATGTTGTTAAGAACAGGTTGTAAGAGGCAACTATAGTGGATCAGGTGGGCAGGCTCTGTAACCGATTGGGCATCATCATACACCAATGGTGTGGAATGTTGCACCTGTATTCAGTCACTGGCTTCCTGGTCCAAACTTGATCACACACAGGCCACTGAGGCAACTATGTAATACATGCTATAAATCTGTAAAGTGTAGGGTCATTGCTTGCTTTTACCTCTTTTGCCTCCATCAACTCCATGGCTTCCTGCCTCAGACTGTGCATCTTGTCATTCTGTTTCCTGCAAGACACAGACAACCAATGACATGCAGGTAGCACTTTCTACTTGGAAAACATCTAAATATCTGCAAAAGCTTGCCTATAATATATATACTTTTCAAAAGAAGTTAAAGAACACCCTATTCTTTCATCAATCTCATAAAAATCAGACTATAGTGCTCGCTACAGCTTCACAAAGACCCTAGGACATCCCATTACAGGTCACGTCAGACCGACCTTTCGCAAACTTTGACCGACCAATGAAATGGCTAACCAGAAGTTGACTTTAGCCAATCAGAAAGCAGCTTTCTCTAGCTTTACAGCACTAGTTTCAAACTGGCAACTTCCATTAAATCCAGACTACCCCTTGTAAACTATTTTGATAAAGTTCTTAATACAAAATTTGAAAAATGAACATAACAAATTCAGGAATGTCTAATAGATGACCAAGACTGCATGGTAATACTTCCCATGGGCTATGGAAAGTCTCTTCTGTGACAAATATTGATCCAATTTTTAAGCAAGAGATAGACGATTTAGAAGAGCACATAGGCCTCACAGTTGACCACCTACCTATAGAAGAGCACATAGGCCTCACAGTTGACCACCTACCTATAGAAGAGCACATAGGCCTCACAGTTGACCACCTGCTGCACGTCCACCTCTGTAACATACTGGTCGTCAAACTCATACCACTGCTCGTTGACGTAGTTCAGGCAGTATGCAGTGTAGTGGCCTCCTGCAACCAAATCATACATCAGTGAAAAGTGAGTGAGTGAGTGAGTGAGTGAGTGAGTGAGTGAGTGAGTGAGTGAGTGAGTGAGTGAGTGAGTGAGTGAGTGAGTGAGTGAGTGAGTGAGTGAGTGAGTGTTGGATTTAACGCTGCTTTTAACAGCATTCCAGTTATATCATGGCGGGTCAGCTTAATTCGGGAGGAAAGCCTGGAGTGATGCAGGTCTCAGATGTTTACCACTTTGGTGAAACCAATGAGCACAGGTATGGTGCTGACAAATCTAGAAACATAATCGGGGCGAATCGGGATTCGATCAAGTAGATTATTCAAAACGGGTGTCATGTTGGCCATATTCAATAATACTGAAAATCGAATTTAAACCTCTTGAAAAAAATAAAGGGACATCATTGGAGCAACAAACATGAAGTTTCAGCAACATTGGTCGAGATTATGTATCAGTGCCAGTATCTTTTCGTAATTTGCCTGCACTGTAATCAAAGATAAACACTTTTTAAAGGTTTCTAAAGCACTGCTTGACACTCTAAATATTTTCAAACAAACTCCCTTGACTGTCTACTGACCTCCAGCTGTTCCATGATGACAAATGACGGCCACCAGGTTGTAGCTTGTCACCTCAGACTTGCAATCTGTACAACAAATATATGGTTTACTGTTTGATTGGCACTCTCAAAGTTGGTGGGTACATAAGACAACATACAACTTTATGCTAAATGCAATAAACCAGAAATTGTTGTCCATAAAGTTGTGTTTTTCCTTATTAACTTGGTTATACGTAAAGCATACAGTACCCCATGAGTAAGATTGTGTGTGGATCTGGTCTTACAACATTGAAACAATACCACAATGTAGGACAACAAGAATATGAGGAATTAAACCCCTATGTCTTCAGCCATGGCTTCAATACACAAACCTTTTGATTTTGTTTGTTTGTTGAGCAAAGCTGCACTCAGCAATTTTCCAGCTATATGACAGCAGCCTGTCTGGCCTAGACCAGACCATGCAGTGATCGATATTGTGAGCAACGCTCCACATTGTCGGGGTATGTCACCGAGTCTGACCACCTCATCCATTTGGTCACCTCTTATGACCAGCATATGCTGCTGGGGACCAGTTCTGACCCGGAATCCCCACAGGGGACAAACGTTTATACCACTAGGCTCCACCTCCGTTTCATCAGACAGGGAAGCCATGTGTGGTCTAAAAACCGACAAATACACAAGCGTGACTTTTACCTGTATCACGACTCAATGCTCACCTTTGTGTAAATAGGGCTTCATGTCCAGGCCTTCAAGGGGAAAAGTGACATACGTTGAGATCTTAGAGGAGTAGAATTCATGGCGGAAACGCTTCAAGTGAATACACACCACCTACAACAAAGACATATTCATAACACATAATGCCCAAACAATCTCATTAAAGTCACATCACAAACGCTAAACAAAGATCTGAGGACAGCCCATTCAGAAGTTAGGAAGGTCAGAACTGAGACCAACCACTGAAATGACTAACAAGAAGTCAACATGAGCAAATCAGAGAGCAACTTTCTGGAGATATATACGGCAGTAGTTTCAAACTGACGACTTGTATTCCAGACTACACTCCCCAAAAATATTTGACAATGTTCTTGAGAGCTGTTTGGAGGAAGTGAGCGAGTGAGTATGGTTTTATGCAGCTTTTAGCAATATTCCAGAAATATCACGGCAGGGGACACCAGAAATGGGCTTCACACATTGTACACATGTGGGGAATCGAACCCGGGCCTTCAACCTGACTAGCGAACACTTTATCCACTAGCCTACCCCACCGTCCCTGTCATTTGGAATACCCTGTGTTAATCTGAATACAGCTATCACTGAATTAAAGCAGAGCAGTCAAGAGAGTACAGTGAACTCAATATTCTCGGTATCAGATAGAATTTTCTCTATCTACATATTTCTTTATAGATATATTTAAAAGACACACAAGAGAAAGAAAGATCATAGTTACCTCTGGTAATTCTAATACTTTGGAATACTTTAAACCATTCCTCAATCTGAAAACAAACAAATATATTTTAGCAATGGCAAAAGACTTATCCATCCTGACTGAATTGCATGTACATTGTATCGATACATACGACAGTAGAGTCACGATACCATACATTTCGCTATAGTTAATTTACAGTGTCTCTGCAGAGAACATCTGCACACTCCAAGTGGCATGGCTACAAAGAGGTTGCTGAATGTAGCGTATGTACTGCTTCCTTTGGAAAGAGACTGTGTTCAAAATATGCCCCTGTTCATCCAGCAGTTAAAATGGGTACCCTGTAGGTTGTGATGGTAATATGAATGTTACCCTTCTTGGGCCAGACAAGGCAGCTTGAGTTGTATACTCCCCAGGGGGGTGAGAATGAAAATTGAGTACACACTGATTCATTGACTGGGGTAATAATGTTAGCGCTTGAGCATGGACAAGTGTATGGAGGCTAGCACAATGTAAGTACACACATTATCATATTATTATTTTAAGCTCCTCCTTCTTATAGCATTTTGCATAGTCAGTATTATCAGATTTAGTATTTTGTTTCAAGATAGGTGATAAGTTAATTCTAGCCTGTGTAGTTATAAGTCTGGGTCATTGCAAAACCTCAATAATAATTTTATTTAAAAAGGGAAAAAACTCAAACTTGCTGAAACATGAATTGATACATGGGAAGTCATATCGTGTACCGTAATGTTAGGTGTAATTTCGTAAACCATCAGTGAATAATGACACCCCTTGTATAAAAAATATATACCCACAATCAATGGTTTGTGTACATTAGAGGAAACAATTTGACATAAGCTGATAAGGTAATGAAAGTAACTTTAGAGATGAATTTACACTGATTGGCTGATTGTTCACCTGACATGACTTTTTATGGTGGTGTCTTTAGATTGTCACGCAGAGAGATATCAGATTAGAGTTAAAGATCTGATTTTCAAGACACTGGAGCAATGATCCACTCATGGGGGTATGATGACATACAATCAGTCCAAACAAAAAGTCTAACAACCAAATCCACATTTTTGTCCACAACTGCTATTAACCATGGTATATCTCATCAAATCATGTAAACATGGTAAACAGGAGACCTACTTCTTGCACTTCTCACAGCTGTACATGTTGTCCCCCTTGAGCTCATCGGCCGAGAAAAAGGCAGCCAGACAGTCCTGCAGCGAGATGGTCGGACCCACGAACCAGCTGAAACACACACCAACACAGTATTGATAATTTTACATTAAATTAAGTATAACATTGAATACTTTTCTTGTAAGTTTGGGGCAGGCCACATGCACCTTGGATGGGCTGCATTCAGGAGAGGTGTTTCAAGTTTCTGCAAACGGATGTATTTGCAAGCATTGTTTTCACTTTTTGTTTAAAAAATGAGACATAACATAAATTGTGAGACAGGATAAGTAAAAATCTACAGTAGCACAGTATCCCAGTACTACTCAGGGTACAGCTACAATTTTCTGCAAAGCCCTGAAGCAAGTACATTGGGTAAAGAGTTTTTATTTTCTCCAAAATCAGAAATTGGTTAAAGTCCATATATTTTTAGGTATTTTAGCATTGCATTGTAATCAGCGTGATGTAACATTAATTATTAAAGCCTTTTCATATTGGCCTTGCTGTCAGTGAATTTGAAATAGAGGTCCTCTTTGCAAAACTACCAGAAAAACATATCTCAGTATGCATAATGAATAACCTGAAGGTGCTGACATTTGGGGCAGTGTTACTTGTGATAGGCATATTGGTTCTAAAAGGGTTTATTAACTGCAAGAGTTAAGTGGAGCCTCTTACGAACAATAATGTGGAACTAAATTCTAGGATGGTAGATTTTGTTTAATAGATGTGTCCACACACTTTTTGTAATATGGGAAGTCATAATCATGATAAAAAAGTGATCGCAAAATAAAAATTTAGAATTTCATTCAAACTTGAATTCTACAAGTTAGAACGATTGAAACAACCTTTCCATCACAAGCCATAAACAAGTGATTACAAATTGATTACAAATTGGTTGTACATGTGACAATGGCTGTAGTGAGGTCACTGACCATTGCTAACTAGTCAGAATTACTGGTAATGGTTTTTTTCTTTTGTGGAATATCTCAGATTACTGATTATCATAATAGTTGGTGTATCTGCATTAAAGAGGTCAACAACTTACCTCTTCATCCAGTTAAACATCATTGAGATCCAACCTTGGTTGACCTCACCACATGCCCCGCCCTTGACGACCCCTGACCCTGGCCCCACAGCCTGGCTGGAGTGCAAGACATGCAGGTGATCTTTACTTGGAATCGGCAGACTTAGGTCTTGGAATGTCTCCTTGGTTGTAGACACCTATTGGGCATCAGAAAAACATTGTCATGAAAAGGTAAAAGTGATAAAGGGAGGCAAGTGTACCACCAGAACACAAGAGACTTTTAGTGGTACAAGCTCTCCCTAAATTCTCCTACAAAAGAGTGGTTAAAGCCATTTGATGTGTTGGGTGCAAATTAACCATTAAAGACCCAAGATTCCCTTAGGTTGAAATACCTACTTTCTACCAAAGTGATAAAGGGAGGTAACTGTACCATCAGAACTAAAGACACCGTCTAGTGGTCCAAGCTCACCCTAAATTCTGCTACTACACAAGAATAGTAAAAGCCATTTTATGTGTAAGATACAACAGACCCTTAAAGAACCAAGTTTCCCTTAAGCTCAAATTCCTACCTTTCACAAAAGTTATAAAGTGAAATAACTGTGTTATCAGAACACAAAATAGATAAGGGAACAAAGAAATAACATTCACTGACCATTCAATCAATACCAGAGATCTTAAACTAATAGTTAAACTAATACTGCCAACAAGTTTAAAGAAGTTAAATAGTAATTATGCCAACCAATGAGTACACAAGATACACAAACCAATGAATACACATGATACACTAAGTGACTATGCTTGTCGTAAAAGGCGACTAACGGAAAAGGGTGGTCAGACTCGCTGATTTGGTTGATGCATGTCATCGTATCCCAATTGCGTGGATCAATGATCATGATGTCAATCACTGGATTGTCTTCAGACTTGTCCAGATTCGATTATATACAGACCGCCGTCAAATAGCTGGAATATTGCTGAGTGCGGCTTTAAACAACAACAAAAACTCTGCATCACTGGAGTTATTTCCATTGAGCACTTGGCAATGAAGATGCTGTTCAACATGCCCCATCAACATGTCTGGTGATTTTTTTTATCTCAAATTCACCCGTTCGTTTGCCGGATTTCGCTGAAGGGGTATGGTGTAATTTTTTTCTGCCCTTGGTATTCGGAAAAAAATTCTCCAAAATACTGAACCCGCTAGAGGGGGGTGCGCATTATACATGGGTGCGCACTATACTCAAGAAAATACGGTACCCACCCGCTCACACATGAGGCACATGACAGAGCTGAGGATCTTGCCGTCAAATATGTCCGAGATGACGCTGCGATGGAGCACATTCTTCTTTGAAACTGAAACATAACATAAATACCTGTGTTACCTTCTTAACAAAAACAAATCAAACATCATTATCAGTGATTATGATTGGTTACATGTGTGTTCTTGATTAAATTCTGTTAGTCCATTAGTCACTTTCATTCAGTGTATATTTACCATGTTAACATATATCAATCTTTATCAGTTTATGCCTGGTCAGAACAATCTAATTCTCATATATTTTCTGACGATGTACATGATGTAACCATGGTAACCACGCACTTCATCATGATACAATACTGACATGTATGTTCGGTGAAGCATCACATTAACTTACCAATGTCATCCTACACTTAATTAGTGCAATGAAAAACCCAGTCTAATGTAGTCGCAAAATGTTTAGAAATAAATCATTAAAATAATGATAGTGTATTAAAAAAACTTAGCATCATCAGTGAATGGAGAACAACTCGTCGGTGGAAGCAGGCATACAAACTAAGAGTGAGTATAGTTTCACGACACTTTTAGCAGTATTCCAGCAATTTCACAGTGAGGGACACAAGAAATAGGCTTCACACATTGTACCTATGTGAGAAATCGTACCTGGGACCTTGGTGTGACGAGCGAACAAGAAACAAACAAACAAACAAACAAACAAAACAACACATGCAGATTGACCTACCTCTCCCACTGTTCAATGACTTTGTACTGGTTGATTTGTGCAGTGCTTGCTGTATCGGTGCCGTGGTCTCTGTTGCTGTAGATTGCGATGTTATCGTCGTACTCGGTAAAGAAAGCTTCGACCTCTGACTTACCGCTGATGACCCCAAATCCGACACGGCATCCACAAACTCTGTGGAATCACTTTTCCTCAAATGATCACCAGATGGTCCATGCTTAACACTGACATGATCCAGACTCTGTTTTGACAACAAGTTGGCCGTCTCCTTCATTTCCTTCGTGTTAGCCACATGATCGTCTACATTATCGTAACACCCTGACCTCACAGTCGACCTCCGTTCTCTAGTACGAGGGTTGAGTTTCGTCTGTTCATTAACGTCACTGTTTTCATCACTGGAGAAACTATGCTCCACAGAACTCTTTTCACTGCTCAGCCCTGAGTCACATGTCTCGTATTCATATTCCGATTGGCTGCTGCTGGAATCAATGGAATTCTGTCGATCATGTGAGTTGAGATCCACCTGGCTTACAATGACTTCTTTTGACTGGTCATCGCTGTCAGAGTCTTCAATGATTGGCTGTTTCAGCTCTTCATGTAGTTGATCCATGTAGCAGCGTAAGAATTCTTGCGTATCCTGAGGTAACACACGGGAAATAATACTTTTTTTATAGTAAAAATATTATTTATACTTATCCTGACTCATACTTATGGCTTATCTCTCTCTCTTCCAAATAGAGACTTTTATTTCTTGGCTCACAGATGTTTAAAAAGAAAAGACAAAAGAAAAATGATGCTTCAGAGTTTTTTTCTACACTTAAATTATAATTTACTCGGTAGGTTTGTCATGCTGGTGTCATGCTTGATGATCAACATATTGTGCATATGAACACACAATGCCAGTTAGAAAGTGGTCAAATGTAACAAATGTTATATTTGGGATAACACTTTCTGAGTAAAGTACAGATTTTCGTACTTTTTGGGTTGAGTCCCTGTCTGGGATTGGAACCCACACTGCCAGAGTGAGGCACCTTATCACCAGCACACAAAGTCGGCGATCTAACCCACTCAGCCACTGAGGCTTCCACAAAATGAAATCCGACAAATGGTAGTCTAGATCACATACTTTGTGTACCCCTCTGACAAGTGTAATTGGCACAGCTCCCATGGCTGAAAGCTATGAACACACAATGCCATTTATTGCCAACTTGGGTTCAAATCCCCGACGGGACTCAACCCAAAAAGTACGAGAATCTGTACTTTACTCAGAAAGCTTTACCCCAAATATAACATTTGTTACATATTGTACATACATTTTGATGTTTTCAGATCATTTTGTTTTCACTATTATTTTCAAAGGGTAAAGCCAATATTGAAATATTTTTTTGTGATGGGATTCGAAAACGTTAATGAATATTTATCTGCATGAAAAATGTAAAAGTTTAAGTTGCAGATCAGGACTCCATTCAGCTATATGAAACATGTACCAGTGCAACCTATTATTGAAAATTGCAACCAAATAGTAATACATGCACCAAGTGTGAAACTTTGGTAAATTAATGGGACCAAGTGCAACCCGGTTGTTTTTGGTGCAACTTGGTTTCACGTCTCAACATGCACCTTGTGCAAGTTAAATCAAGTTCCCATCTGCAGATGCTCTAAAGCTTTGGAAGGTAAAAATAGTTTACAGGAAAACACAATTGTTATTTACTGCCTCATGCTCCAGGACGGAAAGGAATAGTGACCAAAAGCATGGACTGGTTGAGTGTTACTGTTTTGGGACTGTTTCATTGTAGAGCTAGGTTATGTGTAGTTTTAACTCTGCTAAATTGAATTTGAAATCAAATGCACTCCAATGCACATTACAAATATGACATCTCATTGCTCATTGTGACACAAAAAGATATGACATCACAGTCAGAGCTAGAGAAGCCCCAAATTTCAAGCTCTCTCTAGTCCATAACAGTTAAATACACACTCTTTTGTCTAAGATAATATGTCTTTCTGTGTTACTGTATGTTGAGGCATGGTAGATGAAATCCCTAAATATTGAAGGATCCGGGCAGGCCAGGGGACACAACTCTGCGGAGATACATGCAGTGCAAACGATGACTGGGCCACCTGTACCCTCCAAACACAGATAATAAGGTGCCACTCACCTGTTGTGTGTATCCCCTGAACATAGGATGAACGTGTTTCATCCCACTGACCACACTACTGGGGACAACATAGCCCTGCCTGAAAGTAGAGAAATACATCCTAAAACAGGTGTCAAACATCTAGAGAACTTGGTGGTAGAGTGACCTGGTGGGCAATCTCATTAAAAGCAAATCTTTTAGTACTCTGATATGATATCTCTCCGCTTTAAGATATGAAGACACCTTCACAGGAGGTCGTGTCAGGTGGAATTTCAAACCAGTGTTGAGGCTTCTAAAACAGAATTCTAACTTCTGCATCTCCAAGAAGAACTAAAACAAGTTCCAAAAGTAGAAAGTAAAATGGTGCCATTCTGTTTTTGAGGATACTTCATGCATATTGTGATTTTGGAGCAGGGGGTGGTGAAAAATTATGAAAAATGTTACTTGACCAAGGGCAATTATAACCAAGTCTTATTTGACCTATTTTAAAACGCTCTTGCCCAAAATCAAACTAAAAAAAATCAGTAAAATGTTACATCTACAGAACTGAGAATCAGAGATAGTGTTCCCTCACTATTGCTCAGTTATAGCGCGCGGTAACGCAAGGCTCCCAAAATTTACTTACCGTGTACATATTAAATAAACTCAAGTTTTAAACTGACACAATGTTTTCCCCCCATCTCCAAAAAATTTATCAGCTGATCCCTGCGAGCATGTCACGCAACACTCACAGTTATTAACAGCAATAACAGTCAGATTACTGCTATTTACGCCTTGAAACAAAGTTAAGTTGCCAGAGAATGGATACATATAGTATGATATACCATAAATGCCAACTTTGACTCGATAAAAGCCATTTTTGTGGCAATTTGACTACTATGTCAACATAACGTATTCACAATAGAAATACATGTAGCACATGTCCCTACGGTGACTGGTCAAATTGTTCCATACGCAAAAATATCCTGCAATAGCAATCACCTGTACCAAATTGCTACACTTATGGTTCTTATTGTTTTTAACATATTGTAAAAGCTGCAACTAAAATAACATGATATTGGAATATATTATTATAATAATTTCAGGTACAATTTCTTGCAACCATTTCATCAAAATTCTTTGAAGTTGTATCATTGGGTACCTGTAGATTGGAGAACACATGTGTGCAGCTGGTTGATATTTCCGGCTTAGTTTACAAGAAAATACACACAGTAATCTTTATCTCTGCCCATATAACAATGTCTTGGAGAGCAGGAAATGTAACTTAAATGGTAAATCATCATGTCTTGTGATGATTTATGTCAAATTTCATCTTTATAACAACCAAGTTTGTAGGATTACAAGGTTTTTTTTCAAACACACGATATTTTTTTTCACACTATGAATCATAAACTACAATTGTAAACTCTGAACCTTGCTTCGTAGATCGTGTTAGGTAAGCAGATCATGTACTGTTGTGTTGGTCATCTATCCCCTACGACTCCACCTCGGTTAAACCGCTGATCGTCTATAACTCCTACAAATTATTTGAACACCAAAGGTTGCGTTGTAGCACCCTTCAATATAGCCTAACTCCGTCATAACATGCGTTAATGCATGGTTCCCAAAATTTATGTACATTTTTTAATAAACTCAAGTTCTACACTGACACAAAGTCTTTTCCCCATCGCATAACATTATTTCCAGATGATCACTGTGATAACGCAACACAGAAAGTACCAATCAACATATCCGAAATGGAAGTCCACAATTTAATCCTATTATTACAGTATCTGGTTATAAAAACATGTTCACGTATATCTGGACTTATTATCATTATTATTATCTTATTTTTTTCTCTAAAATTACATTCATATTATTTAGATTGATTTCGGCGAAATTGTGTGGGATTGGTTGATAAATAACTCGCCATTATTTACAGCAACCACGGTCAGATTGCTGCTACTGACGCCTCAAAACGAACTTTAGTTGACAGGGAATGGATACACATATCTTAAATGCCATACTTTGACTCGTTAAAAGTCATATTTGTTATAGTCTGACATATGTGAGCCTCTACGGTGACTTGTGTGTTCAAATAAAATATTTCATCAAAGCTAGGCCAAGCGAAGCTTTTAAAGTCGGCACTAGACCTACCTCGCCTTACAACTTCAAAGAAATGTAGTCAACTGTCCATCATTCAATTTCCAAGAAACATGTGCCATATATGGAAGTCTTACTATGATTTATCAATGAAACAAGCCTGGTTCTCATTGTTGTTTAACTGCCTGACATCGAAGTGTATTAATCCCATTGGTTGACTGGTGTAACTGTATGCAAATTAGAGTGCCATTCTGTGACACTAGCAAAATGTTAGCCAATGAAATATTGTAACATGACCACATAATTACATTCTTGCGAAACTTCATTTCACCAGTTCACTTTGTATGCTCTACTTCTCCACGGGCATGCTAGAAAACATATATTACTCGCTCGACATCTAAACTTTACTTTGCACGGGCGTCGGACAATGGTATTTTTTCAACCCCTGCTGAGTGTCGTGATACCTGTGTGTGTGATTTGTACCAATCAAAAGATACGAATCAAGGGGGTTAAAAAATTAAGCTGAATTGTTTCAGAAAGCTGACACCAGATTGGCTGAAGAACCCATGTCTTCATTGAGATTGCCAAAGTTTGCCTTAAAGAGTGGCTGAAAAGTTCTGAGCCAAACTATGATGGAATGTGTTGGAGTTGGTTGCTAATTTTAATTTTACAAAATCCCCTCTGGGGTCCTCTGCCAACTCTGCCTGTGGGCCTGGATTCCATTGGTGCAGGAGGTTTCCTCCTGACGATGTGAGTGTGTGAGTGACTAAGGTTTTACGCTGCTTTTAGCAATATTCCAGCAATATCACGGCGGGGGACACCAGAAATGGGCTTCACACATTGTACCCATGTGGGGAATCGAACCCGGGTCTCCGGCGTGACAAGTGAACACTTTAACCACTAGGCTACCCGACCGCCCCTCCTGATGATGCCACGTCATCATTTGCATAATGCTTGCCGGACAGTTTTTTCTTCAAGCTTGGGAAGAGATGCTGATGCCAAATCTAGTGAATATGAAGGATGTTCAATGAGTCACAGTCATGCATTGCAGCCATGGCAGACAGACTTGAGCACAGGTGCATTGCCCTTGAGGAACAGCACACTTTTAGTCATGTTTTTCATGATGTTTAGACTTGACATTGTCATGCAGATGCCTAAGCAGATGAGCATAATATTGGGCATGAATGGTCTGACTTTTTGGGAGGTAGTCCTTTGGAATCCCAGAAACTGAAGCCATCAGATGGAACAGACTTTGCCTTCTTCTTCGTCAGAGAAGTTTCCACGGTTTAGTTTAGTTTCTGACTGCTAGTGGTGAACCGAAGATTACATGGTTACAGATTGCTCAACAAAATCAGGTGGGTCTGCTTTGGTGTAAATTCTCTCAGGAAATTATGAACCTGGAGTATTTCTGATCAGGGGTCAGAAACCTTAGAACTTTTACTTCTCAAACTGTCTTTATACCCAGTTAATGCCTCCGAATGTTCTCAACTCTCTCATGAGAGATGCCTGCTGTATTGGTTATGTGACACAAAGTGAGTTGTCGATCATCCATAACCAAATCATGAATTTTATCAACATTTTCCATGGTCTTGGTAGTTTAAGAGGTCTTCCTGATCTTGGATCATCTTCAAAACTCTTTCTTTCCCTCTTGAACTCCGCCGCAAGGCTCCTAACAGTGGCAAAGGAAGGAGCATCATCCACCTAAGCTGACACCATGCATGCTTGATGGCTGTTGAAGCCCTTTAAGCTGCTAGTTTGTCCATTTTCACCAAACACCTTGCCACTTTGATGCCTGGAGAAATATGCTGCCTGGTTGTGTTTTTGTTTCAAATGCAGCCTGTAAGCATGGAAAGTATTGTACTTAATACATGCAAACTGTTCAGGGTGTACTATACATCCTTTGTAGTTAAGCTCAGAACCTTTTAGCCACCAAAAAAACTTTTTTCCAGAAAAATACTCACCTCTTCTTGTGCCAGAGTTCTGATACAAGCCTGTGATAGCCTCGAGACAGCATGGGGCTCCTCTCTGGCCGGACAAATCCTGGACAGTCTAGGAAATATCGTGTCAGGGGCGGACTGCAAGTTATGACAGGAATGTATGACAGTAATGTTTTAATAGTGCTTGTTATCAAACTGGACTCAAACATGCATCAATCTATTTGTAAAACACACAGCCCAACAAGGTGCAAGCAAAATATTGACAATGTTTATCACCAGAGGAAACACTGAGTGAGTGAGTGAGTGAGTGAGTGAGTGAGTGAGTGAGTGAGTGAGTGAGTGAGTGAGTGAGTGAGTGAGTGAGTGAGTGAGTGAGTGAGTTAGTTTGGTTTAACACCGCTTTTAAAAGTATTCCAGTTATATATCGACGTGTCAATGTGGGAGGAAAGCCCGAAGTGATGCAGGTCTCAGACGTTTACCACTTGGGTGAAACCCACGAGCAAGGTCAACGTTGTTAGAATACAACACTGATTCGTCAATTATGAATGCAATGTGTTGCCAAATGCTATACTGATTTACAAAATTGGAATAACACATCATGAAAATGAGACATTTCTGAATTCTGAAGCAAAGTAAGGCTACAAATGTGTTGACATCTACAATTATAATTTTGTCATCATATGGTTCTAACATGTTTAAGGGACTAGGGGTGACTATTGGTCTGGAAATCACAATTGCGATAACTATTGATATTGAAAGAAACTATTGCGATAACTATTGATATTGCAAGCAACTATTGCGATAAATATCGATAGTTTTCAATGTATCATTTTAGATGGATTTTAGAGTTGAATCAAACCTAGGAACTGAAGTTTCCTTTGAATCTGATAACCATAACAACAAATTACTCCACTTGACTGTCACCCTCCGCCATTTTACTTTAAGAAAGACTGGTTGCTAAGCATCAAGGTCAGTTCATCTAATCCTCACTTGGCTGTGTTCGTGAGCATGTTTCGGTGACTCAATCACATGATATGGTAAATACAATTGAAACTATTGATATTCATTTACGAAATTGATACTTTTGAACGGAAACTGATTTAACAATTGATTTATTGACTTTAAGTGCTTACCAATAGCAATATATCAATATTTCGATTTATCGTGACACCCTTATAAGGGACAATGGCTATTAATTATGGGTTTAAAAAAACAACATAAACTGAAAGTTTGTCAGGGGTCTGGGGGACTAAGTGATTTATGCCCAAATTCTGGTAATGGCATGTTTTCATTGGACCCCTGGTGAAACAAAATTCCACAGAATTCCAGGGATTCATCGAAAAATTCTCATTAAACAAGAAGACATTTCATAATAACTTAGTCATAAGTAAACATGGTCAAAATTAACTGTACATTTTAAATAACATTTCTAATCTATGGTACCACGACTTAATATACCATAATATTCTATCCATAATCTGGAAAAACTGCTGTACCCCAGATATTAAACAGCCTGAGATATTTAACAGTGTGAAAGAGATATCTCACCAGTTGGAGAGGGCTTGCAGAGCTGCATTCATGTAGCATGTATTGCCCAGATTCTGAAGACCTGTCAAACCTGAAAATAGTAAACAAAAATTTGGTTTAATGCCACTTTGAATGCATGCTGGTTATCATGGTTATGTGAGGATGTGTCACCTTGATGTGGGAGGAAAGACAGAAATTATGAGTGAGTTGGGATTAAATTAATGCTGCTTTGAACAGTATTCCAGTTGTATCACGGCGTGTCAAGTTTAATGAGGGTTGGTTGGTTGGTTGGTTGGTTAACACCGCACTCAGCAATAGTCCAGCTATATGACGGTGGCCTGTAAATAATGGAGTATGGACCAGACAATCCAGTGATTAATATCATGAGCATCGATCCACGCAATTGGGATCGATGACATGCATCAACCAAGTCAGTGGGCCTGACCACCCGATCCCATTAGTCGCCTTTTACGACAAGCATAGTCGCCTTTTACGGCAAGCATGGGTTGCTGAAGACCTGTTCTACCCCGGATCTTCACGGGTCAGTTAACATCACTTTGGGCTTCTTATTTTTTCAGTTTAATGAGGGAAGAAAGCCAGGAGTGATGTAGGTTTTAGATGTTTACCACTTTGGTGAAACCAACAAGCACGGGTATGGTGCTGACAAACCTAGAAACATAATTCCACAATTCCACAATTACCTTCCACATTAAGCTAGAATCCTCAACTCACTAACACGTTAAAAAATAATTTTGTATCTAGAAAATATTATCTTCTTCCATTAACTTTCTTTTAATTCATATTTTACATATTTACCTACTATCTACACAGTGGTTGATCTAATTAATTCACAATATCCTTTATTTGTTAGTTTATTTGTAGATTGATATAAACTAAAGAAAGCAACTCCTATATCATATTATATCTCTTCACATGCGACTCCCCACACTCAGTACTGTACACAATAAATTATCTGGTGTTATTTTTTTAACCACAAAGCATAACCTGAAACAATAACATTAGCAAATTCAATTGACTTGCAAACATCAACGTAGTTTGTGGTCAGCCTGTTGTGTTGCACTTTGGGCTGTTATGATCCGTTGTTTATTGGAATCCATAATGTTTCGGTCTCAAATAAGAACTAGATTTAGTCAATGTAATTGTGTGATGGAACACTTCTGAAATTAATTATCATTAAACAGGAAGCAATATTTGCATTTTTTGTTCAAGCTTTATGCTGCATATTTCTTCACTTGGAATTTTGTGATGAATATTTTCTTGATTGGCTAGATGTGAGAATTCCATGTCATGTAGCAAATACAAGCTCCCAAGAAGGCAAGTACTGAAACTTTATTCTGATTGACTGCCACTGATAGCTTGCCACACAGGCTGATCTGTTTATAGATATTGGGTTTTCAGATCTGTAAAGAAATATAGGTGTGCAAGTTGAAAAGGGGTGTTGTTATACATCTGGGGTTTTGAAATTTTCATGTATTTGTACACAAACATCTCAAAATGAACAATTAATGGTGAATTTTTCTGCATATCTTACGCAAATATGTAGCTTATTGGAGCTCTGAATCTAGAAACCTAATCAGGGTGAATCTGGGATTCAAACCCATAATCACAGGGTTCTGGCATGCCTGAGGGAGACAACTCTGAACAGCAATAAGCATGTGTAATCATAATGAATCAATCTCATTCCAAACTACACAATGATTGTCTTATCAGTTCCAGTCATCTCTTTCACAACATGAAGTTGAAAGAAACAAACAAAAACTTTTATCCGAAAACAATTTGAAAGCTTAAGTTTTTCTTGTACTAATTGACCAGTTTGGAACTTAATCATGTTAATTACCTCGTGGTCTGCCATTTTCATCATCCATATCAGACTCAGAATCGTCAAGTCCTGAGATACTCCTCTGAGGTGAGCTATCGTTGGAGATGTCAGACCTGTTGCCACAGCTCATTGAGCTGCTCATTGCCTGGGCGTTCTCAGGGATCCTGCATAACACAAGGGAACGACTACATTATCAAGGACTGGGAATGATCCAGCATTTTGAGAGGGGAGGAAGAGAGAACAGGAAAGATTGACACAACTGATGTCATGTCATAAAGGGAACAACAGATGGAGGAACTCACTCACTCACACACACACACACACACACACACACACACACACACACACACACACACACACACACACACACACACACACACACACACACACATGAATTTGATGGCTACAGCTAGTGACTAGTGAGCTACTCACACAAAAGGTGGGTTGTTGTTGTCAGGGAACACTTCACACTCACAGAAGCTGCACCAGATGCGAAGTGTTGTCAGGTTGATGGACAGAGTGTGGCTTGTCTCCTGAAATCAAAAGTTATTTTATTCTCAGGGGTGTGCATCATTGGGGATTATCTTTTGTTACTTGTAGGTTTGTGTTGTGCTTGTGTTTGGGGGATTGGGTATAGAATGTGATTGAGGTGGTATATGCCCCAAGGATAACATAAGTGCTTAAATGTGGCACCATGTGTTTGAGACGTGGATTAGCTACATATTTGATGTAGTACAAAGCAGCATTTCCCATGATGTTGAGGATGCAGTTTTGCACCACCAGCACAAAGCCTGACACAGTATGACGGGGCAAGGTGTCATTGATTGAAATGTTAGTATTGATCATAGATCACAATTAGATATTGTTGATAGATCGACTCAAAAGCACCATGATACACATATGGATACACTGATTAATGATATGTGTATGGATAAAAATTACCTATGTAGGGTTTGTTTGTTGTTTAACGCCATACCCAGCAATATTCCAGCTACATGACTTTATCTGTTAACACTAGGGTAAACCATGACTGTAATGCTGTGAACAGTACCATACATATGAACATGTTTCTACCGATCCTTAGAAAAAAAGAAGTATATTGACATACTGAGGAATGGAGTGAGCTGTGATCCTTGACGAGCTCCCCACATCCAACATACTGACACTGTCCAATGATACATAGCCACAAGTTTGAGCCTTTCACACTACAAGAATGACATTCTTGGTCCTGAAAAACAAGTGGTTTAGACATGTAAGAGGGTATTAATTCATCTTATTATCTTAGTTCATAATAACTTAAAGGTTGGGCCGAGACTAACTGTCAAAGTCAATGAGTCATTAATTTGCTGTGGCTGTGAGATATCATACAAATATCAAAAGAGGACATTGATAAGCATATTCAGTTTGGTACCAGGAAAATAAGCAACCAAGGCCATGAAGATGTAGTTTAAGTTATTTCTGCATAGAGTGGATCGCCAATCCATGCCCTTCAAAATTACAAAACAAGAATATTTGTGTGACTCAAGAAATGCCTTTAACCAGTTGATTACGAGTGGCCCAGTTGCATTAACATGATAAAGCACTGCAATTCACTGTGCAGAGTTGTGTCCCTCAAACGTGCCAGAACCACAGGGTTATCATGATTATAGGTTCGAATCCCAGTTTGCCAAGATTATGATTGTAAATTTGTCAGCCATACTTATGGGTTTCACCAAAAAGTGTTAAATGTCTATGAATAGCATCACTTTGGAGTTTCCTTCCATGTCAAGCTAATATAAACAATAATCAAACAAATATACTCTCTTTTATCATCACATGATCTGTAATATATGTCACAGGGATAGAAATGTAGTTTTTTCAACTGTGCCACAGGACATGCGTAAAGATATCTATCCCAGGTGTTCACTTTGTGACAACTACAAGCAAAATATTTATCCAAGGTTAGACAATAAACAGTTGTAGTTCTGAACATTTGGCCCCACCCATTTCACTGAAATTGATTATACCATTTCTTAGTAACCAACATTTTCTTTCAACATATTTAGGCAAAGGGAACTTATTTTAACTATGCCATCACAAGTTTAACAGAGCTATTGGCACTAAAAAAAAGGAATTTCAAACCCTACATGAACATATAAAAACTAAGCATGGATGTATAACATGCAACCTACATGTTTTGCCTTCTGTTTGACTCTCAACTCTTCCCAGTTAACGTCACCAATCCCTCTCACATGAGAGCATGTGGACGGACTTGTTGGCATCTTGATCTTGACCCTTAACAAATAGATAAATACATGTTATAATCCCTTGACCACAACATATAAAATACATTTCACAAATTGTATCTTATTTTGCATGGTTTGTGCATGTTACGTTCCTTATATTAAAAAATCGGACATGGTTTTGACTGGCTTCCTAAAGTAATATTTGACTATAATATTAACTTGTAGTTATTTTCGCCATGTAACGAATGATGCTATAGTCACACCAACAGGACATTTAAACATGTTAACATGACCATCAAGCCACACAGAACATGGTTTTAATTTCGATATAAATGTATTATTTATTACTCGTGTGTCTACTAAACTGAAAATATATCGATTAAACACGTGACCAGTTGACACAGAAGTCGCACATTCGTGTGTAACAGGCTGACTCAAGGATTTTGAAACATTTTCAATCGACATCATGAAACGTCATACACAAATTTACATTTGACACGGCTATTACTCACTTATTTGTCGTGGAAATGTAATCCGGGGAGGGTCTAATCGCAACAAGTCACATTATCAAATGTGATCTTGCCACAATTGGAGTCCTGCTATGATCAAACCAAATTTGCTAAGGATACCACTACCCGGTGCAAGTTATGGCGACGACCTATGCTAGCGCTACAGGAAAAGGGGGGAATAACTCTATTTCACTCATTGTTCCAACCGCTACAAATTGTTTCATAACTATGAGTATAAATTTATAGTCATGTATTTTGTAGGTTTGTTGTTCTAGTCTGCTTGTACTGAGCACAAAGTGACATATCAAGGAGATAATGGATATCAGCTGATGTAATGAATAATGTTTAATGCCACTTATATGATATTTTGGTTCCGCGATTAGTAAGGCAAATGAACCTTCCAGAAAGGAAAAGAATTTACGATAAGACACTTTTCGTTGTCAATTTCATATCATATGTGATTATATAAAATTATAATGGGGACATAATGGAATGAGCGATCAGAGTTTGAGATGTGATATACAAATATTTAAGATTACATTGCCATTACTTCATCGAGAAAAGAATGACGTCATCATTCAGTCACAAAACACTAAAAACAGGGGCCCTGGTTAAAACCGTAATTCGCCAAAAGGGCACAAAAAGATCCTGGTAAAAAAAATAGATCGGGGCCAGTGCATAACGGAATAGCCTAGTAGTTAAAGCGTTCGCTCATCATGCCGAAGAGACGGGTTCGATTCCAGACATGGGTACAATATGTGCGAAGCCCATTTCTGGTGTCCCCCGCCGTGATATTAATGGGAAAATTGCTAAAAGCTGCGTAAAACCATACTCACTCACTCTTTATTACTGGGCAACGTAGACATTTGCCAAGAGAGAATATTGACTTATTTCTGTTTTAACAAAATGAGGTAATACATCTGTTAATACATCTGATTAATACTCGCTGTCAAAAATATTCTCACACCAATATGGCAAGCATTTCGAATATTCAAACATGTCATTGTCAGTAACACCTTCATATGTACTACAACAAATTATGTAAGAGATATTCAAATTCAGTCCGAGATATCGCGTTGTTACACGCACTGATAAGACAATTTATCTCTTTTGTAAAATTCAATTCGAAATAATTGATAATGAATCTGATATATATATAAGGTGCACTTAAAGTACAAAAGATTCAAGTACATAAATAGGGAAACAATTAGCTCATGTTTGACAAGTTAGTCAGTTGATTGTTATTTTGACGAAAACTTGCCGGCGAATTGTTTAGATATGTGTTTTTTCTCCTTTTTATCAGCAACATGATAAATACGCATCCCTGCAAACTTCCTTCCACCCTCCATACCACCTGAATCCACGTATGGTTTAGTTTGTATTCTATTTTAAGACCTATACCTACTTGTGTTTTCTGGACGTTGGGTAAACATGATAAGATAGTAATGTCCATGTTCAAGAGGTTTACTGTGGTAAAATACACGTAACTAGACTCAATACGGCTCCTGGGTAGCCTTCATTGCCACTCCAAATATTATACTGTTATTGAAATTGAGCGAGTAAAATTTGCCGGCATTTGTTTTATCTCCAAGGAAATACAACTATTTAGTTATATTATCTTTAACATGTTTAACAATGACGCCAGGGGTTCAGTACACAGGAACTCATAATAGGTCAGTAAATGAAATATATACCCCATAAATGTAAACATATAACTATCCAACGAGTTCCCGTAGTTCAGTAGAACTGTATGGGCATCTTAATTTGGTCACGTATGACGTAAATCAGTTAACACGTGCTAACATTGATCAACCAAGGTTATATCTCGGTCAACACTGGTTCACCTCGGTCGTCTGGAGTTTTTAAATAAAACGCGAGCCCAGAACAACATAACAACATGTACTACATTCAGATCTACTCGGAGTTCTCAGCGAACATCGACAGCAGATGTTCCGATTGCGCTTGGTGATCCTCCTTCCTCCGGACGAGTCCAAATCCTCACGGGGACGTAGGTTTATCTTAATTACGACGCAAAATATTATAATATATATTTTTTGCAAATTCCAGCGTTTATTTTGTAATTCAAAAGTAATGGTATAACACATATTCTTTTGATTTCCTATGTTTGATATGTTGTTTGGGATTTTCGTACTAAATAATTAACCTGTCACCCCTAATGTAATAGAATACAGACCGCCACTTGAGGAAGGCAACAGAACCCAAACAGTGAGAAGCATGGCGGATGATATTCCTGTGTTTCCCAAAGCGGGCACCTTGCAAGTTCACAGTGGTAATATTGTTAATTGGAACAGACTAAAGAGGAAGCCGAATCAGACATCGACGGAGGAGGTGAGTTGTCATTATCGAAAAATGCCGATAAATGTTCTAATGATCAATTTGAATGATGGAACGCACCGTACGAACACTTCAAATCCCATCAGGCCTATGTTGCGTGTAGTGAAAGTGCTTCATCATCTTGAACGACGCATCTAGAATTTTTGTTGTTCAATGTTTGCTTCTAATAGACAAAAAACCTGTTATATATCTGTTATAGTGTATTTCTGTCGTTAACGACACGAAGAGTGTCTGATTGTACAAACTCGATGACAAGATTGTTTCACACCTGTTTAGACGGGTAATTACATTGAAACAACAGTATATTCCTTGATATGCAGGTACGTTATCAGTTAGTTGTAATAACCCAAATCCCACCCCTTTTATTTTAGTCGCAACAGAGTCCATGACTACACGTCCCACCAGTTCTTAATGTACATACTAACATGTAGGCTAAATACACAAAAAAAAACATTTAAGGATTGAAGTTGTATTTGTTGACGTTCATCAGCTGATGAAGACAGTGCCTCACGTGAGCAAATTCCATGATGCGCGTAGCACTTCATGGTAAATGAAAAGGAACCAGACCCACTACTCCTACTACTACTACTAATAGTGCTGAATTGAACAAGTGATGCAATATGTTTCTCTTGAAGTTTTTTCGCTCACAAAGTGCACACTCAAAATGATCATGAAGCCACTGTGCAACCTTATTATTTTCTGACAACCGTTGAGAATAAGTTGATGTTACAGATTCACAGTCTCTCAATTTTCTGTTAGTATCAAGAAGATTATTCCAATCATCCAATCTGCCCCACCCCATCCCCCATGAAAGACTCAGATTGCTGTTCAATATTTCACACAAGTTCACTGTACTTTACATTCATTAAATATATGTTTAGTTATTTATTGTAACAAATATATATAACATCATAATTGTTCCTCCTACCTACGTTGAAACTACGTTTTTTAATGATAATAAACACGTTTCAGTCTCACATACATGACATTGACAATGTTAAATGGTTCAGCCTGACAGTTATTTTAGTATTTTTAAAACTTTAAACACATATCATAGTTTGTCACTGCAAAAAATACCCCAATGTCAGAAATATATTCTCCAGTACAACATTCTTACATTTACTGCTTCAAATTACGAGGATTGTTGCTGGATTGTTAAAAACAAATACTGTTGTGTTTGTGAAACATGTCCGAAGGGAAGTAACTGCGTAGTTCTGTACTAACTGTATAATGCTAATAGAAATAGGGTGGGGTCCGATATATTGTCCCTTATAAATTACATCTACAACACACTAAAAATTATAACAAATGATTGCAGAAGAAAATAAACCTATTCACATCCGAGTATTCGGCTGTATTGATAGTTTTAAGAATAACAGTTGACTTCATCAATGTAACTCAACTTCGAAGAAAATTCTTAAAATAGCAGCTTATGAAATACGCACGCAACCTTTACCCTAAGGTTTGTGAAGTACTCTGATTTTCCCGCTTTCTGCATTAATCAATGAGTTTAGAGATGGGATTTTGAACCGACCCTCTGAGGTGTGGTAAACTAGCTTTGAGAATAATTGCAGGAAGAGTTACCTCCTCTTGCCATGAGCATTGCTACGGGAAGCCATGACGTCATGACGTCATCTGTCCCAAACATTCCATTTGGAGTGACGTCCCTTGGTTTCTACAAACGGTAGAAAATGGCGGCTACGGAATGTCAGTCACTTGAAATGAGCACCCAGAAAAAGTTAGTGTTGGAAAGAAATCCAAACGCGGCTGATGCTGAAAATGGATTGATATTAACGTTCTGTGAACTTTGGGTGTGTGTTTGAGTCATACTACGGCTGCTGTTGACGGGGATTACCGCTTGAGGCGGCGCGGTTGGATTTCCCGAAGCAATACACGGCAGTGTGGAGCTCAGGGATTTCTTTTGGTAAGTCGAAGCTATAACAGAAATGCTCGACTTACCAAAAGAAATCCCTGAGCTCCACACTGCCGTGTATTGCTTCGGGAAATCCAACCGCGCCGCCTCAAGCGGTAATCCCCGTCAACAGCAGCCGTAGTATGACTCTGTTATAGCTTCGAATGGACGCTTCATTTCGACATATGATCTGTCTAGCCTCAAAGCCCACATCATTCAAAGCCTGAATCGATGTCATCAGTTGTCCCTAATGATTTTTAATGTTATTTTTAGACATTGTGGAATTCCCCTAAAGTAGTTCTGTATGACTCTACTCGATTGACAATGTAATCACGTGACATACTGACGTTCATCTGGAAATGAATGACACTCAGCTTGGTAGTGTTCACCTAGGTGAGGTCACCAGCTACTGTCAATATTAGGAAATATAATAGAATTTTCTTCAAGTACATATGAAGACGCAGGGTTATAACTTAACACTAGCGGCCTACCTTTAGAATACAGTACCACAAACTTTTCAAACGCATGACAATACCCTATGATGTATTTTGTTGCAAGTCACACCGGTGAAACAATGCCCTGTGACGTCAGGGGTCAACGAGTGTGCATAACCTCCTCTCATTGATCTATCATCTCTACAGGCAATGTTATTGAATACGCCCAGTGGTCTTGAGAGTTTTGAATATGTGTTTACTAAATAAAGACTGTGGCGGCGTATTTTATAGCAAGCTCTAGTTTACAAAAACACTTTTATTTTATATATATATATATATGTATTAGTTCCCATTTATAACCATTTTACCTTCTTGAATTACGGGGGCAGTCGGGTAGCCTAGTGGTTAAAGCGTTCGGGTTCGATTCCTGACATGGGTACATTGTGTGAAGCCCATTTCTGGTGTCCCCCGCCATGATATTGCTGGAATATTGCTAAAAGCGACGTAAAACCATACTCACTCACTCTTGAATTACGAGAAAATAGGCACTCGTGTGTTATGTGCACCCTTACATATTGGCAATTAAATTCTGGAAAAATATTTCTGTCGTATATAAACATTTCAGGCTGTCAGCATAAACCATGAAATTTATCCTGTAACTGTTTTTTTTCACCAAAATATTATTCTAAAAAGAGCCCCCTATTTCTAATTTTGAGAGCGCCCTGGGCGCTTATTACGTCGAATACGGTATATAACATAAATTGCCAAAAAGAATAAAGAACAAAGCATGGTATTTTTCCTGATAAAACATTGGTTTATCATGACTTCATTTCTTGAGATTTGTATATGAGCACGCAACTTAATGATGTCACATATTTGACGACGTTAGTTTTGAGAGGTTAGTGTCTTGTAAGTTGTTCCCCATGTTGGGAGAGATATGACAACCAGTATTAGGAGAAAAGGTGCAGATAATCAACGTGAGGATTGTGAGAATATGCAGGAAATATCAAACTTGGCCCACCTAAATGGACTTGTCTGACATTGCAGAGAGAATAAGCCACTCGGAGCTGCGCCCCTCATGGTTTATTCTCCCTGCAGTGTTTTGTTATATGATAAGCAACTCCCACCTGTTGTTTCTTTCTTAAATACAATGACTCTACTGTGGAAAGCTTTGACTCAATTAAGAAACATGATGACAGTTGTATCTGACACTCTCTGGCCTTATCTACAGCAAATATCAGTTAACTAAAGATAAAAAGCCTTATATCATGTTAATATATTACATTTAGTTTGACAGTATTACATGCAGTGTTAAATTATCTAGCTTTATAAAAAAAATAAGGCTGATCATGTTCATAGAAGTCCTAATTAAGATAAAATGATCAAAATCCCTTAAGAGCTTCATGAAATGGAATTGGGAATTGAGAGTGATATCATTGAGCATGTTGAGAATAAGTTGTCATGTATTAGATCAAAAGCTGAAGCTCAACCAAAGAAACTTTGTAGTTAAGATGGGGTTTCGAAAAAAAAGGTTGATGATTGTACATTGTCATAATAATATATAAAAAAATTACTGTTGAAGAGTGTATCATGTGTTTAAATTGTCAAAATCATTTACTTTGTTCCAGCTTAAGGAATGCATTGAAGCAGCCTTGAATAAATTTCTGTCTACGGCTGATAAAACTGAACTACAGGTGAGTATTTTTACATTAAGCAAGTAGAATCTAATTTCCTATCCAGGGGCAGAAATAGGTCCCCAGGCTCCCATGCTTATTGTAAGATTTAGTTAAATGAAGATAAGGATGTCTCACTGTATGGTCCAGCTGACTGTGTGGCATTATATCCCACAAGGGTGAATCAGGGCTCTTGCTGTCAACTACTGGTGTAGCCCTTAAATCGCAACAATGTACTGCTCTGCTTTTACTAGCCGACACCTACTTGTAGTACATTCAATATTTTTTACCGACTTAGTTAAATTTTACCAGTACATGGCCTATTTTACAGGTAAATTATTGATAGGCCTGAATGCCTCGGCAAGGGAGATAACTCTGAAGTACACACAAAAACATGGTCCGATTTTACTCATGAAAGGGGCCATCATTTTACATGCTCTGGAACTGTTCAGGAGCTACCAAGGGCAGATAACTCAAGATATACTTAATTAACTGTACATTTGGTAATGGACATTGTTAGATGGTAAGTTTATTTATGTGTTGTTTAACACAGCACTAAGCAATATTCCCAGCCAAAATACGGAAGTCTGGAGCAAGTAAACCAGTGATTGGAATTATGACAAGGACCTACACCATTTGGGCACGTGGACACACAATCAGCTAAATCACCAAGTCTGCATCATTCATAATATTTAATGGAACAGTTTCTGTCTTCTTGTAGGGATGCTGAGTGATTCGTTATCCACTAATTAAGTGCTTCTTACTGGACCATTTTGGTTTCAGGACATTCTAACATGCAGGAGAAGACTTGTTTAAATTTCATATGAACATGTTCTGTACTTGTGAAGATATTTGCTTATGACCATGAATGTACAGTAAACTATGGTTATAACGCACTCAAATGGAGCACTAAATCTAGTTCATTATAAGCATGTATACAGCATATACACAGCAAATTGCCGTGACCAAAAAGACAATTCGTTATATCTGTCAGTTCATTATAAGCATGTTCGTTATAAACATAGTTAACTGTATGTGCATTTGTGGTTTTATTACATGCACTGTATACAGATTCATGTAAGACATAAACCAGTGTGACATGGTTTTTTGACAAAAATGGAGGAGTGAGTTTGGTTTAACGCCGCTTTTAACAGTATTCCGGTTATATCACGGCGTGTCAGCTTACTGTGAGAGGAAAGCCCGAAGTGATGCAGGTCTCAGACGTTTACCACTTCGGTGAAACCCACGAGCACGGGTAGGGTGCTGACAGACCTAGAAACATAATCGGGGCGAACCGGGATTCAAACCCACAATCATAGGTTTCTGGCGTGCCCAAGGGACGCAACTCTGCACAGCGAATCGCGGCACCTTAGATGATTGTGCCCTCGACAAAAATGGAAGTATGTAGTACACCGACAACTTCCCGAGGCAAGGGCGTTAACTGACATTGATTCCTTGCAGTACACCAACGATCTGCTGTGTGTCAACTGCGAATTGAAGGAACAGCTCGGCTATGAAGAGAGAGAAGACCTCAAGATCACTGGTACGTCTTCCCTCCCTACCATGAATACTAGGCTGCTGAACTCATGCTGTTTATGAAGCTGATACCCCGTGGTGTACAAGTTAGATCAGGGCCCCTTTTTGTAGCTCTGTGATACTAAGTTACATACTTTAACAAAGATTTACCCGGGTCCCCTGGACTTGACTGATGGTGTGTAATTGTGCCAGATTTTTTATCATGTTTTTAATCACTGTTTTACCTGGTCCAGACTGAATGAGGTGAAATGAAATGGGGTTTTACATTGTGTCAAGATTACTGCACTTATATGACGATGTGATTGCACATTTTTGTGTATGTATGTGGTTGCTTGTACTAGTCCATCTTCCCAAGGCAAGGGAGTTAACTGACTAAAGTCCAGGGTAAACTGTCCTGCAGAATTCGGTCGATTGCAGCATTTGCAAAGCATGTGCACCGCCAACTCGTTGTGAACAGATATTTTCCAAATCTTTTCATGTTTTTAATCAAGGTGCTCACGCATTGCGTGATGTAAGACCCGTTGTATCACAATATAGACCTTGATTATCGATCAGATCGTCTTGACTGGGCGCCACTGTTTTGTTTCAAGCAAATGTAAGTGATACGAGAGGTGGAATCTGATTGGTCTAAAGGAGAGGCTCAGAAGGGACATAACTCGTAATAGCCAGCCTAGTTCGGCAAGGGTGGAAACTGTACTTTTAAAGTCAGTTAACTCTCTTGCCTTGGGAAGATGGTACTAGTCTGGACTTAGTTTGGTTTAGTAGTGCTAGCCCACTGAGATAACATGCCGTAGTTTAACATGGCTACCCTACGCAGACATAGTATATTCATTCTGAGCCGACCAGTCCCCTTAATGTCAAGCACCAGGCAGGGTAACATCTATTTTAAGTACAATCTTTCAACGTCTTCTGACATGATGGGTCCAGGGATCGAACTGTGCCTCCACTCTCTCAGTAGACACTCTATCCACTGGACCACAGAGCAGTCTACCAGTATGAATTAGTGAGTGAGTATGGTTTTACGCAGCTTTTAGCAATATTCCAGCAATATTACGGCGGTGGACACCAGAAATGGGCTTTACACATTGTACCCATGTCGGGAATCGAACCCGGGTCTTTGGCGTGACAAGCGAACGCTTTAACCACTAGGCTACCCGACCGCCCCCCAGTATGAATGACTTACAGGCTGTTGTGATATAGCTGGAATAGTGCTGACCATGCTGTCAGGTGCAGAACCAACATGCACTCGCTCACTATTATGCAGGCATATTGGTTATGTAAGTTCTTTATACAACATGTACAAGGAAGCTGAATAATAAGTTTGTTTGACCTGTGTTTTTTCCACATTTCATTATGTCTTTCTGGATGGTTTCATGCATTTTCTAAGTGGGGCACATCATGGTTACACCTCTTGTATGTACTAACACATCTTGTCTTTCAGGGAAGCTGTTTTTATCGACTGAGCAGTCGCCGCAAGTTATCAGAGAAACAGTTGATAAGTGTGAGTATTTATGTGTTGAATAACATGAATATATATAGTACTCACCTTTTTGTTGGGATATTCTCAGTGACCAGGTGGTGGATTAATCTTGTTTGGAGATGTGTACAAGTAGGATGTGATTTGGGATGGACCTGATGCATGTTAAGCTTAATTTCATTATGAAGATTTATATATGGAGTTGAGTAGCATTGTTAATACTGATACATTTGAGTGAACTTAGGACTAATTTTGTCATTGTTTGGGAGAGAAGTGATGCTTGTATGCAACTAAGATTAACAACATGTTCAGTGTCTCAAGACAAACACCTGATTTTAAAAATAAAGTGGGACATGTGGCTAAGTGCATTGATCACTGCCGAGAGTGCATGTCTGTGATGCCTGCATTTGATCAGTAAATAAACTGCAGTAAGGAAATACCAGTTTCAACACCTGGAAATACAACAGTGGATCATTACACAATGTTCTGTTACTCTTTGATTTAGAAATTTTCATAAATTTTTATTCCCCCGATATTTTTCATGTTTTAAACTTAGACATTTTATTTACTTCAACATTTGTGCAACGTATAACTTGTAAACTACTGCCTAGAATCTTTCTAAAGAAAGAACATTTTCTATACCAATAGGAGAGGTACAGTGCGAAGTTTGATCTAAATATTTGGATTTTCTGAAAGAAATTCAGCTATGTTTTTTAGTTAAGCATTTGAGAGACCTATAATTTGAGAACTACTACATTGATATTTTTCAAGTATAAACAGAACTTTCTATATTCATGGGAGAGGTGCGGTGTGAAGTTCGATAATATGATTTTTTCATGTTTTGAACTTCAATTTTTTTTTACTTCAAAATTTGTGCGACCTATGAACTTGAAAATAACTTCATGTATTCTTTTCCAACTGTGGGTACAGTTTCTATACCAATAGCAGAGGTGCAGTGCAAAGTTTGATTTCGATATGTGGAACTTTGAGGAAATATTGCCTTCTTCATGTTTTAAACTTCAATGCAGTGTTCCCTCACTATTGCGCCTTTCAATATAGCGCTAACTCGGTTATAGCGCGCAGTAAAGCATGGCTCCCAAAATGTACTTACATTTTGAATAAACTCAAGTTCTACATGAACACGATGTTTTTTTCCTAACCCCCAAAAAACATTAGCAGCTGATCACCATGAGCACACAACACTAGAAATATCAGTCAACAATTCCGAATTGAAGTACGCAATTTATTCCCATTATTGTACTATCTGGTTATAAAATCATGTTCATTGTATATCTGGACTTATGTTTGTGATGGTTCTTATCATTTTAAATATATATCGTAAAAGCTGCAACGAAAATAACACAATATTGGAAAAATATATTATTCCTGATAAAATAAAAATTTCAGATAGATTCAGAGAAAACATGTATACAGCTGATTGCTATTTCTGGCATAGTTTATGAGAAAGTACACTCGTAACCTCTGCATAAAACAATGTCTTGGAGAGCAGGAAATACAATTTAAATGGTAATTCTTCATGTCTATTGATTTTTATCCCCCCGGCATATAATGCAGGGGGATATAGCGATCAGCCAGTCTGTCTGTCCGTCCGTCTGTCCGTCCATAATCATTTCATTTTCCGGGGCAGAATTCGAAAATCATTCAGTGAATTTGATCGAAACTTGGCAAATCTATCAAGCACATACTGAAGTTGTGCCTTTTGATATTTTGGGATTTTTCTAATTTTTATTTTTTTAAATTGTTATGGAATGAAGTTGGACATAGACTCAATTGGGAATGGGGTTCGTTTCCGGGGCAGAATTAAAAAAACATTCACTGTATTTGATTGAAACTTGGCAAAGCTATCAGGCACATACTGAAGTGGTGCCTTTTGAAATTTCGGGATTTTTCGAATTTTTATTTTTTAAAATTTTTATGGAATGAAGTTGGACATAGACTCAATTGGGGATGGGGTTCGTTTCTGGGGCAGAATTCGAAAACCATTCAGTGTATTTGATCGAAACTTAGCAAATCTATCAGGCACATACTGAAGTGGTGCCTTTTGATATTTTGGGATTTTTCTAATTTTTATTTTTTTAAATTTTTATGGAATGAAGTTAAACATAGACTCAATTGGGGATGGGGTTCGTTTCCGGGGCAGAATTCGAAAACCATTCAGTGTATTTGATCGAAACTTGGCAAATCTATCAGGCACATACTGAAGTGGTGCCTTTTGATATTTTGGGATTTTTCTAATTTTTATTTTTTTAAATTTTTATGGAATGAAGTTGGACATATTTATTTTACACTAGGAATCATAAACAACTACTCTTCTAATCTTTCTTTTAAACTGTGAAATGTGCATCGTACATTGTGTTAGGTTGGCAGAGCATGTACTGTTGTGTTGGTCATCGACCCCCTACGACTCCACCTCAGTTTAGCCTCTGATCATCTATAACACTCATCAATTATTTGGACCGCCAAGGTAGCGTTGTTGCGAGGGATCACTGTATTTTTATACCCCCGACCTGAAAGGGCGAAAAACTGCCTTCCAAAGTCACAAAGTATGAAATCCTGGATAAATCCCATCATGTATATCAATTTGTACCAGACTATCACTTCAGCATTTTATGGAACACTTTCCTTTACTGACATATTCCATGCTACAGTATTCCGGGAGCTGCAGACGGTGACATACTTGGAGACGTTGATGTTGGCACTGCCGGAGCTGGATGAGGAGATTACAGTGGAGCAGATCAAGCCCTACTGGGAGGTGATGGAGGAACTGGTGGAAGCAGAGACAGTTCTCTCCCTTGGCATATGTGACCTTGACAAGGCACGACTGGAAGAATTATATAACTGGGCCAAGGTAGGTTGTCTCTCATGGTATATGTGACCTTGGCATGGGTGAATCTACATTGTGCCAAGCTAGGTTGTCGCCTTTGGTATTTGTGATCTTGTCATGGGTGAGTGAAGGTAGTAGGGCTGGGACAGTCCAAATTTACTACCCGGGTACCCAACCCCCTATTACTCTACCCTACCCTACCCTACCCTACCCTACCCTACCCTACCCTACCCTACCCTACCCTACCCGGGTACCTGCTGTAAGTCTTAAGAGATAGGTACAAAATGTACCATAGGGACTAGTTTGACCGTAGCCCAAGATACACAAAAAGAATGATCTGGTCATGCAAACACAGAATTTGACTGAAGCTTTATCTTTATTCAAACATATGAAAGTCAGAAGGATTGTGTGCATAGTGAAAGAGAAATGTGAACATTAGTGACACATGTAAGTGACACATATTAGTGACACTTTAGAAACATTATATAACGTGACTAACCACGGGTCCGGGTAGTCCTGTAGGTATCTGGGTCCAACTCAGCACCCACCCGACCCGAGTTAGCCCCGGAAGGTAGGTTGTCTCCCTTGGTACTTGTGACCTTGACATGGCATGGCTAGAGGAAAACTGGGCCATGGTGGGTTGTCTCCCTTCGTATATTACAACTATACAGGCAGCTTGTTTTCATTGGAAATACAAATAATTGTCCAGCCACGAGTCAGTACCTGAGAAGCACTCTTTATGTTCAACATTGGTTTTGGTATTAGAAATGACCTAGTTTTACCCCAGGTTGAACAATGCAGAACCAATTTTTATATTAGTATTTGACACAACTGCTTGAAAAACTGTAAGGTTGAATGATTTAATGGCATTGAAATGTTAAATGATATTTTGTTCACATATTGCCATGTCTACATCGTGTTTGAATGTGTATTTGTTTGAAAATCTGAAACCAAAAACTTCTGTTGTCTCCCTTTAGCTACTCTGTGTGAGACTTTCTTTCTGCTTGAGACAAGATGGAAAACACAACCATTAAACATATTATTATTCATACACAGGAAAAAAATGCTGCTTTAGATATTCTGGATCTTTTTCATTTAGACTGAAAACTGACTAGTATATATTGGTGGTTGCAGGTGAAGCCATGTGTGAACCAGGTGAATCTGGCGTCATGCTGTGTGATGCCCGCTGATCTGACAGAGTACGCGAAACAGAATGATATCCAACTCCTCACACACAGCGACGAAACAGGTACATGTCGTTGACTTCCCAGTGTGTGACACCTTCATACCCCCCCGGGGGGGAAGGGTGGCCCAATCGTCTAAGGCGCCACAATTTGCTGTGCATAGTTGCGTCCCTTTGGCACGCCAGAAACCTTTGATTGTGGGTTTCGAATCCCGGTTAGCCCCAATTGTTTCTAGGTTTGTCAGCACCAAACCAGTGCTCATGGGTTTCACCGAAGTGGTAAACATCTGAGACCTGCATCACTTCGGGCTTTCCTCCCACATTAAGCTGACATGCCGTGATATAACTGGAATACTGTTAAAAGCGGCTTTAAACTCACTCACTCACTCACTAAACCCTCCGAGTATCATTGCTACCACCAGTGTGCAAGCGGCTATTGCAAGAATCTTGAAATATTTCCCTCTAACCCATGCCATTCTAGTGAATTGGGAACATGTTTATGACTGACTTACTATTTCCTGAATAATTTTTTCGTTTAACTGTTTGTTTGTTTAATCAGATTGGTTAGAGATTGCAGACTAAGGAAATTGCACCCATCATCAACCTTACATTCTCATTTAATTAATTACGTGATAGTTGAAATCAAAAAGGATTTCAAATTGACAAACAATGAACAAAGATACACATTGTTTGGGTTTGAATCCTAATTATTCCTTTCAGCAGAACATTAGCTTTTTGTTTGTGTTTGTTTGGCGCAAGACCAATCAGTTTGGATCTTGTTATCCTTTGTGTTTATTTGCCACAGAATCAATAAAGCGTGCTCTTGATTGTTGTTTGTATTTGTCTTTGGCAAGACCTTTAAGTTTTGATTTTGTTGTTTGTTTGTGTCAGAACTAGGAAAATTTCATGCTTATTTTTTATGGAATTTAGAAGATTTTATTTTCATTATTTGTGTTTGTGGCAGGACCTAGACAGTTTGATGTTTATTGTTGTGTTTGTTTGTGACAGGACCTAGACAGTTGTTTATTGTTGTGTTTGTTTGTGGCAGGACCTAGAAGGTTGGATCTTGATTATCATTTGTGTTTCTTTCCAGAGATCATGCCGGTGAAGACACTACAAGACTCCATTAAGGTGTGCGCGACAGAGAAAGACAGCGAACATTGGGAGCCTGCATGGACACTGCGATACTCTGTCCTTGTCAAGTGTCGAGGAATCGTCAAAACAAAGGGCTACATTTTCAAGGCAAACCGAATCGTGAAGAAGAAATCGCCATAAGATCTGTGTCAGCTAGGGACCTTATTTATGATTTGTACTGGATGTCTTAGTGATTTATGTGGGCTGAAACAAGAATAAGAAATATATATTAAGCACACTTTGCTTTTCATGTACATGGAAATTTTTAGTAACTATATTTGTCATATAATCATGATATAAGCAGGGTTAGATACGACCACTCGTCCATTAGTCAGAGACTTGGGTAAAACTAGAGGAACTAGTTGTATTCTTACAAAATCTAGTTTGTTTACATAATCCGCTCAGGTAGGCACTACTTTCAGTGTTCACAATCATAGCATCGTCCTTGTCTATTGGCAATCGAGTCAGAATTGACCATCGTGGATCTGGACAAACTCCCAGTTATCATCATCAATAATAGTCTTAACATGCCAAACATCAGACCTTTCACATGTTAAGGCATTTTGAGAGATACAAATTACGAACCAGCTTAACAGGACATCGGCAGGATCAGTTTCCAAACCTGCACCTCTGCTAGTTGGGGTCTGTTGCTGAAATTTAAACAGTTTCGTTTGGCAGAAACATGTTCGCAATATTACCTTGTTTCATTTTGCTGCTCTCTGGATATCTTACTGCATTTCATGACATTATGACCAACAGGGCAGAAACTTGATGTCTCATAGACTAGAGTAGCTTACCTTTGATAAAGGGCAAGTACTCTTAACGGACGGACCAATGGATTGCCACAAAATTATTTGTAGACAACTGTCTCTTTTGGACATACTGTAGTTATGCCACTGCCAGTAAAGTTAGTTGTAACTATATTACCTCTTGTCACTGTCTCACTGACTAATCACTGACCTTGTCATGTCATATATGAATGCGCACATTCCAGAAAACCTTGCTATGTTCAGGTACCTATGTGAGAGATGAGTGGTTATTCCTAATCCAGGATATTTACATCCAAAACACACTCGCATTATAACCCTATGAGTTAAATAATATTTGTGTAATTTTCATAATGGCAAGTGAGGGAATTTTCATCTTTTATGGGTCAGGAAATATTAGCATGTACATAGGGGGTTGCCAGAGAAGTGACATGCATTTGGGAGGGTAATAGTTTTTTTTATACATTAATAATCACACTTAATCTCAAGGATCAAGGGATCTCAAGGTCCATGTGAGCTTAGGGCATTGTGTGGCATCTGTCTGTTGTCTCTAAACATTGTTTCGAACTTGCTGAAGCTTGTGAGCCGGAAACAGTGATAGGATATCTAGGACCATAGGAGCTTTACAGAAATAAAATATAGATGTAGATATATGTTTAAGATTGACCAACTAATCTTCTTAGAAAATGTTTAAGATCATCTTCTCAGGATAGAGATTTATCAAGGTTTTTAAACTAAGCGCTTTTGGAAGACAAATTGAGAAAAGTTGTTCCTTTGTTCAAAATTGGGATTTTAAGAAAAATAATTTGTGTTTATGTATTGCAATACAGACCAAAATACATTTCATCTACACTGCGATGTTATCTTCAATTATTTTAATCATGTCGGACATTAGTATCATTGTTCCTATTAAGGAAGGAAAGGGCCAGGTAACATTGATACCTGAAGATTTAAGGGTTTAAACATTTTTTTCATATAAAATGTATCATATGTTATCTTCGTTTCACTTCCTTATTCTTTTGAATCTGTCGCCTCAAATGAGTACTAGACATGGGATGGTGGGAAGTCCCATCATGTCTTTTAAAACATTCTCAGTTAGCATGTGATGTTGTATATCAACCCAAATTATTTTCTTGTTTATTGAACTTAAACATGGCAAAATTAAAATAAGATAATTTGTGATGGTTGAGGATGTTTTTTTATTTTAATAAATAAATAATATCGAGAAGATTAGATATAACCTGAAACCAACCAAGACTACCTTTTTATTAGCTCACCTGGCTGATAGTCAAGTGAGCTCATGTCGTGGCATGTTGTCCGTCATAAACTTTTGCAATTTCGACATCTACTCTGACTTCAAGGCCTATGGAGCTGAAACTATGTATGAATGATCTCCACTATGGGTTCTCTGAAAAGTGCTCTTAGAATTTGGCAGCCATATTGAAAATGTCATTTTGGGCCTGGCCTGCCACCTCATAGATTTTTGTACAAAGGCTAGGTGGAAGCACCATACAATTGTATGTCAGGTGAGCTACTCAGCTTTGTGGCTCTATTCATTTGTTATTTTGGGCAACTTGACAAAGTAAAATATGTTTGTCCTGCCAAAATAAAAGAAGCATGTAAGCTCATGACCTTTGTTTTGTATGTCAGAATTTTCTCAGAATAATAAGACTTTTTAAACCATTTTCATGGACTTAATGCATTGAAATGTGTCACATGGCCATGTGCTTTGCTATTTATTGGGCCACCCTTAATAAGCTCTACCCACTGTGATTGATGCGGCCAATTCGATTTTTTATGTTATAACTACAGAAAATTTATTGACTGATGTCTATCCATGTATGGTGATTAGTGTTTCATTGTACATTGAATCACTAGTTTGTGAAACATATTGTCTCAGAATTGAAGACACACAAGTGGAGAAAATATTAGAATTGTGTGCCTATTTATTGATGGTGATGTCAATCTTCACTGCTTCTGATTTAGCAATGGATGCTTATGTATAAAGGAATATACTAATCTTTTTAAAGTAGCTTTGTCATATTAAAACGTGTACAAGTATTCCTGTGTTTATCATGTGGAGTAAAGAAAATCCAGACCAATGTGTTTGTTGATTTGTATTATTGCATGTTTAAACCTTGGAAAGTGGGTGAGTGAGTTCAGTTTAATGCTGCTTTGATCAGTATTCCTGTTGTCCCATGGCAAGCTCTATGTCTCCAGGGCTGGCATTTCGGTAAACCTACAGTAACCCCTGGACCCATAATGTGCGCAATCTTGAATTACCTGCCCTTGATTTCCTTTAACACTTTAACCACAAGTCAAAGGTCAGCAGCCATTTTTGAACATGACTGGTGTGAACTGGAACATTGTCCTGATGGAGCATAACACCATGTCAAAGTTTTCCCCAACGCTTCTCTTTAATACACTCCCACATAGTTTATAGTTGGCATAAAATTCACCATTCAATGTTCGCCCTGGTAAACAAATCAAAGGTGGCTATTACTTACTTATTGGATCAGGTTGCTTTAAACTTCTTGGTTTTGGGAGACCCGAAGTGTTTCCACTCTTTTGATTGTCAGCTCTGGGGATCACAGAGAGAGGTCGATCCCCTGTCACTAGCCGAGAATGATAACCTTTAGGGTTGCTATTATATAGGGTTAACAGAGCATTAGGGGTGGTGACTGTGTAGCCTTTATGTTATCCAGATGTGAAAATCCCAGTTAGAATTGGTCTTCAGCAACACATTCAACACAAATGGGATGGGTGAACAGGCTCTTTGTCTTGGTTGCTGCATGTCATCGTATCCCAAATGTGTATGTAGATCCAGGCTCATGATGTCGATCGCTGTATTGTCTGGTCAAGACTCTATTATTTTCAGACTGCCGCCATATAGCTGGAATATTGCTGAGTGCAGCGTTAAACAACAAACACGAACAAATAATTGTATCTGATGATTCCAGGAACCGATCATGCACAAACTCTGATGTATGTGGGTGTTCATTAAGGAATGTTTCTATTGACACACACAAGAGGCCTGTTGTCCCCTCTCACATGGAATGTAATGCGCCTATTGTTCAGGACAATGTTATGGACGCCATCAATGTTTTTTTCGTGGTGCTGTGGGTCGACCAAAGGGGGGATCACCTTCTATGCTGAAATTCCTTCACCCATCGTTTATTTGTGGGATATGATGTGACAGCATACCCACAAAGACCATGCAACCAGTCATAATATTCTTTCGTGATTCACCCTCCATGGTAATTTCTTTTATGATTGTCCTATACTCATTTGTGTTCATTTCAATGCTACGGAGTAGCCTACCTCAGAGTCGAGGTCATTCATCAGCAAGTCACTGGATTGAAGCATGCCATGTTGAGAAATCACTGAACAAACAGTTCAATACGAATACCTGTCACAATTAAAAACAACCTCCGTGGTCTAGTGGTAGAGGATCTACCCAGTAGAGCGGAAGGTCGGGAGTTCGTTCCCCGGCCGCATAATACCACAAGACGCTAAAAGATGTTTATTGTTGTTACCCTGTCTGGTGCTCGTCATTGGACTCAGTATGGTGTCTGAGTGGGGTGTTCATGTTAAACTGCGGCATGGTATCTGTGGGCTAGCACTATAAAATCGGCATTAGTCCGGACCAGTAGAAACAGACACACATGCATGCACGTGGCTATAAGTGCAATAATCTTATCGTATAGATACGAGGGGCATTCAATAAGTTTTGCAACTTTGGCATTTTGTGTTTACACAAACAATGTCAACTTGTGGCAGGTGTGACACTAGTCATAACATCAGGGTGACACGAGTCATATCAAGTTCCATGCCACAACACAACAATATGTTAGATGTGATGGCTTCATTCACCAAAGGGTGGTCACAATCATGGATTCTCTCAAACATGAACAATGCGCTGTAATAAAGTTCCTTACCAAGGAGGGATGCAAAGCATAAGAAATCCATGATTGCATGTGTAAATTGATGGGTAAGGATGCTCCTGACTATTCCACAGTTTGCCGTTGGTCTCTACAGTTTAAAAGGGGTAGGGAGTCCATAGATGATGACCTAAGGTCAGGCAGGCCTTCAGATGCCACTCAACCGGAAACCATTGCTACTATAGAAAGAAGAATTTTGTCTGACCGACGAGTGAAGGTATCTGAACTTTCTAGGGAATTTCAGTTGGAACTGTTGGAACCATTATTCATGAGCATCTTGGTATGTCCAAGGTATCTGCCAAATGGGTACCTACAAACCTCAGAGCTCAAGATCGCCATCAGAGAACTGAAAGTTGTCGAGACCTGCTGGATCTATATACTGCTGATGAAGCCGGATTTCTTTCTCGTCTAGTAGTAGGTGATGAAACATGGATCCACCACTGGGACCCAGAAACTAAATTGGAATCCATGCAATGGAAGCACCCCAATTCTCCGCCTCCGAGGAAGTTTCGCCACTCAACCATCGGCTGGCAAGGGAATGGCCACCATATTTTTGGATGCAAGATGCATATTACTGATTGATTACATGCCACTACAATCAATGGACAGTATTATGCTAATGTCATGAAAGAATCGCAAAAAATCTATTCGCTAAAAACGCCATGGGATGTTAACACGTGGTATTCTACTTTTGCATGACAATGCTCCGGTTCACAGGTAGAGAATTGCACAGGCCGCCATATGTGAATGTGGATTCGAACAGTTAAATCAACCACCCAACAGCCCAGACTTAGCCCCCAGTGACTATTTCCTGTTCCGGCAAATGAAATCTGCCCTACGTGGAAGACGCTTCCAGTATGACGAGGACCTAAAGACTGCCACAGAGGCGTGGTTAGAGGGCCAATCTGTGGATTTCTATAAAAGTGGTATTAAAAGCTTGAAGGACAAATGGAATAAGTGTATTGAGGTGAATGGAGATTATATTGAAAAATAAAAGTGCAAAAGATATTCTGCGACTTGGTCTTATATTGAAGTTGCAAAACTTATTGAACGCCCCTCGTATGTCAAACTCTCAATAAAGGCATTGCACAAAAGGACACAGCTTATAATTAAAAATGCCTAGATATTAATTTGCTAAAAAGTATTGGGATTAGATTTTTTTATGAACAGTTATTGACAAGAAAGTCATTGAGATGGGGACACATTCACAATAAAGACACAAATTTAAGACACATCACAATAAAGATTTTGAGATGGCACATTCACAATGAAACGTCACGTTTAAGCACCGACCTACACATAGGTCTCTGTTTAAGACATGCTTCTACAAATATTTTGAGACGACGACAGTTCACAATAAATATTTTGAGATTAGGACACGTTCACAATAAAGATTTTGAGATGGCACATTATTTCACAATAATAATTATTGAGATTCACAATAAGACGTTACGTATAAGACATTCCCCAGCAAACATGTTTACAATAAAGATTTTGTGATAGCGCTCTTTAACATAAATACCTTTGTATGGCGACATAAAAAGACGTTAGTTTAAGGCAAATACAATAGATTTTGAGATCTCGCTTCCACAATAAAGGCGTTCTGATGATAGAAACCCCAATGTGATTGATAAAAGAATCTTTAAGCGACATAAAAGGTTGGCGACATTTTAAAAAAGAGCTTGAATAGTATTCACCTAAAAATAGACACTGAAAAGGTGTTAAATCCGTGTTTGAGGATAAAATGTAAGTGGGTCAAGGTGCTGTGCGTGCTGAACAAAGCGCGTGTATGACGCGCAGGCCAAGGATCTCGTCTCAGACCTGCATTACTTCCGACTTTCCTCCAACATCAATCTGGCACGCCGTGAAATAACTGAGAGAGTGGGTGGGTGAGTTTGTATTAACGGCACTTTGAACAGTATTCCAGTTATATCACGGCGAGTTCGCTTGATGTGGGAGGAAAGCCCGAAGTGATGCAGGTCTCAGACATTTGCCACTTCGTTGAAACCGACAAGCACAGGTATGATGCTGACAAACCTAGAAACATAATCGGGGCGGACGGGGATTCCAAACAACGATCACCTGGTTCTGGTGAGCCCAAGGGACGCAACTCTGCACAGCGAATTGTGGCGCCTCAGATGACAGGGCCACCCGCTCTCTCTGGTGTATCTGAAATCCTCTTTTAAATGGCGCAAATCTCAATCACTCATTCAGTCACTCTTACCATTACCATACTGAATGTTATTACCAGGAATGCATATATTTCAAAATAAATCCTATTTTTATAATTAATAGATATTAGTGACCTTGGCTGGGGTACCGTCTACTGACAAAAGTGACACGTACTACAGGAGGACAACCAGTTCCGGTAAATTGGGTAATTCATATATACATTTATTATGCCTCAAAGTTAGATTGACCAATCAGAGGGCAGAACTACCGACCCCCACACGAGCCCGTATACCGTCAGTAAAAATCCAAGATGGTTGTTACTGACCTAATATGAGACCGTATACCGTCAGTAACAGCCATTTTGGATTTTCCAGCACCCACCTCATATACTTCACAAAATAGTATTCCCCGTGTGAGTCAGTGTCATTTACCGGGTCCCTAGCCTGGACATAGCATGATCTCTTGTTGCCATACCACCACCCATACATTTTCTTGAAATAAAACACAACAATAGTGATTGGATGAATGAATGCATGCACGTATTTCAAGAGCTGAATTTACAGATAGTCCTGGCGAAAATTGAATGCCTCGATGCTTAAAAACTACTGGCTGGAACAACGGCCGTCCATCAGTGACAATTAACATAATTGATGCCATACATTTAGATGTAATCGAAGATCTGCAGTGTCGTGACCGTGCACGATACCAGATATATAGAGCAAATCCGGGTTCAAGCGGATATTGTTACAGCAGTGTGCGGCAAACTGGGCAGAATAAACTGTCCCCAAAAAAGCTTCAGACTGTTTGAAAGAAATAGATTGTCTGTCACCCAAACATATTGTTGCAACGTGTTATTTGTATAAAATATGTTTTGCACCTGTAGCTGGAAGTATATTATATATATTGATAAACGGTCGGTCCCTAAAGATAAGAATATATGAATGTAGTAGTCATTTCACAATATAATTTAAACTGTTTTCAATGCATGCATTGGATGTAAAAATATAATGTCAACTCCAGAGAATAGTCTCGATTATCCGCCGAACCAGATTCCATTGGGCGTAAAATCAAGATGGCGGTGAACACTATAGCAAAGGGTCACTAAAATCAGTTGGGACGGTCGGGTAGCCGATTGGTTAAAGCGTTCGCTCGTCACGCCGAAGACCCGGGTTCGATTCCCGACATTGGTACATTGTGTGAAGCCCATTTCTGGTGTCCCCCACCGTGATATTGCTAGAATATTGCTAAAATCGGCGTAAAACCATATTCACTCACTAACTAAAATCAGTCATGACACCAGGTGTTCGACAAAAGGGTAAGCATGTCCTGCCCTACCGGTAGTACAGTTCTACCTGTCTTGTATATTAATGGTAAAACTACACTTCTTCATCGCTGAATATCTTCAAAAGTCATTTCAAAAGTTTAATTTTATTGGTTATCTCATTAATCAATGATGTCATTAACGTACGCCGTTTGACAGATATATTTACATTTTGAGTTTCAACGTCCCAAACTTTGCATATACTTCACGTTTTAGATACATGTCACGTAAAGTCATGATTCCTCCCTCATGAGATTGCACGACAGTTTTGTAACTTTCTCCTCCAGTACTGGTCAGGGTTCTCCTTAAGGCACTTTTTGTCACTTTTATCCATACAGGATATAACGTTATATTGATCGTGTATCACACTGATAAATGTTTTTGGAAGAAACACGGTCACCTATACCGCATGTCGGGCAAAAGAATGTACCCACTTGAAAATTGGATTTTAACCCAAAATACAAACGTTATCAAAATGTTACTAGTCTGAAAACAGTCGACTGCAAACGTAAGGTCAAAACACAACTATGATACCCGTATCAAATACATCTCCATCGAATAAACATGGATGTATACTTTCTTTTGACCGGCAGTTTAGTACAGCCAATCAGCTGGACGAGTTACGTGACCACGATATTGTGGGCGGTATCACGATCTTTGTTGTTTCGATGTATAAACATACCTAACATAATGTTTACATACGATTGAAAAAAGGAAATATGTCTCGGGCATCGAGACGTTATTTTGATGACGACGGCCTGTAAATAATTGAATCTTGACCAGACATTTCAGTGATTGTTATTGAGACCAACGATCCACGTCCCAGGGGGCGATGACGCGCAATCAACCTTGTCACCGAAACTGACCACCCGATCCATTTGGTCGCCTCTTACCAAGAGCGTTGGTTGTTGGGACCTGTTCTAACACGGAATCACCACGTGTCTTACTTAAGTGACAATCTTCAATCTTTATAATTTCTAGAAGAATTTGGTAAGGACTACATGACGACTAAGTTTTTAGTTGGGGGCACCTGCCTCCACATTACACCATTATTACAAGCGTTAGTTTTGTTGAAACAAAATGTCTCAGCCTGGCCTAGTGTGAGAGATATTCTCCAGGTCACATCTAATCTCGGTTATCTGCTAAAATGTTGACATTTGAGGAGGTCCACAATGCAAATTTTGAAGGTTCGTGGATCTCAGAGCCGAGTAGGCAGCCATATTGAATTTGTTATGCTTTGACCATTTAGAGATATAGAAAAAGATGTTCTTTTGTGGTCCTCCTTATCCAACCCCATCCCGCCCTTCCAGACAAGTCGTGAACCTTCTGTACCCGTTTTCTTATGTTTTCAAAGCAACGTTTTGACCCAATTTTTGGTAATCATAGAATATAGAATCATAGAATTGCAAAACGGATGTCATGTTATACGAACTATATGCGGCATGATTTGGCGTTACACGGTTTACAGTGAATTCAAGCAATATCACTACTCCATTGCCGCACAAAGTATTATGTAGGTAGCGGAATCAGCCGAGTGAGCCCGAAGTTATGTCACCTCCAATTTGGAGGAGAAAAATATATACAAACACGTGAAGGGTTGACGATGTATGTTTTTGTTTATACATAGAGAATACTACACTCATTCTCGTTAGATATCATTTTTACGAAACGAGTGGACTTTCTATGGTATCTGACGGAGCGAAAGCTACCATAGAAAGTTCACGAGTTTCGTAAAAATGGTATCTAACGAGAATGAATGTGGTATTTCATGAATGAAAAATGTAGTCCCGGTGTGACTGAGGTCACGGTTATCCAATCAAAACGAATAAAACAAGGTCAACCTTGTACGACACACGTGTGACGTACGGATTTAGTATCTTACCACCTGTATCTTCACCACGTGGGTAATAAAGATAACAACGAACTCGTGTCGATTTGTGAATTTGTTCTTGTCGAATGATTCGACTAAAAGGAGTTCGAGGTGTGAGGCTCAGTGACGTGTCTGATTGTATGTCATTCATTCATTCATTCATTCATTCATTCATACCCGTCTACCCTGCAGAAGTCCGACCACAAACATCATCGTGAAGACCCGACACCCCATACAGAAGCCGCCCCCCAGGGACCTTCAAGATGGACACTGTGTGGTATTCCGAGTGTTGGTGTATAGGAGGCCGCGAGAAGGATGTGCTCGTAGGAAACGCGCTGAGGTTGAGATGGAACTCCGCTCACCTCATGTTTGTCTTACCTGGAAACTGTGCTCACCTCAAATATACTGAACCAAATTAAAAACTTCACAATCCTAAAATTTTAACATTTTGACCAGTTATCATCGCATGTGGGCCCTTATTGTGTATTCAAACAGTAATGGCAACGTATTGTCTTCAGATAACACCCGTTTTTGTGCAGGTGAATCGATCAAAATCATGTGCACAGCACTATAGTGGCAAAAGTGTTTTTTCACGTGCAACTGGTCACGTTGCCATAATACCGCACGTGTTTTCAGCCATACTTGTTAGCAGTCATTAACAAAAAAAGAAAAACACAAGTCATTACGGCCATTTGTCATGCCACGCCTTTCAAATGTGCAACGTGAACGTGTCATCGGCATACCACCAAGTTATGGTGGGTTGTTGTCGACGGACTGTTTATGATTTACAGACGCGTCTACAGCAAACGGGTACCACCGCTGATCGCCCTCGGCCAGGTCGACCACGTGTGACGTCACATGCAGAGGATCGTCAGATTGTCTTTCGTCACCTCCGTAACCGATTTTTGACGGCTACATCAACCAGAAATGAACTGTTTAGGGGAAGACTGAGTGCGCAAACTGTTCGAAACCGTCTGAGAACTGCTCACCTTCAAGCACGACGGCCATACTGCGGGCCGATTCTGACTCAATTACACAGACGTCAACGTCAATTGTGGGCACAACGACACTTACGATGGACTCAGAGGAATTGGAATCAAGTCGTCTTCAGTGATGAATCCCGATTTAATCTTCGATTTGCTGATGGTAGGGCCAGGGTGTGGAGGCGCCGTCATGAACGTTACGCCCAGTGTTGTGTACAGGAAGTTGACAGATTTCGAGGCGGTGTGGGGTGCTTCTTGTCATCCGTGGCAACCTCAACGCTGCTGCTTACCGCGACCAGGTACTGGCACCAGAACTTCTGCCTTTTATGGCAGCACATGGACCCGGTTTGATCTTCCAATACGACAATGCCAGACCCCACACAGCAATTTTGACAAGGGATTTCCTTCAGAATGCGGGAGTCAACGTCATGGACTGGCCGTCAAGGTCTCCCGACCTCAATCCCATCGAACACGTCTGGGATGCTCTTGGCAGAAGTCTGCGCACTCTCCAGAACCAACCACAGAATTTGCAAGATCTTGGCACCATTTTGCAGCAACAATGGCGTCGTCTTCCCAATCATGTGTTCACAAGCATCACAAGGTCCATGCGGAGGCGTTGTGTGGCAGTTGTCAACGCGCATGGTGGCCATACACGCCACTGAACTTGTGTGCCATGAGATTCTCGTGCTTTGGACTTATGATTTAAACTGTTGATGTTATTACCGAATACCGTAGGTGATGGGAACAAATTATGGTTACCACCGTTAATTAAAATCCTTCTTTGGACATTAATGATTAAAAATTACCTTCTCTGATACATTTGTCCGTTTTATATCATATATGGGATTACTTTTAAAGATGTGAAGTTTTTAATTTGACTCAGTATATGTTTGAGCTCGAAACTCCGCTCATTGTTGTGTTTGCGTTGTCACAGCAGGTATTCCGCTCCTTGTGTATTTGTTGTTTATTATTGTATTTGTTCGTTTGTTGGTTAACGCCACACTCAGCAATATTCCAGCTGTACGACGGTGGTCTGTAAATAATCGAGTCCGGACCAGATCAGACCAGACCAGTCCAAGGATTGACATCATGAGCATCGATCTACGCAATTGGGATACGGTGACATTCATCAACCGATTCACCTAGCCTGACCACCCGATCCCGTTGTTGAAGATCAATTCTAACCAATAATCAATTATTGTTGCAAATTACATGTTCTTTATTAAACGTTCCGGGGCAGTGATGCCGATATTGTCCTTGACTCCCCAAGAGCTCATCACCCCGTCGACAAGGGCGTTGGCAATGTCATAGAAACATTAGTCATTTAAAATTTGAAATTATCTTCAACATCGCTCGGACGATTTTCCTTGAAAATCGTCGCCTTCCGAGAAACGTTTCATTTGCGTGTGACGGAGGTCGTCGCATGGTATTGGAAAGGAGATGGAAGCTTCATACAGTCATTTATCAATTGCACCTCGCTGGCTTTCCTCGAATGCCGGCCTTGTTGGTATGTTAGCCCTGTACACATTTCGCAGGTTGAAAATCATGTCTATTTTGAGCTATGCAGACCGCCGTCATATAGAGGGAATAATGCTGAATGCGACGATAGACAATGCGCACGCACGCATGCATGCACGCAAATATACACACGTGTAAGATATTACTCTCTCTCTGTGCTTACGTATGTGTTAAGCTCTCTCTCTCTCTCTCTCTGTGTATGTCCGTCTCTCTCTCTCTCTCTCTCTCTCTCTCTCTCTCTCTCTCTCTCTCTCTCTCTCTCTCTCTCTCTCTTTGCTTGTGTATGAGTCTAGTTTCGAAAACATATGATCACAATTATTCATTGTGAGAGGTAACACTGGCCGGACACAAGTTGTGAAACCTACATGGTTGACACCGTTGTACGCACGTTTCATTGCAATATCACTCCATGACATAAACAGGTAGAAAAGCAAAAAAAAAAGATTTACATGGAAATATAACACTGCATGCAGATTTTTGAGCGCCATTTGAACCCACACAAATTAAACGGGTTTTTTTTCTATGTAGATTACTACACACCGAAAACCAGGTCGGGTGAAGACGCCTAGGTCAGCGTGACCCGGGTACACAATGCACGGCCCGCCCATCTGTCAATCAAACCTCTCTCGGGGAAAGCCTGTCATGGCCGTGTACTCTTCGCTGTCATACCTAGGTTTCCGAGGAGAGGTCGCTTGTTACCGTAGATAATGCCGTGTCGATGTGCCTGCTCTGTTTATCAGCTCAACGCTGCGTTTACCCTTCTCAGGAAAGCCAGTGTCATCCCCAGGATTTGTTGTGCAATACGAAGAGGGAAGTTGTCGGTTTGATTGAGAAAAATGAAATGTTTTCATGTCCCTATTCTCCTAAAGCTCCTGACATTACCGCCCCTTGCACTGGATCGGCGTGCATTCAAATTTGCATTCTCAGCTCCCTGGGGAGTATACAACCCATGCTGCCTGTTCGGTGCATTATCTGCATTCAAAAACTATTTCATCCTACCGGGTACCCATTTGTTAGTGGGAGAACAGGGGCCCAAAGTCAGTTGTGTAAGAAGACACCACACGTTAATTAGCATGTGTTTCTGTGTGAGGCAGGTCTGGGACCTTAATGCGACGGTTTAATCGAAATGTAAATGTTCCCTACTTTTACTTATACCATATGTTTGTTTCAGGTGAACAGTTTACCTGCTTTTGCGTGTGTTTGTGACGGGGTCCAGCGGTTGGGCAGGAGACGCTCACCTATTATGTTACTGATCGCTAAACGCACGCTCGTGATATTGTCGGAATCGTACAATCGTCTCTGCTTTTAGCAGAAGTTTCATGAATATGAAAAGGGCTTTGTCGCTTATATTATCATATCATATTACTATATTGTCACACTTTTGTCGACACACATTAAATAATTTAATCATTTATCCGTTTGTGTTTTTGATAACTGTGATGTAACTATTTAAGTACGATGTATTATTTCTTGTTTGCCTTTCCTTTATTCCAAGGGGAATTCCCGGTCAGGATGGGTCTTGAGCTCTTCAAACATGTCGCAAAGAGATGACGGAAATGAGGATCCGATAGTCGCGATGGACATTTGCTCACGCTGTCGACCCCCGGTTTGTCTAGCACCAAACATGGCAAGTTACAGCCCGCCGTAATGTAGCTGGAATATTGCTTATTGTGGTGTCTCACTCACTCACTCACTCACTCACCTTATTGCCACAGCTGGTTTGTTGTTTTACGCCACAATAATATTCCAGTTATATGACGACGAATTGTAAATAATCGAGTCTGGACCAGACAAACCACTGATTGATATTATCGGCAACGTCCCACGCCGACAGGATATGATGACACGTAGTCACCCAGTCACCGAACCTGACCACCCGATTCATACAGTCACCTCAAACGTTGGTTGGTTGGTTGGTTTGTTGTTTAACGCCGCACTCAGCAATATTCCAGCTATATGACGGCGGTCTGTAAATTATCGAGTCTGGACCAGACAATCCAGTGATTAATATCATGAACATCGATCCACGCAATTGGGATCAATGACATGCATCAACCAAGTCAGCGAGTCTGACAACCCGATCCCGTTAGTCGCCTTTTACGACAAGCATAGTCACCTTTTACGGCAAGCATGTGTTGCTGAAGACCCATTCTACCCCGGATCTTCACGGGTCTTGTATATTAGTGACAGCCAGTTGAACGTGATAGGGGTCCAAATGGACACAAATGGAAGAGACTTTAGAGAAAGGTAGTTGAAAGAAATTCATGACCGCAAGTCACAAGTGTGTGGAGATAAGTGCCCTAGCTATTCCACTGTAATACGTTGGGCAGCTCTGTTTAAGGCTGGGAGGACAAGCCTTGATGATGACCCTAGGTCTGGACGTCTCTCAATGAAGATTCAATCAAGGAGATAGAAAAACGTATACTGTCACAGAAAGACGTATTACCATTGCTGAACTTGAGGAAGACACAGGTCTAAGCTATGGATCCGTCGAAACTATTATTCATGAACATTTACAGATGCATAAGATATCTGCTCGTTGGGAGGCTAAGTTTCTAACTCTTGATGTTAAGGAAAAAAGAACTGACAGAGAAATTTTCGAGCTAATTGGGGAGGATTTCTTCAAATTCAAAAAGAGATTAGTACGGGTGATGAAACATGTGTCTACCCCAATGATCCCGAGTCAAAACGTCAATCCATAGAATGGCACCGTTCCACTTCTCCGGCACAAAAGAAATTCAAGTTTTCAAGATCAGTGAAGAAAGTTATGGCCACTGTATTCTGGGATACAAAGGGTATGATCCTGGTTGATTACTTAGAAGGTCAAAAGACGATTACTGGTGCCAACTATGCTGATTTGCTTCATCGCCTGAGAGATTCTATCAAAGAAAAGCGTCGAGGAATGCTGACTGCTGGAGTTCTACCATTTCATGACAATGCCTCTACTCACACCTCTCGACTTGCAAAGGCTGCTGTGCGACAACGAAGGTTCGAAGAGCTTCCACACCCTCCATACTCGCCAGACCTGGCACCGAGTGGTTTCCACCTGTTTGGACTTGTGTAGATGAAAGGTATTGACGATGTCACACTCATTTCCCTGAGAAATCTAATTAAAATCACATCTTAGTTCTCGCTACCGTTAAACAAGGATCTGAGGACGCCCCATCACGGTTGATGTCAGGACGACCTTTCATCCGACTACTTAAAGCGTCGCTTATCAGATTAGGAAAGTGACAGTCGGGATGTGTTTTCTAATCAAGCAGCCTCGAAACATCGACGGACTGTACAAATGACACCGTCAACATCATCGTCTTTCTCTCGCTTCAGTGGAATACCTATTTGAACGGCAGAGACTTTGCATATCCCGTTGCAAGTACTGCTTTACAATCTCGGCCATCTATATAACATTCCAGAATGCAACTTTGTTCAGTTTTCAAATTCTGTATCGAGAACTTTGTCAAAATATTTTTGAAAGCGTTGTCTGACCAGTATGGAAGTCGCCAGGACTAAGGACTATTTATTAATGGGAGAATGTTGTGCGTACATTGCCCTTGGCAACTGTTTAGGACAATGTAATAATGGAACAATGATATGTGTGAATTGCCCTGAGCAACTACTAAGGACTATTTGTTAATTAAGTGAGTGAGTGAGTTGAGTTTAACGCCGCTTTTAACATTATTTCAGTTATATCACGACGTATCAGCTTAATGTGGGAGGAAAGCCCGAAGTGATGCAGGACTCAGACGTTTACCACTTCGGTGAAACCAACGAGCACGGTATGGTGCTGACAAACCTAGAAACATAATTGGGGCGAACCGTGTTGATTAAAGAATAATATGTTTGGGTTGTCTCCAGCAACTGTTGAGGTCTTTATATTACACTTCCTCACACTCATTGCCCTTAATGATTCTTGTGGAAAAGTCATTAATGGGGGAATGATTTGAATGAATTGTCCTGAATAATTGTTGGGAAATATTTATTAATGGGAGTGTGTAAATTGCCCTGAGCCACTTTGAGGACTATTTATTAATGGAAGAATGTTGTGTGTGAATTGCCCTAGGCAGGTATTGAGGTCTAGATATTTAACTTCGTCACACTCATTGTCCTGAATAATTCTTGTGGGAAAAGTCATTAATGGAGGAATGTTGTGTGCGAATTGTCCTGAATTATTGTTGAGGAATGCATATAATGATGACATTGCCAGAGTAATTATTGTTGAGAAGAACATTCATTTCGTAATGTATACATTGCCTTACGTAACTAAGGATGAACGTAGTGTATACATTGCCCTACGTAACTAAGGATGAACGTAGTGTATACATTGCCCTACGTAACTAAGGATGAACGTAGTGTATACATTGCCCTACGTAACTAGTGATGGACATAATATATATATATATATATATATATATATATATATATATATATATATATATATATATATATATATATTGCCCTACGTAACTAAGGATGAACGTAATGTATACATTGCCCTACGTAACTAAGGATAAACGTAGTGTATACATTGCCCTACGTAACTAGGGATGAACGTAATGTATACATTGCCCTACGTAACTAGAGATGAACGTAATGTATACATTGCCTTACGTAACTAAGGATGAACGTAATGTATACATTGCCCTACGTAACTAAGGATGAACGTAGTGTATACATTGCCCTACGTAACTAAGGATGAACGTAGTGTATACATTGCCCTACGTAACTAAGGATGAACGTAGTGCATACATTGCCCTACGTAACTAAGGATGAACGTAGTGTATACATTGCCTTACGTAACTTAGGATGAACGTAGTGTATACGTTGCCCTACGTAACTAAGGTGGCGTAGTGTATACATTTCCCTACGTAACTAAGGATGAACGTAGTGTATACATTGCCTTACGTAACTTAGGATGAACGTAGTGTATACGTTGCCCTACGTAACTAAGGTGGCGTAGTGTATACATTTCCCTACGTAACTAAGAATGAACGTAGTGTATACATTGCCCTACGTAACTAAGGATGAACGTAGTGTATACATTGCCTTACGTAACTAAGGATGAACGTAGTGTATACGTTGCCTTTCTTCTTTAGTTCAAAATACCATTTTCCAAGCTTTTTCAGTGGCAAGGGTGAAAATGTCATTGTATCATATTTTGTATGGCTTTTATCTGGTATGACAGTATATGTGTCATCCGTATCATGGGGTGTATATGTGTCAATATACTGTAAAGAATTAATAAGTACTGACAACTCAAGCAAATTAACCGAGGTAAGATCAACATATCCTACGAGTGAGTGAGCCGGCCTAGGTCTTTTTCAACAGTATTTCAGTAATTACGGCGTGAGAGTTAAATATAGAAGGAAAGCCGGAAGTGACGCATATAGTAGCCGTTCGACAAGGATCATAACCTGGTGTATCGGAGAGCTGAATCCACGATCAACGGAAACTGACATAAATACTCCCGAAACAACAACAATACAATAAATACTACCCAAATAATCAATAAAAAGATACGCGGACTAACATGAACATTCACAGACCTAAACAATATAGAAGATCCCCGAGCCTGCATTACCTCTAGCGCTCTATTTAACATAGCTACGGTAGCATACAGACGGTCGGCGACTGGGCACCGCTCTGGAGAGACCACCAGTTTGACAGGCCACAAGTGCTTGTACGTCCTTCATCTCGATCGTTCTCTTAGCATGGAAGCTATGGATAGTAAACCAACGGTCTTGCGAAGTCCTAACGTAAACAGGTAACTCTCATAGATATTTACTGATAGGTGTATTTCCTTGGATACAGCGGTTTGACAGTTACTCTGGATGCAAATGAGTTCACTTATGAATGTGAGCTGTCATAAATAACCATTAGCACTGTATAAACTGCTTACCCGGACGTTAGAAAATATCGTTTTTGAAATTGTAATTTCGAATGAATAACTTAATTTATTTGATATTTATTTGTAAATGGACTCGTAGGAAGGGAAGGATGTAATAGTGTGTGTGTGTGTGTGTGTGTGTGTGTGTGTGTGTGTGTGTGTGTGTGTGTGTGTGGCTAGGTAAGCTTGACTCCCCTAAAGTCAAAGGTTTGGGTCTTCTCCACATCGAAACATTTGACAATTGACGGGCAAATGTTATGGTTGAAAATACGCCTCTGTTCATCCATTACGTGAACGTAGAAATTGTAGTTTCTAACAAGCATCCTGTAGTATATTTCCCCAGGGGACTGGAAATACACTTTTGGGCCTACCTGTATCGACTTAGGACCCGTTTACTATTATCATAATATCAAGGCTGCCAACCCCCTTCTGGTACGCGGGATTCGGGGGTCTCTTTGGAGGGACTCAACAGTGTGGCTTGTTTGTTTGTTGTGTAATGCCGAACTCCACAATATTCCACCTATATGACGGCGGTCTGTAAATAATCGAGACTGGAACAGACCATCCAGTGATTAACATCATGAGCATCGATCCACGCAATTGGGATACGATGACTTGCATCAACCAAGTCAGCGAGCCTGACAACCCGATCCCGTTAGTCGCCTCTCACAACACGCATAGTCGCCTTGTACGGCAAGCATGGGTTGCTGAAGACCTATTCTACACCGAATCTTCACGGGTCACCTGCCGAAACAGATTCCACGGGTTGTAAAAGTCAAAACAGCAGTGAAGACTATATGACAACACTGAAAATACCTGACGACACCAGCGTGAGAAGGGTAAGCATGTACTGCCTACCTGTAGCACCGCCACTCACACCATTCGCATTAAACACGCAAGTGTAAGAACTCCCGCTACACGGCCTGTAAACAATCGAGTTTTCATAATCAAATGATGGACCAGACAATCCAGTGACACACCATTGCGCCTTCACTGGTTTTAAAAACGATATGTAAAACTGTTGGGTTGTATAGCGATAGCCATATTACTACATATACCGTCCAACAGTGTATTTGTCATGCATTGTTCCATGTGATGACAGATCCCAACACGCCCGCCAAGTCCTTTATTGTGATTACAACATGTGTCTTTGTTATTATTACCATCAATATTGTTGTTATGATAGCAGTAAGAGAACTAAAGAGAAATAAAGCATCCGGTATTGATTTTATAGAAAATGATTATTTTATTGATAGTATTGATTTATTAACCCCTTTGTTAGTTGAACTATTTAACCTGATATTTGAAAAGGGTATACTTCCAGAATCTTGGTTAGTGGGTATAAAAAGAAAAAAGGTGACCAACTTGATCCTAACTCGTATAGGCCAATCACTATCCTTAGTTGCTTTGGAAAACTATTCACCAGAATTTTAAACAACCGTTTAACTAAATTCTTAGATAAAAATAATATTCTAACACCTGCCCAAGCAGGATTCAGGAAATCTTTCTCAACTGCTGACAATATATTTGTAATTTATATGCTTATGCATATTTTAAGAATTAATAAACAAAAATTATACTGCGCTTTCATAGACTTTACTAAAGCTTTTGACACTGTTTGGCGAGTGGGATTGTGGAGGAAAATGCAGACTATTGGCATCAAAGGAAGATTCTTAAGTTAGTTCAAAATATGTATAAAAATATTAAATCGTTGATACAGTGTGATGATTAAATGTCAGGTTACTTTCCTTGTATTATAGGTGTCAGACAGGGAGAAAACCTATCCCCTCTATTATTCTCAATTTTCATAAATGACGTGGAAATCTTTTTGCTTTCATCAGGGTGTGGAGGAGTTAATCTCAACTATGATGAAGATAAAGACTTAATTGTATGGATCCAATTCATAATTCTATTGTATGCAGATGATGCTGTATTATTTGATGAATCACCAGAAGGTTTACAGAAAGCCTTGGACACTTTTAATGAATATTGTGAAGAGTGGAAATTACATGTAAATATAAATAAAACAAAAATTGTGATTTTCGGTGGTGGCCCATCGAAAAATTCGAAACATAAATTTCACTATTCTGATAAAACTCTAGATATTGTCGACACTTATACGTATTTAGGAATTGTACTTCACAGGAATAGAAAACTAGTATCAAGTCCTAAGTCCCTCAGTGATAATGCTTTGAAAGCAATGTTTTGCCTGATAAAAAAATCAAGAATTTAAATTTACCTTTGGACTGTGTATTATCAGCTTTTGATACGATGGTATTACCAATATTAACTTATGGTTCAGAAATCTGGGGCTTTGAAAATTTAGAAATTATAGAAAGAATACACCTCAAATTCCTCAGACTTATCACAGGATTAAGACATTCAACTCCTCGTTATATGATATATGGCGAATTAAGTAGGCTACCATTAAGAATAATAATTTGTAAACGAATGATATCTTTCTGGCACAAATTAACATATCAAACTGGCGTGTATAAACTTTCACAGCTGTTATATCAATATCTGTCAATTGACGGGAACAAGACTATTGCATCAACAAATCCCTGGGTTAGATGTGTTATGGATATATTAGACAGTATTGGATTATCTTATGTATTTAACAATCCGTCAATCTGCACAACAAAGTGGCTAGTGTCAGAAGTAGAGCAAATACTTAAAGATCCCTTTTTTCAGAAATGGAGAAGTGAAGTTAATTCTAGTTCTAAAGGCTTATACTATAAACATTTAAAGGACACTCCGGTTCTCGATAAATATCTTCTATTGCCAAAACGAATAGCAATTCCAATACTACGATTTCGAACCTGTAATCATAATTTACCTAATGAGACTGGCCGATGGAAAAATATTCCAAAGGAAAATAGAACTTGTAAATTATGTAATTCCCCATCTATTGCTGATGAATTTCACTACTTATTCAGATGTAATTATTTTAAAAGAGAGAGGCGAACATTTCTCTCACAATATTATACTGAATGGCCAAATATTATAAAATTTGTAAAACTCTTATCAACAACAAACACACAGGATCTAAAAAATTATCGAGATTTATTGTAAAAATGTCCATTAGTATTAAAAATGCTAGGTAATCACATGTTGTTATTAATTGCCATCTTGTCTGCTTTTTGTACATATGCATAACTATTTATTGTAATATGCTCTTTATACCACCTTTTGTGGTTTCTGAGAATAAACTGATTCTGACATTTCGCGGCACTGTTAAGTATTGATACTTTAAGTTGTCAACAATGTCATCGGGCAATTGACATACGCGCTACTTTGTATTGATACTTCGATCAATTGTTACACTCCTAGATCTAGAGTGCTTGTTTATTTAAATGTACTTTGTCCAATCTCTTAAAACGTTTGTGGGTCAACAGGTAAACTTAGGAAATGTGTCTGTATGATAAATGGTGAATTTGTCACTTCATGTGTATGATCGTTCATATATTTGTATATATTTTTTTTACTTTTGTCTGCGAGTTTCTTTTGTATTGATATCAATATTGATTTTACTGAAAATGTGAAAAGCGATGCGTCGTTAATATTAACTCACTCTTTCAATTTAGATACAAACTGTGTTAGGTTGCAGGACCACGTTTTTATACCTTTCTCACATACACAATAGTTACAGCTCATCCGTCAACACCTATCTCACATACACGATATCTACAGTTCATCCGTCAACACCTGTCTCACATACACAATATCTACAGCTCCTCCGTAAACACCTTTCTCACATACACAATAGTAACAGCTCATCCGTCAACACCTATCTCACATACACGATATCTACAGTTCATCCGTCAACACCTATCTCACATACACACTATTACAGCTCATCCGTCAAAACCTATCTCACATACACAATATTTACAGCTCATCCGTCAACACCTATCTCACATACACAATATTAACATATCATCCGTCAACACCTATTTCACACACACAATATTTACAGCTCATCCGTCAACACCTATTTTGTTATATTTACAGCTCATCCGTCAACACCTATCTCACATACACAATATTTACAGCTCATCCGTCAACACCTATCTCACATACACAATATTTACAGCTCATCCGTCAACACCTATCTCACATACACAATATTTACAGCTCATCCGTCAACACCTATCTCACATACACAATATTTACAGCGCATCCGTCAACACCTATCTCACATACACAATATTTACAGCTCATCCGTCAACACCTATTTTGTTATATTTACAGCTCATCCGTCAACACCTATCTCACATACACAATATTTACAGCTCACCCGTCAACACATATCTCACATACACAATATTTACAGCCCTCCGCCAACATCTATCTCACATACATAATTTTTACAGCTCATCCGTCAACATCTATCTCACATACACAAAATTAACAGCTCATCCACTTTACATGGTATGTGTGTATTTTTTATATTTCTATCCAGTTACGACCTTTGTCTCTGTTCTTGTGTCACCACACACATCTCCTGTGAAACTACATGATCCAAGGTGATCAAAGAACTTTTGAACAAGAATCGTATATCACTCTTTGAACTCTTAGAAGATCGTACCTCAAAAGTTGTGTAATGTGGACACCAAAGGCTGGAGCTGCTGAGTTATTTCTCGACATGAAGGGAAAGTTTACTGTTGAAAAGTTATGTAACACGCTGAAGTTTCCCAATATCCGCAATATGATGGTTCTTAATGTGATTTGTACAAAGTAAAGTGCCGTGCAAAGACAGTATACACCCATGTTTGATGGTAGTTTAAATGAAACAAACAAGAAATACTTGAGGATGGTGATGTGAGGTGAGGTGAAATGGGGCTTAACGTGGCGTTCAAGATTATTGCACTTATATAGCGCCACGAAGGGTAACAAGAAGTATCTTTTGGTATGACGCGGCCGGGGATCGAACCTCCGACCTTTCGCTCTCCAGACAGACCACTCGATTGGTGATGTATTTGATAGGGGTATCATAGTAGTGTTTTGGGCCTTACGTTTGCTGTGTTTTGGCGACTGTTTTAATCCAAGTAACGTTTTGATGACGTTTGTAATATTTTGGTCAAATCCAAATTTGATTTGCTCGGCAGTTTATATATATTTAAAATATGACGAATTTTATATATACCACGATATTGTCACATCTATCAATCTTTATCTTGATACAATGGGTGTTTTCTAATACCGTGTGTTTGCCTAAAACACGCATGGTTAAATAGCGTTTTCTATATCAAAGATCACTGAGGACACATTCAAAGGACGAGATTTCGAAAGGCACAAGAATGTCTATTGTGTGCCGAGAACATTACCCCTAGAATGGCGGAGGAGGAATATTGGATTGCCCCGCTGTCCCGAACCAGGAAGAAATTCGTTCCCCGAGACCGAAAGTAAAAGTAAAAAAATTCTCGAGGAGCTTACGTTAAAACAGATTCTGGGTTAAAATAGCTGTATAGAGCTTTGTATGTCATGTTTGTCGTAAGGCTGACTAAAGCTGGATCGGGTGATAAAACTGATCGACTAGGTTGATTGCATGCCCTGATCACGTGGCCCTTGCTCATGGTTTCTGTCAATGATTCGCCTGGTCCACACTGGAGTACTTACACGCCGCTTTGAAATTACTTTCTGACGGCGATGTTAAACACGATTCACTCACATCATTCATTAATTGCATATCAAACACCCATGATTGTTGTAGGAAGCCAGTTAATCTGATCGACTGATCAAGCCTGGTGACTTGGCTGATAGCGTGTCTCGTACCCCGACCGCGCAGGACTTTGCTCATAATATCAAACACTGGTTTGACACACTGATGTTCAGTGATCCATTCATATAATTGACACCTCTATTTTTTACGGCCAGTGGAATCCGGCGGATGACCGAGACTAGTTGTTCTCTGACGCTGACTAGTTGTTCTCTGACGCTGACTAGTAGTTCCCTGACGTTGATTAGTTGTCCTCTGACAAGTTGTTCTCTGACTAGTTGTTCTCTGACCCTGACTAGTTGTTCTCTGACGCTGACTAGTTGTTCTCTGATGTTGACTAGTTGTTCCTTGACGTTGACTAGTTGTTCTCTGACGTTAACTAGTTGTTCTCTGACGCTGACAAGGTATCTGACATTGGCTAGTTGTTCTCTGACGCTGACTAGTTATTCTCTGACGCTGACTAGTAGTTCCCTGACGCTGACTAGTTGTTCCTTGACGTTGACTAGTTGTTCTCTGACGTTAACTAGTTGTTCTCTGACGCTGACAAGGTATCTGACATTGGCTAGTTGTTCTCTGACGCTGACTAGTTATTCTCTGACGCTGACTAGTAGTTCCCTGACGCTGACTAGTTGTTCTCTGACGCTGACTAGTAGTTCCCTGACGCTGACTAGTTGTTCGCTGACGCTGACTAGTTGTTCTCTGACGCTGACTAGTAGTTCCCTGACGCTGACTAGTTGTTCTCTGATGCTGACTAGTTGTTATCTGACGCTGACTAGTTGTTCTCTGATGCTGACTAGTTGTTCTCTGACGCTGACTAGTTGTTCTCTGATGCTGACTAGTTGTTCTCTGACGCTGACTAGTAGTTCCCTGACGTTGATTAGCTGTTCTCTGACATTGACGTGTTATATATACATATACTGGAGGTCGTTATAAAGCTGGAATGATACTGACATCTAACTACAAACAAACCAGCAAACACATATCGACTGTATTCTGAAGCAGAGTAGTTAGGCGTCACTTCACTAAATGCAGAATTCCAACACTGGTCCCCGTTGATTCCGGTTCAAAGTTTGAAATTCACGTTATTTTATTTCCGCGTGACAGATGCACGTTGTTTACATACACCGAACAGGATTGGATCGTTCCCAGTGATTCCATACACTCAGCAAGAGTTGTACGTAACTCTTCTTTGAAATCTCGGTAGAAAGAGCTTGCTCGATTGTACCTCAAAAGTTGTTAAAAGTAGAAAGTAGACACAAAGAGCTGGAACTGCAGGAATATTGCTCGGCATGAAGGGAAAGCTGACTATTTAAAAAGTTGAAGTCATCCCTCCTGTCATGTAAGTCTTGTGGAGAGTGTGTTGTCACTCTGAATCTTTACTCTAATCTTTTTTAACTCTTCCATCAACAAAATTATTGAATCTTGATGGATAGAGCTTATGCAGAGATGAGACGGTTTAACTGGTATCTACTTCTTACCGTTCAAGTGTTTAAATCAGTGGAAGGGGAATGTCTATTTGACCATTACTGAACGATATCAGATCAACTACACACCTGAAGCTTAACTTACACTTATTGGTTAAATTGCCTCGTCTTGATTTTGCCAATCCGGACAGGAATTCCGATTTGTGTGCCTAAAGAAAGAGATCGGCAAGAAAGGGAACATGTTTGGTGCCATGGGGATTAATTCTTTCTGCCTACATGTCTCCTCCCCACAATTCACATTGATGTTAGCATATCCTATCCTAAACCATGGCTTTATAGGCCACAATGTTCAGGTGTAAAATAACTCTGCTTGTAAACTAAATCGCGTGTGAAAAGAATGGCGATATATATATATATATATATATATATATATATATATATATATGGGGGGGGGGGGGGGGGGGGGGTGCTCGGTGATAGAAAATATGAGCATGCAATATGTGACGGCGCTAAATTAAACATTTTATCCTCACTCTGCTCCTTTGGGTCCAAATGTAATTTTCACACCGTCAAACCTACATGTCACAGCTGTAGAGCGAGAACACATATTTTTATCCTATGCTTGTCGCAAGTGACGACTAACGGGATCGGGTGGTCATAGCTGGAATATTGCTGTGTGCAGCGTTAAACAACAAACAAACACATGAAGCCTTGGTGGTGGTATGAAACGGACCAGGGTGAGGTCATACTCTAGCTTATTTCCGTCTGGGCACAATAACCAGATAACAGCTGATACCGGGCTTCAAGCGCCGTGATAGCCATCTTGTTCGGCACCTCACAAGTGACTGTTGAAAGATTAAACCCTTCTTTCCATATCTCAAATAGATATATATTTTATTAAAGTATCACATCCACGTTATATAAATATGACGCATTTGCAGTTAAAGGATTGAACCTTTCCACATGGAAGTACGACTTACAGTTTTATAGTAAAATGTACATTTGTTTCAGTAAAAGAACAGATCTACTCCAACAGCATAAAGTAATCAAATGTTATATGCTTATAACTCAAACTGTACTTCTATTTTGGTGTATATATTAAAGCAAGGTTTGGAAGATAAATACAAATTTCAGGGCTTGATAAAATATATCGTACTTTTTGTTAATATCAGTAAAAGTAACATCTACCCGAGGCAAGGGAGTTAAATTACTATAAATATCCAGTTTCCACTGGACACTTATAATCAGTTAACGCCCTTGCCTCGTAAAAGTAACGAATCTGTCTAACAACTCGTTAGGCTATTTCTCTCACCAGTGTATGAAGGGCACTTTAGAACAGTGCTTTGTATAACTTGGTATTCATTCTCGTGAAACCAGTATGACGACATCGTGCTATGACGCTGATTCTAACCCTGAAATTCACTGTCAATGTTTGAACGTCTTTCTGACCAATTCTCATTAAAATCAGATCTTAGTTCTCGCTACCGCTAAACAAATATCTGAGGACATCCCATTTCGGGTCACGTCAGACCGACCTTGCGCGAACTTTGACCGATCAATGGAATGACCAATCAGAAGGCAGCTTTCTCGTGCTTTACGGTACTAATTTCAAATTGGCGACAACGCTTCGAAACTTATTTATTCTCGATTTCAAATTTGAAACCTGAACAAAAGCACATTATGGAATGGCAAATAGATGGTCTAGATTGTATGGACACAGTCGTTAAACCCGTAACTATCGTTCGAAGTTAAAGTTTTCGAGAACTGAGGTCTGATTTTAATGAGATTGTCTTTCTGACGCAACTATAGTTCATTAGGCGAAACCGCATTATCAGTTGTTCATATAAAGCTCCTTCCCAGCGCGCGACACCTTCGTTACACTCTCAGTACAGAGGCAATACCACTCATTCTACTTTTTCCAGTATAACACATATATATATATATATCAATCTAATCATAAGTGTTGGTGGCGATATAAGCCTGAAAATATGTCTAACCTTGAATTGAACTCGGACATGATACAAGCCTATCACCACAAACTTTTCCGAGAACTTGTTCCATAAAAGGAATAACTCATGAATATGACCCCACGACCTAGTTTTTCGATGTTCGTAGAAGTGAAAACTGCTGTAGTGTCTTCGCATTTGTACATTCTAATACAATTATAAGTCATAATACTTATTCTAAATAGACAAAATAACAGTTCGTAATACGGGTTTGTTTACGTAGTACATATTCTCAAGAACAAGTGCGATTAGTTTCGAATGTGGGCCCATGATGCATGTCTCCAACGTTTACTAATTTAGTGAAACCTACGACCACGGGTATGGTGCTGACAAACCTAGAAACATACTCGAGACGAACCGGAATTCGAACCACGATCATCAATCTGTTCATTTCTTAAACTGGGCTGACCCTGCTGGCCCCTATAATATCGTTTCCCTTTAAGAGTGTCCTTAGGTCCGGATTATGCACAACAACATTCCACCTGCATGACGGCGGTCTGTAAATAATCGAACTTCTAACCCGGATCTTCACTTTACTACAGAGACATAACATGAAAATAACTCAACGTCTTAACCGTTATGTATAAGAGTATATTCATGGTATTTAACTTTTAAACATGTTCAAAAACATATATATCAGACCCGTGAAGATCCGGGTTAGAATTGTTCTTCAGGAACCCATGTGTGCCGTAATTAACACTAACGGGATAGGGTGGTCAGGCTGGCTGACTTGGTTGATGCATGTCATCATTGCGTAGATCCATGACACATTTCAATCACTGGATTGTCTGGTCCAGATGCGCCGTCAACTAGCTGGAACGTTGCTGAGTGTGGCGTTTTACAAACAAAGATATTGATAAAACGTTAATAAAGTAAACATCACAAACTCTCTTTGTCAGAGTACACATGCATTCAACAAAACCATACCAGAAGACGCCCTTAAGTTAATAAAACATATTTTCCAGTTCTTTTCGAGTTGATCAATTTAATGATACCGGTGTCACTTGAGAACGACATTGATATATCACATGGTACTAAGTGTAGGCTATAAACGTGTTTAAATGATATAAAGGTTGGGACTCAATGACTTCGTTTTGCACACTTGGTACAAAGTACATGTATTTGAATGGAATTGATGAGATTCAAAACCCTGTTATACCCGCAAGTGCACGTGCTGTGTATTTCAGAAATCATTTATAAAATGCCGGGCAAAAGAAAGTAGACACTTGAAAACTGACCAAATATGACCCAATTAATACAAATTCATCAAACATCGTTTTTGTGCTTTCTTTTGTCCGGCAGTTTATTTCGAATGATGCTATTTCATGGATGATATTTTTATTTGAAGATGTTTTCTTCCAAAAATCCACACTAAATGTTAAATATACGGCGTCAAACGATGAGATCAGTGAATGCGACCTCCGAGTCCATCACGTGGGAAGCGGCAATCATGTGACGCATCTTGTTAATAATCATATTTTAGACACAGTAAGATATGAAGAAAATCTTCTTTGTGAAATAACGTGTATTTTTACCTGGTATTATCACAATTTGATATTAATTCATACACACATGCTTATGATATAGTCAAAATATTACAATGGACTGTGCAGAGTTGCATCCTTTGGGCACGCCATAAACCTATGAGAAATTGTCATGAAAGTTATCAGATGTGTTCCGTCTGGCTAAAATGTTTCAAAAAACATAATTGTTTGAGTAGAGGAGGATATGCGTATAATTTTCGCGAAAACTTGGTGTCATCACTGATTTTCATCACTATTTTGCCATTCACGGCCAGTGAAATCTTTTTCGGCAGATAATCGAGACTGACGTTTTGAATTTACTTGGACTCGGTCGAAGTCCCCTAGATCCATTATTACCTCAGTAGCGTTACGAGGCTGTTCTCCAGGAACCAGGGTGTCATTAAACAAGAAAACAGTGATAATAAAAACGTGGTAATAGATTCGTAGGTTTAAGGATCAAAAACCCAATTTAAATCTGAACTCACTCTTTCAATTTAGATACACACTGTATTACGTTGGAGAAGGACCACGTTTTTATACCTATCTCACGTACACAATAGATACAGCTCATCCGCCAACACCTATCTCACATACACAATATTTACAGCTCATCCTTCAACACCTTTCTTACATACACAATATTTACAGCTCATCCGTCAACACCTGTCTCACATACACAATATTTACAGCTCATCTGTCTGTCTGTCTGTCTGCATGAATACCCCACTCAGACAAAGCATACTGACTCCGAGCCGGCCAGTCCTTGCTTTAGCCCCTTCATGCCGAGCATGCCAGGCAGGGTAACAATAAATATCATGATATTACGTCTTTTGGTGTGACGCGGCCGGGGAACGAACCTCCGACCTTCCGCTCTCCGGACAGACCACTCGATGGTGATGTATTTGATACGGGTATCCTAGCAGTAACTTGGTTGATAGCGTATCTCGTACCCCTACGGCGCAGGATTTGGCTCATAATTTGAACCTCCGGTTTGTCACACTGATTGTTCAGGGATCCATCCATTTGATTTTCACCTCTATTTTTTAACGGCCAGTGGATTCCGGTGGATGATCGAGACTAGTTGTTCTCTGACGTTGACTAGTTGTTCTCTGACGTTAACTGGTTGTTCTGACTAGTTTTTCTTTGACGCTGACTAGTTCTTTGACCTTGATTAGTTTTCTCTGACGTTGATGAATGGTTTTATGACGTTGACTAGTTTTTCTGACTAGTTTTTCTTTGACGTTGACTAGTTGTTCTCTGACGCTGACTAGTAGTTGTTCTCTGGCGTTGGCTAGTTGTTCTCTGATGCTGGCTAGTTGTTCTCTGACGTTGACTAGTTGTACTCTGACGCTGGCTAGTTGCTCTCTGACGTTGGCAAACAACTCAAACAAACAAGCAAACATACGTCGACTGTATTCTGAAGCAGAGTAGTTGGTCGTCACTTGATTGTCTAAATACAGAATACCAACACTTGTCCCCGTTGTTCAGAATGAAATGTTTCCGTTTGAAATTCAGAATATTTTATTTCCGCATGAGAGTTTGCAAGATGTTTGCATACACCGAAACTCCATTGACAGGACTTGATCGTTACTAAAATCGACAAAACCATTTTCATTAAGAAATCTCTACGAGTTCATAGTATGATTCCGATTGTCTCCTAAGTATGCGTTTTATGAAACTATCAAATACTAGGTGTTCGCGAAACGATGAGCGCATCCTGCCCCACTGGTTGCGCCTGTCACAAGCACATGCAAAGCCAAGTCACTTGTTCACCGCAAACAAAACACGGGAACATATGTTACAAATCAAAATAGGGATATTTTGACAATGATGCGTCAATATTGGAAATGCGCTCCATGTGTCTACCATTAAACATTTTGAAAGGTTCACTGAGGTCTTGAATGTCCTAACCTTGATCAAACAACTTCTTAACAAGAGTTGTAGGACGCTCTTTGAAATTTTGGAAGAAAAGTTGTACCTAAAAAGTTGTGAAATGTAGACACTCAGGGCTAGAACTGCAGGAATATATTGCTCGACATAAAGGAAAAAATTGACCATTGGAAAGTTGAAGTCTCTCTCTAGCCATGTAGTCTTGTGGAGAGTGTATTGTCACTCTGACTCTTTATGCATAGATCTACATATGAAACAGATGAGACGGTTTTATTTATCGTTCAAGTGGTTCAATCAGCGAAAGGGATTTGTCTAGTTGACCATTATTGACCGATTTGAGATCATCAATATACCTGGCGCTTAAGTTATACTTCAACTTGCCTTGTCTTGAGTATGCCTAAAGAAACGCAACGGCAAGAAGGGGAACACAGTCGTGCCTATGGAGATGCCTTCTTCAGGGGTCGTCCCGGAATGCCAGTCGCTTTTGTTCTAATATAATGTTTACATAAAGGATTACTGCATGGGATTTAAGGATTAAGGGATGATGTGTGCCTGGCATACCCACACTGGGTACCCCAACACTACTTTAAAATTGACATTTAACAATTAATTATAATAACCAGTCAAATGTGACACCGCGTCTCGATATCCCAGGTCACGTTCTCAATCCGTTGTTTGTACCTCTGTAGAGCATTGTCAAATTCACCTACCTTGTGTGGTGCCACCAGATGTTAACTGCATCACAGTGCATTCCACATTTTCCTGTTCATTCCTGATAAACTGGATTATCGTAAATAGGTTCGGATGTGAGCCGGCTAGTTGCAGACTCAACTTGCAGTGCCAACCCATGACGTGGTTGGTAGTCCGAAGTCCATGAGTGTCGTAGTGGTTCCACGCTTGGCCCCCAAGTTTCCTTCTATCCATGTAGTCCTTGAAAGGCTCGATCGGGGCACTGACAGAATATTCTTCTAGGATCTCTAACCACATGTCACTGATCATTTGTTCTGGTAGAAATGTCTTCTCCCCAAAGTTCACATTGATGTAATTAATGAGAAAATCCAGCATGTCACATATTGTTTTCTCAGCAAACTTCAGAACGTTTATAATCCTATCCTAAATCAGGGCTTTATAGGCCACAATGTTCAGGTATAAAATAACTCTGCTTGTAAACTAAATCGCGTGTGACAAGAATGGCGATATATTCATTTATTCTGTACCTTTTTGGAAATAATTGTCACATTATTCGTGACAATATGATATCACTATATGGTGCTGAGCTGAACGTGAGTGGGATTGTGTGGGAGGTTTTCTGATACTGTTCAATAATTTCAGTCATGAAATATAAATATAAATAAGTCAATAATGTAACCGTTTTAAATATATTATTTTCAGATAACCGGTAATTGTATTAAGAAATCACATTTCGATTTTTATTTCGAGAATGACCCTGTGGTTTGGGAGGAGTAGGGTCTGTGGTAGATAATATGAGTATGTAATATGTGACGGCTCTAAATCAAATATTAAACATTTAACATTTTAAATGCTCCTTGGGATCCCAATGCAATTGTCACACCGTCAGACCTACGTGTGACAGCTGTATAGCGAGAACACAATGATTTTGTCCTAACTGACTCAAAACTGACTCCATGGTAGAATAGGTCTTCAGCAACCCATGCTTGCCGTAAAAGGCGACTATACTTGTGATAAGAATCGACGAACGGGATCGGGTGGTCAGACTCGCTGACTTTGTTAACGCATGTCATCGTATCCCAATTGTGTGGATCGAGGCTCATGATGTCAATCACTGGATTGTCTGGTCCAGACTCTGCTATTTACAGACCGCCTCCATAGAAGCTGGGATATTGCTGAGTGCAGCGTTAAACAACAAACATACACATGAAGCCTTGGTGGTGGTATTAAGTATCACATCAACGTTATATACATATAACACATTTGCAGTCAAATGATATACTGGTATCAACCATAGCATGGTTAAAGTCGCAGAAATCACTCGAATCTGTTGAATCCTGATGGTGAATCCTCCATCCCCACATGATTTCTTCATCACACGAAATCCTTACAGTAAATACAAGCGACAAACCCCATTTCCATAATCATACGAAATCTCTACTAAAAGCAGAGTGAGTGAGTGAATTGGGTTCAACGCTCCTTTGAACTGTATTCTAGTTGTAAAGTGTTCCAACGTAATGTGAAAGGAAGGCACGAAGTGATGCAGGTCTTAGACGTTTACCACTTTGGTGATCCCATCGAGCACGGGTATGGTGCTGACAAACCTAGAAACATACTCGGGGCGAACCGGGATTCGAAACCACAATCATATGTTTCTGGCGTGCCCAAAGGACGCAACGCTGCACAGCCGCTGTTTAACGCCGCACTCAGCAATGTTACAGTTCTATGACGGCGGTCTGTAAATATGCGCATCTGGACCAGACAATCCAGTGATTGACAGTGATTGACAGTGATCTACGCATTAGGGATAAGATGACATGCATCAACCAAGTCAGCGAGCTTGTCCACCCCATCCCCTTAGCAGCCTCTTACAAGAAACATGGGTTGCTGAAGACCAATTCTAACCCGGATCTTCATGGGTCTTATCAATCTATTGTTAAACATGTTTGAAAGTTAAATACCATTAAGTATAATCTTATGCAAAACTGACGCTGAGTTATTTCCATATTTATATGTTATGTCTCTATAGTAAAGTGAAGATGCGGGTTAGAAGCTCGATTATTTACAGACCGCCGTCATGCAGATGGAATATCGTTGTGGTAATCCGGACCAGAGGACACCCTTAATCGAAAACGATATTATAGAGGCCATCAAGGTCAGCACAGTTTAAGAAATGAGCAGATCATTGAGAAATTGTCATCAAAGTTATCAGATGCTTTCCGGTCCGGCTAAAATGGTTCAAAAAGTAGGAATTGTGTGAGTAGCGGGTGCTAGAGCAGGATATGCTTACCATTTTCGCGAACACCTGGTGTCATCACTGATTTTAATTAACTCAACACTCTAATGAGTGAATATCCTCGACTGGGTTAAATAGAAGGAAATAATCACAGCGGGCCTATTCCTATTTTCTTGGACATTATAAATAGACGAAAAACGCTCGAATAGCAAACTAATGTTATATAGACTAAAGACTAAATGCAAGGAAACTACTTATCTTCAGGGATCGATTGATATAAATGTCACACTATTTTGCCACTCACACTAAATGTAACTGTGTCGGCGGATAATCGAGACTGGTTATTCTCTGGAGTTGACGTTTTGAGTTTTTTATTATTTTTGAACAAGCAATGACAAAGAAACCATGTCGATATGAAGTAGTGATGTGATAAGTGGGATATCAAACACAACACATCACTGCACTGTAATGGGCCCCGAACTTTGGTGCGCTTCCCCCTCACCGAAAGTATTTGGATGCCTGAAAACCTTGTGAAATTGGATTAGAATTACTAGGACTATGCACTGATGGGCAAAAGAAAGTATACCGTTTCTTTTTATGTAATTAAAAACTGAAAGAACTGTTGTTAAATTTTATTATGATTATTTAAACATCAGGTGGTTAGGGTAAGAAATGAATTTGCAAACACGTGATTCCAACCATGTTTGAAATGTTGTAAATATATGCCGAAAAAAGCAGATGTATTGATTTTCAAAGATATGAAGTCTAAGATACCCATCAGTAGTTGTGTATTGTGCGATGTTTTTGTTGACTCAATCTTTATTTTACATACTTAAAGACCACAGGCCTATAGTAGATTACAAATTGTCAAGTAGTAAGGGTCAGATTTTCTAAAATTCATATCGTGAAATATATATACTGATAAATTCCGCAAAAATATAACATTTTCTGATAACATGAGTACACTAAAGTTTAATGGAGAAAGAAAATTGCTAAACTTATTAATTTACTAACGTCGTAGCTCCGAATATGCAGGGCAAACAAAAACAAAATGGTATTGGTTTTCGACTTTGTTTAAGTTGCAACACTGACAAATTCTATTTTCGTGTGGAATACCTGTATATCTTCCAGTCTCAATATATAATACACGTGAGCTACAACGCAATATTGCAAGCTGTACTCGGAATTTACTAACGTTTACATTAAATAAATATGTTTCAGTAACAAGACGCTTCTTAAAGAAAAGCATGTTCATTTTCGAGACAATGAAAGAAGCACGTTTACTGGACAATGAAAGAGACGCATGCCAATTGAATGTACATGTCATTCAATAAAGTTTGATGATATGCCAGTATGCTGAGTTAACCATATGTTTCCACGGCCTCAAAAGTTAAGAAGGTTTCTGACCTTAGTTACCCAATTACAACAACCCTGCGTGTCATCATATTGTAGCATCATATTATAACATTTCTTCGGGTACCTTTCAAATGGCATATGCATTAATTTAACCATTACTTAATCACTTCAATATTTGCATAAATATGTAAGGGATATCATCCACTTTCTCCATACACCATTAAACTTGGGGTGCTAGGTTTGACGCCAAGGAATCGCTTACATGCATAGAGATGTAGTTACTCCACTGTATCATATACATGTAATTCCATACAGTAAGTCTCGGCTCCATATAGCAAAATTGTTGTTATTTTTGTATCGAATATTTTTTTTAAAAGTGGTTGAATAACACCCCCAAGTGTGTCAATATTTTGAAGAAATCAAATTAAAATATTTTTTGTGTTTTTAGTTTTTAAAGATTTTAAATTAAATTATATCTTACAAAATATAACCACGAGAAGTATTCTTTGGGTTCTGACTATGCGCCCGTAGTGTTCATTTTCTGGATTTAATATCGCATCTTAAGATATTTTCATTTGAAAATAAAACCATGATGATTTCAACTGAGAGGTTTAGTTTTTTTTGCCCCTCGGTATGTTTGCTGTTTGAGAATGTTGTCAATATCATGATGAAAATGATCTGCAAATAGAGCACATGCATTACATAATTAAGCATGTAACAATATATGAAAAAGTAAAGCAATATATTATTTCAATAATTATAATTATTTGTGTTTAGTAACCTAGTGTGGGTATTTATTTATTTTAAGATTTGGGTTAGTCTCTTGCATTGAAAAGATATCATCCATGGATTAATAATCAGTTCAACCATGGCCTATGTGATTATAAGCTGTCTGGCGAATCGGGAGATTTTGGTATACCTGACACAAATGTGGAAATCGATGGGTCTCATGCAACTTAAGTCAATTTTAATCGTAATACTATAAATAATGAGACTTCATTACCCTAATGTAGAATTGAGCTAACTACTTATGACCCCAAACATAAAGATGGACCATAAGTGTTAAAGAGAAAGGTGTACTTTCATCTGAGTGTATATGTAAATATTAATATGCTTCAAAAGGTGATTGCACTGTAGATAGCGTATGGTGGCACGTGAACGTTAAGTTGTGATTTCAGCACTCGACATTGTGTCCTGAAAGATGAGAAACCGATTGGGTTAAAGCGTTTGAATTCGTTTGTAAGGTGAACATGCATTTCAATTTCAGGAAGTTTTTGATTAAATATGAATTTGTTGAGAATACAGAATTGGGTGGGAATGTGGAAATTCCAGATGATGTTTAACGTAGGATGACAACTTTAATGTGTATTAGTGGTATGTTAGACACTAAGCAACTGAAGTGAAAGTGTTGACGTGCCTTGCCACCTAGCTCTTTATCAAACTTGCTTCCTATTTACAGAAATTTAATGATTTCCAAATCTCAGTCAAGCAGGGGTTGATCAGTAGGCATTAATATGCAGTCATTAATATGCATCGACCGCCTCCGTGGTCAAGTGATAGAGCGTCTGCCAGGAGAGCTGAAGGTCGTAGGTTTGCTCCCCGGTCGCGTCATACCAAAAGACGTTGAAATGCGCTCGGCATTAAGGGGCTAAAACAAGGACTGGTCGGCTCGGAGTCAGTATACTGTGTCTGAGTTGGGTATTCATGTTAAACTGCGGTATGGTATCTCGCTGGGCTAGAACTATAAATTCGGCATTAGCCCGGACTAGTACAAGCAACCTCACACACACACACACACACACACACACACACACACACACACACACACACACACACACACACACACACACACACACACACACACACACACACACACACGCAGAAGCAATAATCTCGAACGGGACGTCAAACCCCATTTCACGTCACCCCATTTCACGTTAGTTATCCAATAACTGATCACGCCAATATCTGATCTAATTTCCTTGATATTTATGTGAATTAGACATATCGGGTTTTTTAAGTACATGTACATTTAATACTGATATCAATGATTCATTTCAAAGTTAATTTGCATAGAATACCCCCCAAAGGTCACAATCATGTAGAGTATGACTGGCCCCTCTGTCTGAAACCCAAAAGGGCAACTGTGTTATTTAAAATGCCGTAGAGACTTGGGCATATGTTTGTTTTTGAACTGCCTTTTATCAAATCAAATCTCTGCCAAGCACTTTATAGAGAATACCGCTAAGATATTTAGAGTTTCAGTTATATATCAAATTCAACGATGTATAATAATTGTAGTAATAATTATTAAAGGTCCAAATTGTTTCCATGGAAACACAAGAAATTAAAAATAATAATTGACAAATATGAAAAGACAATTATATTTTATTTCAATGTAATAATTAACCGACTAAAATGTGATGACAAAGGTGTTTGACACCCTTGAATTGTAAACTATCAATATTATGATAGTGATAATGAGATTCATGACGTCTTGCTTTTCTCAGGTTATTAAAGTATAATAGTTATTGTTTAGTTCATATGTCAAGGGGCTGTAAGGTGGCCAAGTGGATAAACGTTCGCTCGTCACGCCGGAAGTCCGGGTTCTTCTCATGGGTACAATGTATGAACCTCATTTCTGGTGTCCTCCACAGTGATATTACTGGAATATTGCTACAAGCGGCTTTAAATCCCACTAACTCTTATATCAAATTCATTCTTGTAGCTATTCAACATGGTTTTTTTTTACAATTGACATTAAAAGGTTAACAGCTCTATGTTGTATTTTTCATTTGTATACAGTTTCACTCTTACTTCTTTTGTATAGGGGCGGTCGGGTAGCCTGGTGGTTAGAGCGTTCGCTCGTCACGCTGAAAACCCGGGTTCGATTCCCGACATGGGTACAATGTGTGAAGCCCATTTCTGGTGTCCCCCGCCGTGATATTGCTGGAATATTGCTAAAAGCGGCGTAAAAACAAACTCACTCACTCACTCTTTTGTATAGGGGGCACGGGTGGCCCAGTCGCTAGGGCGCCGCGATTCGCTGTGCAGAGTTGCGTCCCTTGGGCACGCCAGAAACCTATGATTGTGGGTTCGAACGGTTCCCCCCGATTATGTTTCTAGGTTTGTCATCACCATACCCGTGCTCGTGGGTTTCACCGAAGTGGTAAACGTCTGAGACCTGCATCACTTCGGGCTTTCCTCCCACATTAAGCTGACACGCCGCGATATAACTTGAATACTGTTAAAAGCGGCGTTAAATCCAACTCACTCACTCACTCCTTTGTATCAGTTTTTATCCCCTTTAAAATGCTATTTTTTATGGCCGTAGTTGATACTGAAACCTTTGTACTAAGATGAAAAAGAAGAAGAAAAAGATTTTCCTGTTCTATATCATAAAGACATCCCACAACTTTAATCGGGTTCTATTACGTTTGAATACAATATTTGAGAATTGGCGATTGGGGTTTTGATCATAAAATGCCGTGGAAAAGAAAGTATACACTTGAAAATAGGATTTGACCCCAATACAGACGTTATCAAAACGGTCGCCGGAAACACCTCAAAAGAAGTCCAAAACACAACTATAACACGTATCAAAGACATCGCCATCGAATAACCATTTCTGGTTTGTTTCATGTTTATCCACCATCAAACAAGGGTGTATACTTTCTTTTGCCCGGCAGTATATTATTGATCCAGCCATCACCATGTACGGTGATTACTCCTGTGGTGATTCTACGGTTGAATTATGCCCAGTAAATTCAAAAACTAGAACGCCAAGTCTATATTATCGGTCGGAACAGACTTCACAGGGCACAAAAAGCAAAACAGCAGTGAAAAGAGGGGGGACATCGTCTTTCTCGGCCTCAATTACGGCGGCGAGAAAGCGATAAAGCTATAGCACGAGAAAGCAGTTAACGCAAGACGAGAAAGCGATAACACGAGACGAAAAAGCGATAGCACGAGACGAGAAAGCGATATAGCTTTATCGCCTGGTGTTATCGCTTTATCCCTTTATCGCTCTCTCGCGGCCATAATTGAAGGCGAGAAAGCGATGTCCCCTCTCTCTCTGCCATAACACTCGTCTGCTTGTCGTATGAGGGGCTAAACCGGACCGGGTTGATTACGTGTCAAAATAGACCTAGAGAATGGGACGTTGCTCATAATATCAAGCACGTGTTTGTCTAGCCAAGACTCGATTATATACAGGCGACCGTGCTATAGCTAAAATAGCTAAAACAACAACTAATATTCAATTTTAGTTTCTTACTTCGAGCGAAAAAAAATAATCTGAATGTTGTAACAAAGACTAACATTCTGTCCCAGAATTATTATTTTTTTAAATCTACAAAATACAAAATAAAATATATAAATTAACCCAGAATTAGGTTTAATTGCCTAGAGCTGAGGCAATCTAGACTTGCCAAATCATTCAAGACTTGAGTTGGATTCCTTTTTTAATTTATTCCATAGGGTGTGGGCATCTTTATAGTCAGTTAACGCCCTTGCCTCGAGAAGATGGGCCTGGGAGACAGACCAGATTCACAAAACATGTACTTGTATATTCTAGAAAATAAGCAGGGCATTTATATAGTCCATTGACAGTTTGAAGGTGTAGGGCACTTCTTTGATCTAATCTATTGAAACTTTTCTCTTTTCTGATCAGTGTTTACAATGCAGTTGCAGTTTCCTAACATTCTTAGCAGATCTATATCATTTTGGCAGTGTCAAACCTGTTTTATCCTTTTTAAATAACATCTCTTTCCATCTAAAACTTTGTCCAAATATGTAATAAAAATAATAAAAAAAGTTAACACTAATATTTATCGTCAACGCAAGATTTTGTCATTCGTGTTCAGTAATCATGTAATTGTGTTGTAAATATGTCATCAAATGAGTTAGTCATAGTGTTGTTACAATACATTTACTTTAGTATACTAGATCACTAATGACATTTCTGAATGTACGAAATAGTAATGTTCGTATAACTTAATGTTTAGTATGCTTCGAAAAGAATGCCCGTCTCTGGATCTGCGCAAGGCGTTTTGAAGCCCCCTCTGGACGAAGCGTCTACCCGTCAGTACCCCGAATTACCCTTCAATACCCCGATGGGTACCGTCAGTACCCCGATCCACCCGCCAGTATCCCGATCTACCCGTCGGTACACCGATCTACCCGTCAGTACCCCGATCTACCCGTCAGTGCCCCGATCTACCATTCAATACCCAGTCTGCCCGTCAATATCCTGATCTTCCCGTCAATAGCCCGATCTACCATTCAATATCCCGATCATCCCGTCAATATCCCGATCTTCCCGTCAATACCCCGATCTTCCCGTCAATACCCCGATCTACCATTCAATATCTCGAACTTCCCGTCAATATCCCGATCTTCCCGTCAATATCCCGATCTACCCGTCAGTGCCCCGATCTGCCATTCAATACCCGATCTTACCGTCAATATCCCGATGGGTACCGTCAATACCCCGATCTACCCGTCAGTGTCCCGATCTACCATTCAGTACCCGATCTTCCCGTCAATACCCCGATCTTCCCGTCAATACCCCGATCTACCCGTCCGTGCCCCGATCTACCATTCAATATCCCGATCTTCCCGTCAATACCCCGATCTTCCCGTCAATACCCTGATCTACCATTCAATATCTCGATCTTCCCGTCAATATCCCGATCTTCCCGTCAATATCCCGATCTACCCGTCAGTGCCCCGATCTACCATTCAATACCCGATCTTCCCGTCAATATCCCAATCTTCCGATCAATACCCCGATCTACCCGTCAGTGCCCCGATCTACCATTCAATATCCCGATCTTCCCGTCAATACCCCGATCTACCCGTCAATAGCCCGATCTACCCGTCAGTGCCCCGATCTGCCATTCAATACCCCGATCTACCGATCTCTCGATCCAAGTAAATACACACACGTCGGTGAATGCTGCACTGTCGTGTCTTACTTAAATATTATTATTCGTTTGATCCTATGTCATAGGAATCAAACATACGTTCATGCTAAAATTGAACTGCAGAAGAAAACATTTTCTATTTACCCTGAGGAAACAAACATATTGAAATTGAACGTGGCCGTTGAACGTGTGGATGGAAATAGAAGGTGTTTAAAGCCTTTTCAATAGACTTGAATGACATTTGTATAATTACATGCAAAACGTATTCGCCTGTCATCCGACTTGAACGCCTTCAATACAAAAAACAAACATAAAGAGCTATTCAGGACCCATATTCAATGTTTGTACCTGGTGTAGCACGCCTCTCTTCGTTGCCCTCAATTATTGAAACCGAAATCGGCAACATTAGTCAGGAAATGAAAGCAAGGAAATATATTCCGTTGTAAACAATCTGCATTTAGAAACTAATATATCAAGCGATTTCCTGCCTGCAGGAGAAGGGCCGTGGAAGCTTATCGTGAGTAGTGTTTGACGTATATTTGTTTGTTTGTTTGTTGTTTAACGCCGCATTCAGCAATATGCCCGCTATATGACGACGGTCTGTAAGTAATCGAATCTTGGCCAGGCAGTCCACTGATTGACAAAATGAGCATAGATCTACGCAATCGGGATATGATGAGATGCATCAAACAAGTCAGCGAGCCTGACCACCCGATCCCGTTAGTCGATTCTTACGACAAGCATATAATATAGTCGCCTTTTACGGCGGCAAGCACGGGTTGCTAAGACTAACCCTGAATCTGGGATTTATATGTGAAACAATCGAAGCCAACTCACATAGTTCTAGACAAACACAGCGATTTTTTTTTGTATTTAGATAAGGGCTGAGGCGGATTACTGACGACGGTTTGTATTTCGTATACCCATTAAGGACTTCTGGGCCATGTAAAGGACAAGCTACCGTGTGGATTCGGGGATTCCGGGGTGAGAATAGGGCCTCTTTTCTACATCTGATATCGTAAGATGCTACTAAATTGATCGGGTGCTCACCAGCAACCCTGTGCTGGTCGTCAGAGGAGACTAAATGGATCTTGTGATCCCCAGCAACCTGTGGTGGTCGTCAGAGGAGACTAAATGGATCTTGTGATCCCCAGCTACTTGTGCTGGTCGTCAGAGGAGACTAAATGGATCTTGTGATCCCCAGCTACTTGTGCTGGTCGTCAGAGGAGACTAAATGGATCTTGTGATCCCCAGCAACCTGTGGTGGTCGTCAGAGGAGACTAAATGGATCTTGTGATCCCCAGCAACCTGTGCTGGTCGTCAGAGGAGACTAAATGGATCTTGTGATCCCCAGCAACCTGTGCTGGTCGTCAGAGGAGACTAAATGGATCTTGTGATCCCCAGCAACCTGTGCTGGTCGTCAGAGGAGACTTAATGGATCTTGTGATCCCCAGCAACCTGTGCTGGTCGTCAGAGAAGACTAAATGGATCTTGTGATCCCCAGCAAACTGTGGTAGTCGTCAGAGGAGACTAAATGGATCTTGTGATCCCAGCAACCTGTGCTGGTCGTCAGAGAAGACTAAATGGATCTTGTGATCCCCAGCAACCTGTGCTGGTCGTCAGAGAAGACTAAATGGATCTTGTGATCCCCAGCAACCTGTGCTGGTCGTCAGAGGAGACTAAATGGATCTTGTGATCCCAGCAACCTGTGCTGGTCGTCAGAGGAGACTAAATAGATCTTGTGATCCCCAGCAACCTGTGCTGGTCGTCAGAGGAGACTTAATGTATCTTGTGATCCCCAGCAACCTGTGCTGGTCGTCAGAGGAGACTAAATGGATCTTGTGATCCCCAGCAACCTGTGCTGGTCGTCAGAGGAGACTAAATGGATCTTGTTGTTGATTCTGAATCCATCCACATATCCCGATGGCATGGACGGTGCTAATAATGTCAATCACTGGTTTGTCTGGTCCAGACCCGACTGCTGGTGTTTAAAGGCCGCTCTAATGTTGCTGACGTATTGCAGGGCGAGTCGTTAAACAACGACACAATCAAACAAACCAACCGTGTCCCTATTTTCAAAATATTTTAATTCAGGTTATTTGACATGCGCTCTAGTCAAATGATAACAGACCGTTTGATAAGTTAGCTATCAAAGTACGTTATGACGTGGACTATCGCACGCCTAAAGTTTAGTCATACTTTTCCGGTGACCTCGTTCCCTGCACCGCCGTAACCCGTCAGGAAAGGTACTGCAGTGATCGAGATCTTCCGCTACAGCCAGTGATTTGCCTACCACCGAAGGACAGACCTTGCACAGCTTCACCTGTTGATTGAACAAAGTAGTAGTGGTTTATTTCAGTAAATCAGGCCACAGGCCCATTTTACAATATATATTCAAGCATTCAAACATGTTGCGCCACCAGTGCATGTAGTAATATCAATACTAATCAGTACAAACGTATCTGAGACCATATACATATGATGGTAGAATTAATAGTTTATATAATGGACAACTGCTTGCTCCTCATTTTAAGAGCAAAGAATGTAAACTTGGCAAGATTATTGATTGTGAAAGCATTACTGGTGGTAAATAAAACTTTACAATTATGCTCTGATGGAGATGTACAATAATAACTTGGCAGAAAGTTTCTTCTAAGATCGTCATAAAACGGACAAACTAAACAAACATGGTATTCTGTTTCTACATTTGGAATGATACAAAATGGACAAAGTCTTTCACATTTTGGAATACCTAACTTTCTACCCTGTGATACCATAAAATCACTGCTCGACGGGCGAAATTGTGAGAGAGTAATCCTAAATGCAGCAATATTCACAACACTTAAATAATTTTCATATTCATTTGATAGTTTAATTGATTTATACAAATATAATGAAGATAATTTGTCAAAAGATTCAAAAGGTTATCAATATCAATACATCTTGTTCTAAAAGCGGATATAAATGAATGAATACAAGAAAGTGATTGTCTATTCCAAATTTCACCATATCCAAAGGAAAATAACAGATTTTTAACTTTCAGTGCCCAGCAATCTAGACCCTTTTCTGCCCGGTCATACTGGTACACATACGTGTGATATAATATACTGTTTTCGTTCTGAGTTAATAAACGCAGCCAGTACTTAATGATTTTCAGATGTTGATTTACTTTTAACGAGTATCTCCCAAGTTCAGCTCTTGCTACAATATTAGGAACAGTTCTTCTCAGTTTCAAAATAAGCTTGCAGAATTTATCATGAACATTTAAAATATCTTTAGAGGGATGAAATCCACTTATCTCTGAGCCATATAATAATATGGGCAGTACTTTAACATAAAAAATACGAAGTTACATTTTCAGGGGAAGTTTGTGAAAATTGTACACATGTGATTGTAACAATAATATTACCTTCCAAGCTTGTTGGGATAATATCTTTTGAGTTTTATACCAGGAACCCGAGCTAGAAAAATGTACTCCAAGATATTTATAACTGGGGACTATCCCAAGAGGGCTGCCATTAAGAGAAAACTTTTCATAGCTTTTAAGCCTACCTGCCTTACGAAAAATAATGATTTTACTCTTGGTAGAATTAACCCTTAATTGCCACTTATTGCAATAATCCACAAATTGAACAAAGTTGTAGGTGCGGTCAGAACACTTATTGCATGTGTTCATCCGGCCCTGAGAAATTAGTCTTATTTCCCTGTGAAAATACATTCCATGGCAACAGTAAATATGACCAGGACTACAGTTAAAGAATGTTGTGTCGACCATTTTACATTTTAGGGGGCGGGACTGGTATTTTATCAAATATCTATGCTTCAGACTGAAAATTGTCTGCCACAATAATTACAAAGAAGCCAGGTGTTTTTCTTGAAATATATTCATTCTCACAGTTTTGTATTTTAAAGATACATGTATCTCCTTTTGCAGCTATATAGGTGAAAACAAATATAATCACCGGGTAAAATAAAAATGTCTGTCCTTTTCAAAATGCTGTACATTTCTAATGGAGAATCAAAATCAATTTGTTGATGATGTCCTGTTGTTTTATGTCGTCGCAGATACTGATACTGGTGTCGTCAATGTTGTTGTCGGTGTTGTCAGTGTTGATGATTTTGTGTCAATGTTTCTAGTTTGGTCTTTTGACTCGTGGCATGGATGAAAAATGGCAAGAATTGTATACCACGTTTAGTTTTTGGCGACGATTAGCTTTGTAATAACATCATTTGGAGACAGCACCGTACTGATCTATAGTAAGAGGGTGTATGTGGAAGTGTACACATATATTGCTGGAAACGGGAAAATTGATTTAACCCTCTCCCAACCCACACCACACTCTCTCCACTTTACACCCAACCAACCCCAACCGTAACATTATCTGTTGCAGAGGCCCCAAGCTGCCGTAGCATTATCTGTTACAGAGACCGGTAGCTGCGGTAACTGTATCTGTTACAGAGACCGGTAGCTGTCGTAGCCGTATCTGTTACAGAGCCTGGTAGCTGCCGTAACCGTATCTGTTACAGAGACCGGTAGCTGCCGTAGCCGTATCTGTTACAGAGACAGGTAGCTGTTGTAACCGTATCTGTTACAGAGACATGTAGCTGCTGTAACCGAATCTGTTACAGAGACCGGTAGCTGTCGTAGCCGTATCTGTTACAGAGACATGTAGCTGCTGTAACCGTATCTGTTACAGAGACATGTAGCTGTCGTAGCCGTATCTGTTACAGAGCCTGGTAGCTGCCGTAACCGTATCTGTTACAGAGACAGGTAGCTGTCGTAGCCGTATCTGTAACAGAGACAGGTAGCTGCTGTAGCCGTATCTGTTACAGAGACCGGTAGCTGTCGTAGCCGTATCTGTTACAGAGACAGGTAGCTGCTGTAACCGTATCTGTTACAGATATTGGTTGGAATCATCGAGTGAGATACGGATAGTTTGCCACCATCGCTGCTCGCGTTTTATGTAAAATCGAACGAAAAATATTATTATTTGACAGATTATTATAACCAAATGCAGCAAAGACCATTCGTGTGATCCTGGCATTGTTGTTGTTGTTGTTATTATTATTATTATTGTATGGGGAGTAATATACAGTAAGAGGTAGTTCCGTCATCGTGTGTTCTCATGTTAATTCATGAATATTTTATTTATGTATATAACAAAGTATAGTTCCGACAGCGAGTGTTCTCTAAGGGAAATAACATGTTTTTTTAACGAATACCAGTAAAAAACTCCAAGCATCTGTCAGCAAGGAATATACGAATATGTACCCTACAGCAGATGGTATACATATTGAGTAGTTGTGTATGCTTTGTTAAGAAACAGGGATTGACTAAAGCCAAGTGGCGTGTACAAGTCCACTTGCCAACACTTCCTCGCGTAACACCGGCGGACATTCAACATCCCATCACATCTTCCAGTAGGTTCTCGCTAAAGTATGTTCCCATTGCGTTCAATGCTAATACAGTTTATGGGGAAACAAGAGGGGTATTCCTTATGTGGAACAAGTAAAGTGAAGCCCCATAAAGATCCGGGTTAGAATCGGTCTTCAGCAACCCATGCTTGTCGTAAGAGGCGACTTGGTTGATGCATGTCATCGTATCCCATTTGCGATGCTCATGATATCAATCACTGGATTGTATGGTCCATATAGATGTAATATTGCGGAGTGCGGCGTTAAACAACAAGCAAACAAACAGAACTGTACAGCGAACCCTCTTTAGCCCGGACCTCTTCCGGCCATGCACTATTGATGGGAAAGGACAGTACTCAATGCCAGGTTAAATCCGGCTTCAAATAAGTCCCCAGCAACCTATGCGTGTCGTGAGAGGCAGACAAATCGATCGGGTAGTCAGGTACGATGACTTTGTCAATGGCACGTGTTTGCACCCCGGCGGCGTGGATCGTTGCTCAATTATTTTCAGGTAATATAGCTGAATTACAGTAAACTACGTTTATAAGGAACTAGCGGATATATCGAATTTATGTTTTGACTTGGCCATTTGCTGTATATATGCTTAAAACGAACTACGGTTATAACGAACTAAAAAGTGGTCCCTTTGAGTTCGTTTTAACCGTAGCTTGAGTGCGACCTTAAACAACAAATACACCGTTTATCAGGACATGTGTTAATCTGAACGATTACAGTAGGTAAGGTATAATGGATTGACGTAATGAGTAATAAGTGGATTTTTTTTTAAAACAAAACATATTTTGTACACAAAAATCCTACGCTGGACATACTGGGAGTGTGTTTTGCTTACTTTCCCGTTTTAAGGGTAGGGATGGCATAAGACTGTTCCATTGTGTCCAGGAGCACTTCAGGTAAGAATGTCCATCATGGAAAAGAGATGTTCACTCGCACTTATAAGAACTTATTTCATTTTATTGACGTTGCCACCATACAACAGTTATATGAAATAGATAAACCAACCTTTTTCTCTCTCAGGTTAAGTTGCAAGTCCTTAAGATAGCATAGTTAGCGATATTACATCCATAAAGTCCCCTGTCCTTGCGCTTTGTCAGCAATAAAAAAACACTTCAACTTTAAAAAGTTAAAAAGAAAATGTTGATGTGTATCTTAGACCTCTTATCTTTGAAAAATCAATAGATTTGCCCTTTTTAGGCAGCAAATTACAACATTTCAAACACGGTGGGGGCCATGTGGTTGCAAATCCATTTCTCACCCCTAACTTCTTGAACCAATTTATATTTACACAAAATTACCCAGCAACAGATTACCGTTTACGAACTGTTGCAGTTTAGACATAATCACATTTACAACAGTTTAATTCTCAGTTGCTTTTGCCCTCCTCATATAGTGTATGTGATATTATGGACAGAAGTACAATCCCTAGCCCTTCTACATACTTGTTTGTGTGTGTGTGTGTGTGTGTGTGTGCGTGTGTGTGTGCGTGTGCGAGTGCGTGTGCGTGCGTTGGTGTCCCCCAGGAATGTGGAAGTAATAAAATAATAAAGTCTACGTTAGTCCAACATCTACTTTATCTTGTCCTAAACTGATATAAAGATGTTGGACTATAACGTTGACTTTATTTTAAATATATATATATAATCTATATGCCACCAATACACAAAGGTAATAATAATATTTTATCATAGTTTATCATTAGTATTACCTTTGTGTATTGGTGTCATATAGATTTCACGAATCAGTGTCAGAATTGTTTGTTTTTCCCCTGGGAAATACGTGATTGAAGCCTGACACGAGTGGCCTAAACTCAGTATGATGCTCGTGTAGTGTCATATCATGTCAGCAAACATTTATCAGTTACGTGAACAGCGGTGTCTTCTTTCCGCCAACAATGGCACGGGGTACGTGAAATCAGTATTAGAGGTGTTGCTGAAAAGGACCTTTATTGTCCATATGGATAACAAAATCACGATATTCTCTCCTTTGGATGAAGATATAATTATGAAGTTATAAAATACATACGATATATACTGCCCCGGCACACTGAACAAATATTATTTATATAAAAAAATATAATTAATTCAAAATTTGAAACGTCCAAAGTAATTTATCTCCAGCTTTGCAATATTTAAATCTCACAGTCCCGCGATTACTATGCCTTGACTTTTGACCTTTCCCGTGAGTCAATTCTCATTAGATTGGGTTTTCCTTATCCCGACTCTGCGCTACCATTGTTCATATATATATTCATAGACGGTATCCCAGTGTTCCCCAGGAATCGAAAGTCGGGGAATCCCCGGTTCTTGTTATTTCGTCCCAAATACCAGGAAAATGTAAACGTTTTGTTTCTGAGAACCTTGCGTAGACATTGTTGTGTAGGAGGCAGGGGAAGCATCGACATCTTGTGGTTCGAGAGTCGATACATGTGAGAAGACTTTAGTTAGTACAGCACGATAAGGGAGAACTAGCACAGTAGACAGCTGGTGAACAGGGAAGGAAGTCTATGCTGAGTATATGCTTGGCTGAAACAGCGACATCCATTAACAGGTAAAAACGTAAACAATTGCTGGACGGATTTGTGACGCAGTAACCAGGATACACTGATTATTGTGAACATTCTGTGGATGTGTACTATTACATTCTTTTCAGTGAAATCATCCGTATTTGGTGTTGAATAGTTTGTGTAGATAATTCATTACATTGGATTTACTGTCGTTCAAAACCTACTTATACAGCGCTATACATGGTCACTTGTGCAGTGTATACTTTGGTAGGAAATGCAACATATTCATGCTTGTGTACGAACTTATATTATATATTTAATAATATAGAGGGTAGGTTTCTCAGCTGGATAAATCCCCAAAAAACTATATCATTTGAGATGATTTACTTATACATTTATGCAAATTTTAGGTCAGGTATTTTTGTGTTTACAAAGGAAATGTGCCGTCGTCCTTCTCAGTTGGGTTTGAGTCCGAGTTGACAATTGACCTTGAAAAATTACTGGGATAATTATAATCATCATCATAATTATCCAGAGATTTATCTACGATTCCAAACTAAGTGCCTTTGTCAGGCAAGGGGGGAAGGGAGGGGGGAATTGTGATATTTTCTTTTAATGTTAATTTTCTAATATGTTTTGATTTTGTTCGTTTTTAATTATGTTAATTGAAATTGTGAATTTTTTCTGCTATTTTCTACAGACTTTTGGTCAAATATCAGCTTCTGCTCATGTCTAGATAAATTCCTATACCAGAAAAATAGGTATCTAAAAGGGGCGTAGGTGAGGCCTTTCACAGGTGAAGCGGTCTTTTTCCGAACGAAGAACAGTTGGATTTGGCCGAAATATGTTCGAAACATTTCCGTGTTTAATTTTGTTACTGTGTGGGAAATCTGACTACATTTCATTATGACGTTATGACAGGCCAATCAAACTCTGAACAAATATGGCGCTTCTGGAGAAAAGGGTATAGATTGCTTTTGATAAAGGTCAAGTAATATGGAGGCGGACCAATGGATTGCCGTGAAGGCAATCGGTGACAAAGTTTGAAAATTATCTGTAGGCAATTGTCTGTTCATCTTTCTAGTAGTCATGTCACTGTCAAAAAAGCATAGAGTACATTTTTGCTTAGGAATTTGTCCAGCTAACCATGGTAACCAGGCAATTTATTTACATTCATCTTAATTTGTATTTGACTTGTGATCACAAGACACACACACCTTTTCCAACAAGCTGCATGATTATATCTTGAGATAACACCTTCTTGTGAAACATGTCCCATCCACCACTTTGATGATGAACCAAGGATTATAATCAGTACAAACCACAAATCAGCAGTTTGTGGTGCATCTAAGGGACACAACTCCTCTGCACAATGGAGACAACAGTGCATTGACTCTATTGACCTTTTGGTCATAGCAACAAATAAGCTGCAGACATCAAACAGATGTAGATAAGAACATAATGTTCCATATAAGCTGCATGTCGATGCAAAATATGCTCAATTCACCATGACCTAATTAATTTTGAGTTATTCTGCAATTCATTGTTCTCATTTAGAGCCAAATGGACTACCGATTATGCTGTTGATCACATAGATGTGTGCCTATTTACACACAACAGAGAAATTCTATAAAAGTTATATACAGCAAGTTATAAATAAAATACTAAACTTCCTTTAGTATTTTTTGTTGACAAGAGCTTTTGTGGCTTTATGCCAGGGCATTTCTGGCTGTACACAAAATTATGCTGTAGCTCAAATATCTCGCTTTTAATGCCCTTTTCAATGTGCTTCCATCCAGCCATGAGCTGGTCCATATTGAATGGTTACAGGAAAACCTGATTGTGGAGTAATACTATATGGCTTGAATAAATTACTCTTTCATTAATATCAGTGGAGCATTAACTTCATTCAGTGACTGTAAAATAATAGTCTTCAAATTTACATATAAATATTTTTTTTCGAACTGGACCAGAGTTCAGTGGTGAGGCGTTACCATGGTTACTGTGCAGTAAGCCTTGTGCTCTGGAGGCAGTAACGTTAGTGTCACGTAAGTCCGACTATATCAGTATCTGTCATTAGTTGGTGTTTTAGCGCTTTACATTTTTCTTGTTTTTGTGATAGGCTAGGATTATTTACAACTATTTGTGGAGGAAGTGATGATGTAAATCTTGGTCGGGAATCACGCACAAAGCAGGGATACCTTAAGGTCACATGGGTAGCCATTCTGTGCCCAGAATTTTCAGGGTACCAGGCCAAACTTGGCTCTTTGCACCGGTTTAGTGTACAAAGTAGACAAAAATATCATGGATAACAACTTCTTTAATATACTGTAATAGCAACGTTTGGAATAGATCCTTATGCTGTTTTCAAGCGAGACTGTCTTGCTTGACCATTGTATAGGGATCTATGCCATGTATACTGTTACGTGACTGATTGGTATGGACTCTTGTACCGTTGTCAAGCAGGACTGTCATGCTTGACCAGTGTACATGTATAAGGATCTATACTGTAATGTGACTGATTGGTATGGACCCTTGTACCGTTGTCAAGCAGGACTGTCATGCTTGACCAGTGTACATGTATAAGGATCTATACTGTAATGTGACTGATTGGTATGGACCCTTGTACCATTGTCAAGCAAGACTGTCTTGCTTGACCAATGTACATGGATAAGGATCTATACTGTAATGTGACTGATTGGTATAGACCCTTGTACCGTTGTAAAGCAAGACTGTCTTGCTTGACAAGAGTGTAAGGATCTATAACAAACATCACTATTACAGTATAGTTAAGAAGTTTTCATTCATGATTGTTTTGTCTGCTTTGCCATCCATCAATTTCTAAGAATTGATTATCAAACAATTCAGTTCTAGTGTATACATGGTATGTAGACTAAGACTTATACATTCTGAGTTTGACCAAACAGACTTTTACAGGACTCGGATTCATACTAGTGACGAAAGTAACAGACTGATTAGGTGGGTTGACTTTAGTTGCTGATGGACTATAGCCAGTATTTTAATAGTAATTACAGCCAAGTACAAATTAGATACATTGTTTTGCTGTGATTCAGTATGATTTATGTAAAAATATGTGATATTGAACATATAGATTTCTGTCCCTTTTCGAGAAGTATGTACCCTTAACAAGTTGTTCCCATTGCTTACTGGCTGAAATATTGCCGATGCAATTAATATTGTAACTCAATTACAAAATCACTCTTACTTGAACCTTGCATATTTATTCACAATTACTTTCACTTGCATTTTCTGGAATAATTTCCTGGTTAGGAGGTTGTGTGTATTAATGAATGTGGTTTTGTGGGTTGTTTACACATATTACCATGATTATCATAGTGTTCATATCCCCATATTTATTTCACCTTATGTACTTTGATATTATTGTTAAATATTCTTGAAAGGTGTATCAAAGTTTTATAACTGTTCATTATGTGCTAAGCCAACAGTAATATCAGTAGAATTAGACACAATTTATGGATAGCAATCTCTTTAATTAATGTAAAAGCGATTTTCGGGATCTATACCGAAATGTCGCCTTTACAGTAATTAACCACCATGGAGGTGGTAAATCACCAAGGCTTGCTAACTACAATGTTTATTCCTAATACAGGATATTTACCATCCCTAAACACACTTGCATGATAACCTCTATTTATATACTTAATAAATGATACAAAACATGTTATGATACAAAACACACAAGGGTAATAACTTCTATATCATATAATGTCATTCTTAAAGTAATCATCGTGTAACATTGTTTAACATGTTGAAGACATATTTTCCCTGAAGTAGCTTCAGAAACCAGTATGAATGCAGTGTTTGGGTGAATCTTTCCTAAAGTTCCAAATGACTTGCAGCAATGTTTGTATACATAAACAGACACGTAGAAAAACCCTGTTGTGGTTTAACCTTGACCTACAAAACGAGGGGTCCAAGGGACCCCCAATAATTATTTTCCTGAGTCTTACAGGCAATATGAGGGTCCTGTAAAGTAATAAAATGGTGTAGTGTACTGTATTGTGTGTGCATGAATACCCCACTGAGACACGGCATACTGACTCCGAGCTGACCAGTCCTGCTTTTGCCCCTTCATGCCGAGCGCCAGGCAGGGTAACAACAAGTATCATGTTATTACCTCTTTTGGTATGACGTGGCTGGGGAACGAACCTCCGACCTTCTGCTCTCCGGATAAACCACTCGATGGTTACTTGATATGGGTATCATAGTAGTGTTTTGGGCCTTAAGTTTGCTGTAAAGGTAATGAAATGGTGTAATCATGGTAATGTACTGTATTATAAGATTTGATCATTTCTGTGGAGCTTGAAAGTAGTTCCCACTGGGTGACCTCCTCTGCATATTTATCAGATCGTGATAACAACATTATCTTATTGGTTCCTTACAGTGATCATGACATTATGAATTATATGATACTTGAGTGTCACCAATCTTGATGTTTATATGTTTCTAAAGGTGGTCATAGGTATGGCTGGGTCGGATAACTCAGGACTGCCAACACCTGTGGTTAGTGTAATGATATATAGTTTCGACACCGCAAGTCACAAATGTTCACATTTCTCTGTGACTATTCACGCACTCCTTCTGACTTTTACGTGTATGAGTAAAGATATGTTTTATACGTACCATATGTTTTTATTTATGCTTACGGAACTTTGCACCAAATATGGCTGTCAATGGTGATATGGCGTGGCTCCTTCCATAAGTCCGTCAATGGGGAAATATTGATGGAAGGAATAACTGGGCTACCAGAAGAAAACAAAATTTAAACTTCAGGATATGTAATAAGTCAGAGATCTTGGTTAAGAGCATTTTATCCTCTGCAAAAAAATTTAACATGTATTTTATTACCTAAACGAGTCTCCTGGTGGTAATGAAGGCCGGGAATCAACCAAGCGCTAACGGTGAAGTGACACCAATACACAGGATATTCAAAGTCCTTTTACATGCGCTTCAGTGAGTTTGCCCACGCACGCGAAAAACCGGGTCCTGCGGTAGGAATTGAAAATCCGCATCCCAAAGAGGCCACCCTGACTGATTACAGCTGAAGTACAACGTGTGATATTTGATAGATTTAAAATGGACTGGAATTATGCCATTTTACAACCACAGAGTGCTTCGGGTAAGGGAGGTAATAAGATAAGAATATATTGTATTTTTAAACATGAATACTCTCCAGATGCCTATGCTTCTCACCCTGTGCCCTGATCACACAGGAGTGCACTTCCTAAGTTAAGAAAAGGAGCAGCCCCAATAAACATCGAGCTTGGTCGATACTGTAGCAAGTCTGTAGAAGAGAGAATCTGTTGTAACTCTGTGTGTGGCCTCATCATAGGTGTAGTGTAGAGGTCATAGGTGTAGTGTAGGAGGTCATAGGTGTATTGTAGGAGGTCATGTGTAGTGTAGAGGTCATAGGTGTATTGTAGGAGGTCATGTGTAGTGTAGAGGTCATAGGTGTAGTGTAGGAGGTCATAGGTGTAGTGAAGAGGTCATAGGTGTAGTGTAGGCGGTCGTGTAGTGTAGAGGTCATAGGTGTAGTGTAGAGGTCATAGGTGTAGTGTAGGAGGTCATAGGTGTAGCGTAGAGGTCATAGGTGTAGTGTAGGAGGTCATATGTGTAGTGTAGAGGTCATAGGTGTAGTGTAGAGGTCATAGGTGTAGTGTAGGAGGTCATAGGTGTAGTGTTGGAGGTCATAGGTGTATTGTAGGAGGTCATAGGTGTACTGTAGAGGTCATCTTTGTAAAACAAACAAAATAATACCTAGGGTGCAAACAGAATAATCACTTGCCCCAAATGGTGTAGTCTGTCTTACAGACCCTTATACAAATATAAATCAAATACAGCCCATGCAAGTCTAATGTTTGGCAAGTCTAGAATCCTGCAGTATCTGAAAATGAAGAGAATCACTGGGCTCCCTTTTTATTATATTTTTATTAAGATAACTGAACAACTGTTTTTTCTGTACGATATGTTCATTTCAGAGACTAGATGTTAGTCTACAAATGGTGCATAAGTGTTGTTTATTGTTTCATTAATGACAACCTGTTTATTTCCAATGATAAAAACCAAACTATATTATTATGTTTTTCATAACAACAGATTAATTGACAATATTGTGTAATCTCTATAATTACTGAGTAAATGACTTTAAAAATCTTATTACTTATGTTCAGCACAAACTGCTTCAAAAAAGCAGGTTTCTCTGCATTATTAATGTGTTATGTTTGCTTATGGCTTGTTTGCTTGTTTATGTTTGTGGTTACCCCGGGGGGTAAGTTTGTTTGTTTGTTGTATAATGCCATACTCAGCCATATGATGATGGCCTCTAAATAATCAAGTCTCGAACGGACAATCCAGTGATTGACATCATGTGCATTGATCTACGCAATTGGGCTACATTGCATGTATTGTATATATGGTGATATTGTATATATTATATATATTGCATGCATTGTATATAATATTGTATATATTGTATATATTACATATATTGTATACATTGAATATATTGTATACATTTTATACATTGTATATGTTGTGTATATTATTTATATATTGTATACATTATATATATTGTATACATTGTACATGTTGTATATATTGTAAACATATTGTATATATTGTATATTGAATGTTATATACCACGTGTACATTGCAGACACATAGTGGCGATGTCGTGGCAGGAGATCCGAGAGCAGCTGCAGCAGAACTTGGACCAGCCTCTCAGCAACCAGCTATGCCAGCTGTACAACCAGCTGCACATACCCATGATTGTGCGGCGCAAGTATGCACGCTGGTTCGAGGACAATATCTGGTGAGCGTCTTCCTCATGGATGTTTCTCTGCATGGTTGTGTAGACATGGATTTGCTAAGTTCATAATAACATGACAATGTTTGATAAACATTATCCATTATATTATGAATATATCACTTTAGGCATTAACATAGATACGTGAGACGACAAACTGATTTGGCAACTGGCATCTGCAGCTGCTGCATGTTCAGATGTTTTGAAAAAAATATATTATCATTTTTAGCTCACATTAACAGAATAACTGATGATTATTATCCCCCTCCCCAATGAAGTTGGCGGGAGATATTGATATGGTTTCCGTCCGTCCATGTGTGTGTGCGTAAGTCCCGAAATCGTTTCCGGAGCATAACTCAGAAACCGTTAAATACTTCTCTACGAAACTTTGCATGTCTATGAGACTCATGCTGAACTGGGACCTTTTGCTATTTATGAATTTTAGAAACTTTTTTTTTGTTTTATGTTTCCAGGGCAATAAGTTGGACTTAGGTTCTATATGGGTGGTGTTCGTTTACGGAGAGTAACAAAAAACGTTAAATTCTTACTTACAAAACTTTGCATGTCTACCAGGACCATATTGTTTATTGTTTATGTTTCCATGACAACAAGTTGGATTTAAGTTTTAATATAGGGTGGGTTCACTTATGGAGAAAAACAAATAAACTGTTGAATATTTCCTTGCCAAATACTGCATGTCTATGTATAAAGCACATACTGACCTGGTGCCATTTGATATAAGGAGTTTTAGAAATGTTAGAATTTCCATTGCAGCTATTTTGACATGGGCTAAGGAAATGTTGGGTCAGTTACCTGGTTTGGGACCATAACGTGTTAAAATGGGCAGGGGATATAGATGACTTCGTCGACTATACGCTTGTTATGATGATGGTGTATTGATGGTGTGGTGGGAAATAGTGATGATGATGATGATGATGCAGATGATTATTGTGGTGGCGTATAGAAGGTGTAGTGGTGATGGTGATGATGTGGTTGGATGATGATGATGATGATGATGATGATGATGATGTTCTCCTGATTCAGGCCGGACGTGATAGAGGAGCAGAAGGCATGCCGGCTGTACAAGGAGCTGATGACTTTCATGTCTGATGACATTGAGACCCTGAAGGAGGACCAATATCATGTACTAGAGGCGGTGGAGATCGCCAATGCCAAGACAAAAATCAAGGTCAGTACACAGTGCACAATCCTCAAAGGTGTTGTGTTATGTCTTTTAGTCATTCCAGAACTCACTCACCAACACTCTCTCACTCACCAACACTCTCTAACTCACCAACACTCTCTCACTCACCAACACTCTCTCACACACCAACACTCTCTAACTCACCAACACTCTCTCACTCACCAACACTCTCTCACTCACTCTCTCACTCACCAACACTCTCTCTCACTCACTCTCTCACTCACCAACACTCTCTCTCACTCACCAACACTCTCTCACTCATCAACACTCTCTCAGTCACCAACACTCTCTCACTCACCAACACTCTCTCACTCACCAACACTCTCTCACTCACCAACATTCTCTCACTCACCAACTCTCTCTCACTCACCAACACTCTCCCACTCACCAACACTCTCTCACTCACCAACACTCTCTCACTCACCAACGCTCTCTCACTCACCAACACTCTCTCTCACTCACCAACACTCTCTCACTCACCAACACTCTCTCATTCACCAACACTCTCTCTCACTCACCAACACTCTCTCACTCACCAACACTCTATCACTCACCAACACTCTCTCTCATTCACCAACACTCTCTCTCACTCACCAACACTCTCTCACTCACCAACACTCTCTCTCACTCACCAACACTCTCTCACTCACCAACACTCTATCACTCACCAACACTCTCTCTCATTCACCAACACTCTCTCTCACTCACCAACACTCTCTCACTCACCAACACTCTCTCACTCACCAACGCTCTCTCTCACTCACCAACACTCTCCCACTCACCAACACTCTCTCTCACACACTAACACTCTCTCTCACTCACCAACACTCTCTCTCACTCACCAACACTCTCTCACTCACCAACACTCTCTCTCACTCACCAACACTCTCTCTCACTCACCAACACTCTCTCTCACTCACCAACGTTCTCTCTCACTCACCAACACTCTCTCTCACTCACCAACACTCTCTCACTCACTCTCTCACTCACCAACACTCTCTCTCACTCACCAACACTCTCTCTCTCACTCACCAACACTCTCTCACTCACCAACACTCTCTCTCACTCACCAACACTCTCTCTCACTCACCAACACTCTCTCTCACTCACTAACACTCTCTCTCACTCACCAACACTCTCTCACTCACCAACACTCTCTCACTCACCAACACTCTCTCTCACTCACCAACACTCTCTCTCACTCACCAACACTCTCTCACTCACCAACACTCTCTCTCACTCACCAACACTCTCTCTCACTCACTAACACTCTCTCTCACTCACCAACACTCTCTCACTCACCAACACTCTCTCACTCACCAACACTCTCTCTCACTCACCAACACTCTCTCACTCACCAACACTCTCTCTCACTCACCAACACTCTCTCTCACTCACCAACGTTCTCTCTCACTCACTAACACTCTCTCTCACTCACCAACACTCTCTCACTCACCAACACTCTCTCTCACTCACCAACACTCTCTCTCACTCACCAACACTCTCTCACTCACCAACACTCTCTCACTCACTCTCTCACTCACTCTCTCACTCACCAACACTCTCTCTCACTCACCAACGCTCTCTCTCACTCACTAACACTCTCTCTCACTCACCAACACTCTCTCACTCACCAACACTCTCTCTCACTCACCAACACTCTCTCTCACTCACCAACACTCTCTCTCACTCACCAACACTCTCTCACTCACCAACACTCTCACTCACCAACACTCTCCCACTCACCAACTCACTCACCAACACTCTCTCTCACTCACCAACACTCTCTCACTCACCAACACTCTCTCTCACTCACCAACACTCTCTCACTCACCAACACTCTCTCTCACTCACCAACACTCTCTCTCACTCACCAACACTCTCTCATTCACCAACACTCTCCCACTCACCAACTCACTCACCAACACTCTCTCTCACTCACCAACACTCTCTCACTCACCAACACTCTCTCACTCACCAACACTCTCTCACTCACTCTCTCACTCACTCTCTCACTCACCAACACTCACCAACACTCTCTCTCACTCACCAACACTCTCTCACTCACCAACACTCTCTCTCACTCACCAACACTCTCTCTCACTCACCAACACTCTCTCTCACTCACCAACTCTCTCTCACCAACACTCTCTCTCACTCACCAACACTCTCTCACTCACCAACACTCTCTCTCACTCACCAACACTCTCTCTCACTCACCAACACTCTCTCATTCACCAACACTCTCCCACTCACCAACTCACTCACCAACACTCTCTCTCACTCACCAACACTCTCTCACTCACCAACACTCTCTCACTCACCAACACTCTCTCACTCACTCTCTCACTCACTCTCTCACTCACCAACACTCACCAACACTCTCTCTCACTCACCAACACTCTCTCACTCACCAACACTCTCTCTCACTCACCAACACTCTCTCTCACTCACCAACACTCTCTCTCACTCACCAACACTCTCTCACTCACCAACATTCTCTCTCACTCACCAACACTCTCTCACTCACTCTCTCACTCACCAACACTCTCTCTCACTCACCAACACTCTTTCTCACTCACCAACACTCTCTCACTCACCAACACTCTCTCTCACTCACCAACACTCTCTCTCACTCACCAACACTCTCTCTCACTCACCAACACTCTCTCACTCACCAACACTCTCTCTCACTCACCAACACTCTCTCTCACTCACCAACACTCTCTCACTCACCAACACTCTCTCTCACTCACCAACACTCTCTCTCACTCACCAACACTCTCTCTCACTCACCAACACTCTCTCACTCACCAACACTCTCTCTCACTCACCAACACTCTCTCACTCACTCACTCACCCACTCACTCGTGTGTGGTGAGTAGTTGGGCTAAAAAATTATTTTCACGTTTTGTTGAGATATTTTAAATTTTTAATCATCATTTGACTTTTGCACTTTGATATGGCTCTCAAAATGCAGATTTGGCTATGAAAAACCTTTTCTCCTCTGGAATTGCCAGACTGAGAGATCTGAACTTTGGCATGTGCCAGGTTTTAGTCTACAGTATTTTTTAGAAAATATTTGAATATCAATGCTGACAGCAGTTAAGTGTCTGTTTTTGTTGACAACATATCCAGGTCAGCTCCAGTGCGGGGCACTTTTTAATAAAATATAGTTTCTACCCCTTTTGTCTGTCATTAGCACTTAGTTTCAAAGCCTCCTCCACACATTCATCACCGTAAACTGCTTCATGTGTTTGTGTTGCACTATATTGCCGATGTGATGTAACATTGTAACTCACATATATTACACAGCGTTCCTCCTTCATGGCGAATACATAGAGATGATATGTAGAGTCGCTGTTTTCAGCCAACGAAAGCTACTGTGTCTGAGAGTGGTATTCATGTTAAACTGTGGCATTGTATCTCAGTGAGGTATCTCTATAGAACCTGGGTTAATCCGGACTAATACAAGCAGGCATGTTGCTATTTAAGAGCAATAATCTCAAATATGACGTGAAACCCAATTTCAACTCACGTTCAGATGAGTCTGTACCTGCCAAGATGTTCCAAGATGCACAGGTTCGCCTCAGAGTTGAACGACCCGTGAAGATCCATGGTAGAATAGGTCTTCAGCAACCCATGCTTGCCGTAAAAGGCAACTATGCTTGTCTTAAGAGGCGACTAATGGGATCGGGTGGTCAGGCTCACTGACTTGGTTGATGCATATCAATTGCGTGGATCGATGCTCATGACATCAATCACTGGATTGTCTGGTCCAGACTCGATTATTTACAGATTGTCGTCATATAGCTGGAATATTGCTGAGTGCGTTAAAAAACAAACCAGCCAATCAGAGTTGAACATTTTTCTCTTGCAGGATTCCTTTGGCCAGAACCCAACAGAGTTTCTGAAAGCTGTTACTCATGGACTTGATGACGAGAAGAAGATTATCTCTGGCTACAGAGTAAGTACAGAGGATGGTAATAATCTGGAATTGAGAAATCAAAACAAACAAATAATGGCTTAAAAGCCATTAGCTAGAGGTTCAAAGATAGCTGGAAATACACTCACCGACACAAGAAACACGAATAGTATACATGTTGGTTAATATATGATGAATTAGGCTTAAATAATAAAAGAATTGGTTCTCAGGCAATGTTTTTGAAAATATAGAGCGGGCCGGTGGTGTCTTTTTTCTTCTTTTTTTGCGGGGAGGTGTTCAAACTAGTATGTAACCAATAAACAGTTTTGTAATCAACAAACAACTGTGTACAATCAACCTGGGAGAGGGCCTCCCTACATAAATTTATTCCTTGATGACTAAAGTACTGGAATTCAGTATTTGACTCCTGTTGGACCTAGGATATTTCAAGATATTATTATTTTTTAATGGAAATAAAAAGGAAACGTTCGTTGAACTTTATGATGATGCGGGCAGTGCCTGAGAACGAAGACATTTCTTTTAACCCAATAAATAGTACTTTTAGTCTGGGGAATGTAACGAAAGTTGGTAAATAATATTTACTGTCAATGTTGATTTAATATAACTGACTTGGACTTGGAATATTTAAGGATTTTTGGTTGTTGTTTTTAAAATTGGAAATAAAAATGAAACATGCGGCAAACTTTATGATGATGCAGCCAGTGCCTGAGAACCAAGAATAGTTTTTTTAGCCTTATTCATACTCAAAAGATATTAGATTGGTTTAATGCTCAAATGAACATACTGGTATGTTGTGTGAACTGACACTCATAAACACATCACATGTGATATCACAGATCCATAGCTCAAGATTATGTCAAGTAGCTCATGTAAAGTTTTGAAATCACGTACAACAAATCATGATAAGTATTTTTATGCATACTGAACTAAATGATTTTATATAAAAAATGTTTTATAAAATACAACAGTGAGTTGATTGGGTGAATCAAAATAAATTTTAGAGGAGCTGTATATTATAACTGGTGCCACGATGAAATTCCGGAAATCATGAACTGCTGGACTGACATGAATTTGTCTAAAGTTTTGGTATTTCCCAAGCGAGAGGAAATACAGGAATTTAGGCACGGGTGTCATAAACATAGTATGATCTAAACACAAATGTAATATCCTCTATTTATTGCCAGATAAGATGTCTACATACAGAGACGAATTTTAGTGTTTACCTGTGAGGAAAGCAAGTCGAAACAGCAGCAGAACCACAATTTGTTGATTGATGTCAACAATCTTCAGCTATGATGTCTATGATTTCTAGTGTGACGTCATTTTGACCTCACGTCTAAATAAGATTTGAATAACGTCCAGATGACGGATACAATACACTGTTGTCTTGTAACGTGATATAACCCTAGGGAACATGTGATTTTTATGAACCCTGATATGTTTTCCCTCGTAGGTAATAAAGTGGGTATGAACTTGAGTCAAACAAACCAAAGTCCCCAGCAACCTATGCTTGTCAGAAGAGGTGACTAAATGGATTTGGTGGTTGGGCTTGTTGACTGCATGCCCCGGGTTGAAAAAAAGGGGGGATATAGCGATCAGTATTTTCCGTTTCTAAAGCAGGACTCTAAAACCGTTAAATATTATTTTATTCTGTTTTTTTGTTTCGTTATGATGTTTCATGAAGTTGTTTTCTGTTTCTGGAACAGAACTCCAAAACTGTTTAATATTTCTTGTTGAAACTTGCTGTAGAGATCAGTCTAGTAGTGAACTGAACTGGTGCCTTCTGATGATTGGGGATTTTGTTCTTTCTTAATTTGTTTTTTTAAATTATTTTGATTTTATGACGAAAAGTTTAACTTATACTGAAAATGAGGGTAGTGCTCATTTCCGGAGCAGGACTCTGAAACTGTTAAATATTTCTGGATGAAACTTGCTATACAGATCAGTCTAGTGGTGAACTGGTGCCTTTTGATGATTGGAAATTTTGAAAAATACTGAACAGCATTATATTTTTCTTCTCTTACCGGTAACTGAAGGTATCCAATGGCGATGAACCAAAAGTGGAATATAAGTAGCCAAACTCCATTGCACCAGGGGGATATGTCATCTCCTGGTGGCGCTACGATCGGGCCTAGGAATTCCAGCCTCGTTCGGCAAGGGTGGAAACTAGACTTTTAAAGTCGGTTAACTCCCTTGCCTCGGGATGATGCAGTGCTAAATTAAACTCGCTCACTCACAATAATGAAAATGGTCCCCATAGTCACCCGTAATCCTCATATTAGTGACAAACAACACAAGCAACTTGCATTTGCTTCAAACAAAAATGGTGTCGTCCATTCAAGACAATCTGATAAATAATCAAGATATTTGTAATAAAAACGGATCTTACTTCGCGAAGTGTTTCAAATTTCTTGAGCACCTTGATTAAAAACATAAGGATGCCGGATGTCGGATATTGATTTCGTAAAGTGATTTTGATTGGACAATGCATTGACTTGTTAGTTCAGCCAATACATAATTCCAGCCAAGTTCCGCAAGGGTGGAAATTGGACTTCTATAGTCAGTTAACTCCCTTGCCTTGGGAAGATGAATCATACCTGAATTAAAAGTGCCCCTGTTGTTATGTTCTTGTTTGTTGTTGTAGGTGCAGGTGAAGATGGAGGAGGATGTAGAGGAGGAGGTCCCCGTCATTGATGTCTTCAGCCCTCAACTGGAAGAGTTCAGGAGAGAAATTGAGGTAAACCAACAACCATAACTCTTGCTGCAGGCCACAAACTCCCAAAAGGGGATGGTGTAGGCGAGTGGTTAAAGCTGTAACATGTCATGCAGAATGCCTGGGTTTGATTCCCATATAGGTACAATGTGTGAAACCCATTTCTGGTGTCCCCCACCACGATTCAAAACAGGGTGTGTGCATGCACCTGATCACCCCAACACCCCCAGCCCCCTAAAGCCATGTCATATCATGTGCCCTCATCGCTGTGAGGAAAGAAGTATGGTGATAAATTTTCTTGTTCTCTCTTACACTTGGTGGTATTGGGATGGCCCTGTCATCTAAGTGCCTCAATGTGCAGATTTGCATCTCTTGGGTATGCCAGGCACCTATGATTGTGAGTTTGAATCACAGGTGCACAGGTGGCCCAATCGTCTAAGGCGCTGCAATTCGCTGTGCATATGATTATGGATTCGAATCCTAGTTATGTTCTTAGGTTTGTCAGCACCAAACCCGTGCTCTTGGATTTCACCAAAGTGGTAAACGTCCGAGACCTGCATCAATTCAGGCTTTCCTCCCACATTAATCTAACATGCCGTGATATAACTGGAATACTGTGCAAAGTGGCCTCAGACTCAACCCACAGACTCACCCACCCACCCGCCCGCTCATTCACTCTCACTCTGAGGTCCTGTCATTATGTCCATTCTCTTGTCAGAACCTGGAACAGTTAGCTGAAACAGCCAACAACCATCTCTCCATCGCAAAGCAGAAGAAGGAAGAACTGATAGGTGGGTGCTTTGATAGACCTCATTATCAAACTGTTCCCCTAATGGATGGAATGTAATGACTGTACGGCATTGCACATGTGCATCATTGTGATTTAGCTGCACCATATCTCTGTGCTGCTCCCCAAAACAATTTTGATATTGACTTGTCGCTCCACAGGGCTACAGAATGTCCCACGCTTATCTCTCATGATGAATTGTAATCCCACCAAAACACTATTTCCAAAAACACTTGTCAAATATGTGTACTTATATTTTGATCAGACAACTTACTATGTCCTTAACAGGTTGGAATCTTCTAAAGGGTATGGCTATGAGGCCGCCATAAAAATCTTTGAGGTTTCCAACTCGAAAAGCAAATATATTGTTGCATTCTTTAAAATATTAGTGCTCGTATTTGATCAGGAAGTAATCATGTTGCATGTATGGTTAGCTCACGACACATGCACTTCACTGAAGCATATAAAGTGTGATTCACATTCAGATCAGGGACAGACCGTAGCGACAAGTCAAAATCATAATCGTTCATAGGGACCAGCACAGAAATAGGCATTCCCCCGAAGCAAGGGAGTTAATTGACTATAAAAGTCCAGTTTCCACCCTTCCTGAACTAGGCTGGAATTATGGAATTATTTTGGCTGGACTAATGAGTCTATGCAAAATCGAAAAACGAAATCAACATCTGGTTCTTAAACTGCTGTGCAGATGTAGGTGGATTGCAGGATTTGCAAAGCATGTGTATCGACAACTTAGTGTCAACAGATATTTTCCAAATCTTTCCATTTTTGTAATCAAGGTGCTCACGTAATTTGATGCACTTCGCATAGTAAGAACCGTTTTATTGCAATATAGATCTTGATTATTGATCTGATTTGATCGTCTACGCTATGCTTTAATATTTGAAGCAAATGCAAGTGAAATGAGAGGTGGAATCTGATTGGTCAATAGGAGGGACATAAGCCCAGAAATTCCAGCCTAGTTCGGCAAGGGTGAAAACTGGACTTTTATAGTCAGTTCACTCCCTTGCCTCGGGAAGTTGAGAAATAGGGTTACCGCAGCTACATAGTGAATCACAGTGCTACAAGCAGCATTATCATACTCTCCCGCACCTATTTATCCATTTTTTTTGTTCTCCCGTGATAAAAAATACAATTTAAACAACTTGAACCACAGGGGGCAGAGTTCTATTTTTTGCTCACCATTACTTGGAAACTGGACTTTTATAGTCAGTTCATTCCCTTGCCTCGGGAAAATGAGAAATAGGGTTACTGAAGCTACATAGTGAATCACAGTGCTGTTTGGTCAGCTGATATGACATAGTGCTTCATTGTTGAGAGCAGTACGATATGACGTCATCCATTATTAATGGCATACAGTCCGATATTATCATGACATATGAACAGTTAAGTTACTCTGTGGGGTTGTAATTTCCTAAGTGTGTCTTCATTTCTTTCTTAAAACTGACACTGAGCAATCGTAATAGCTTTTCAAAACTTGAAAATATTGTCACATATTCAACATCGATTAGCAGGGCTCCATGAGCTATGTAATATGTGCACCTGTTCAACAACACACATCTCACAACAGTACGCTAATATCTCCATGAAGTACTGACACAAGTTCTCTATCTATCTAGAGCACAGGCAGATACTCGAGTTCGATAGAATATACACTGCAGATCACTCAAACTCCACCATTCACATTCGAGCAGATTGCACGATTTCATATGAACTGTGCGGGTCGTGCAGTCAAGTGTTTGTTGTTTAAGGTCTGTCATGCTGAAATGTACAAGTTTCATGAGGCACGAGAGTTTAACGCCTATATACTGTATACTTTACAGTAGTTTATCAGCATATACTCCAACTGACCAAACTAGTGACCACCCATTGGATGAAAGTATTTCCTGGAATATGCCTGGAATATTGCTAAAAGCAGCATTATCATACTCTGCTGCTCCTATTTATCCAATTTTGTTGTTCTCCCGTGATAAAAAATACAGTTTAAACAACTTGAACCACAGGGGGCAGAGTTCTATTTTTTGCTCACCAGGACTTACCCACGGATGTATTGCATGGTAGTGTCTGTTGAATGTTTATGTGTCAACATATTTGTTTTCATTTTTCAGAAGAGAAAGAGTTTGACTACTCTCTTATCTTCAATCAAATGGGAAGAACTTTGGACCAAGAAAAGATGTGTATGATCACTGAGAAACAGAATGAGACAAAGCGAATAATCGAGGAGAACATTTTTTCGTTCAATGGCAACAGACAGGTCAGTATTGATACTTTGAGACATTTTCTGACAAGTCCAAAACAAAATAATAGTTTCTGGTTAATTAGCAGCCTATAGTTGATGAAGACTGCCTTCGCTGATTCTTTTGAATTGTCTCATGTCTACCATGCAAAGTTCATTTACTATCCTTTCATGAACTTCATTATGTTCATGCAAATGGCTTAGAGGAACTCTTTTGTCATGAAAAGATCAGAGGTCAAGGTCACTTAAAAGCTTGCAGTTACGAGGGGTGTTCATTAAAGATTTCCCCTAAACCACATAGTGTTATCATATTTGGTTGAAATTTCACATGTGTAATGATACATTGATCTGTGGGTTATGTCTGAATTTGCAGCACCGAACTATTAATCTTACCACTTTTACAGGTGTTATGATTGAGTAGGGTGTGACAATTGAGCCAGTAGAATACCGAGCAGTGTTTAGGTTTTTATATTTGAAAGGTCGCACACCAAAAGAAACTTTCGATGAAATGAAAGCCATTTATGGAGAGGATACCCCATCATATGACGTTGTTAAACACTGGCATCGCCAGTTCAAGGGTGGTCGGACATCTGTGGAAACAGCTGCCATTGCTGGTCGCCCCCATTCAGCCATTGATGAGGACACTATCCATCAACTGGAGACCGCCATTTTGGCAGACCGACGTATAACTGTTCGCCAGTTAGCACAAGATGTCAAGATCAGTGTAGGGTCTGTTGAAAAAATCATCCATGACAATTTGAACATGCATAAGATGTCTGCACGATGGATTCACAGGTTGCACACACCTTTCCAAAAGCAGGAACGAGTCAATTGCTCAAAGGATCTTTTGGACATGTGCCAAAAAAAACAGGCAAATCTTTTTGACAGACTTATCACACAGGATGAAACATCGGTCCATCACTATGATCCTGAGACTAAAGTTCAGTCGATGCAATGGAGTCACCACCCCCAAAGAAGGCACGTGTCTAACCCTCTGCAGGCAAGGTCATGCTCACTGTGTTTTGGGACCAGCAGGGAGTAGTGATGATGGATTTCTTGGCAAAGGGTACCACAATTACAGGAGCTTATTATGCTTCACTGCTGCTGAAATTGTGGGATGCTATCAAGCTTAAGAGGCGTGGCATGCTGACCAAGGGTGTCCGTCTCCTGCAAGACAATGCTCCAGTACACAACTCTCATGTTGCCCAGACAGAAGCGCGGTCCTGTGGCTATGAAATCCTTCCACATGCTCCTTACTCTCCTGACCTTGTACCATCTGACTTCCACCTCTTTCCAACCATGAAGTCATTTTTGAAGGGAAAACGTTTCACAGATGATGAAACACTGATTTCTGAAGTCAAGTCCTGGTTTGAGACGCAAAATGAAGGCTTTTACAAGCGAGGTCTCCATAGTTGCATAAAACGATGGGAGAAGTGTGTAACTCTTGGTGGTTCCTAGGTGGAAAAAAAACTAATACCTATGCCAAGTTTCATCCCACTAGGTCCATCGGAAGTGGGTCAGGGGAAATCTTTAATGAACACCCCTCGTACACTGTATCAAAGTGTATTAATGCATTTGTCATTTTGTTTAGTGTACCCCTTCACAAGGTTGGGGCCCTGTTTGGAAAGATTTGGGTTAAGATTAGTCAACAGTCAAGGTCAAAGGGCTATTGTAGATCATGGTTATGCATTAACCTTGGTTTTTAGAAGTATGAAACTTGATATTGCCATGTGTCTTACAAACTTTGTGTTTCAGTGACATGTCTATCAAAGGTCAAGTCCCATTTTAAGTTAAAACTGATTTTGTATCATCCACTGTGTGTTAAAGGAGACTTGGAACTTGTTACACTGATCAAGTTCAAAGGGTCAGGCTTAAGGGATCAGGTTTAGGGTGTCATAAGTTCATTAAACGTCAACATTCACAAGAAAACAGACACCTCTGATTTGTAAATAGCCAAGTAACCACATCAAAACTTAATATGTTGTTATGTTTAATCTTTACCTACCTACAAGGACATACCAAGGTCAAAGACATAAATGTTTTTTGTGATTCATATTTCAAGTTTCAAATAGGCAGAGTGGTAAACATCTTAGACCTGCATCACTTTGGACTTTCCTCCCTCATTGAGCTGACTATGCTGACATTTCCAATTATAACTAAAAACTCTTCAAAGTGGCATTCAAGTTGTATTTTCAGTTTAAACATTGATTCAATTCCTGATATTTTAAAATGTTTCGATAATTTATGTAATAATGTTCTAAATCAAGAGGTTTCAATTTGTTGTTTGGAATAGTATGTTGAAATGGTTCAATTTTATTTTATCTTCCTTTGAATTTATAAATTCAAATAGATAAACCTCACTTACTCATTGACTGTGATTTGGGGCAGTGGGGTAGCCTAGAGGGTAAAGTAATTGCTCATCAGGCCAAAGACCTGGGTTCAGTCAAGATAAACCCATCTCACTCATCCACTGAGATTTGAGAAACTACTGTGTACACTGTGAAACTTGGTGTTTCAGCTCGTACAGAACATGCTGCGTGTCCAGCTCAGGGGGCTTCAAGTCCTCCACACTCAGATCCTGGAGAAGGTGGCTGAGTTCAAGCACCAACAGAAACTGGCATATGTCCGGGCCGCGGGAAAACCTCGCATAGAACAACTGGAAAAATGGTCAGCTTCCACAATCTCTGCTTAAAGGGGCTTTAAAGAATAAATATGGGATTAAATCATTTATAAAGCATATTAAAACAAGTATCCTTTCTAAAGGCAATATTTGTGACAAAAACAAATGTGAAAACCTATTTCGTATTCCAGAAACTACCGAGAGCTAATGAGCAGAGTTGTCATCACGTGACCTGATGTCAAAGTGTAGAGTAGGCTTGCTGACGATCACTGTTTCTGTATAGTGTTTGGTAGATTACTAGTGTTCGCCATGGCATCAACTCACAATGCCATTGACGAAAACATTGAAGTTTCACTCAATGAACTTACATATATTTGTACATATTGATTTGAGCCAGTGGTTAGTCAAAATACTGTTGAAAACAGTGAGGAAAGCGAGGAAGATCTACCGAATGAATGTGATCAGACTGATGGTTCTTTGTAATTTTTGTACGAGGGTAGTCAGTCATGGATTATCTGTAACAGTGAATGCTAAATGTATTTTTGTAACCAAGTTTCTTTTGTTCATGGACAGATGCCTCAAAATGCAAGAAACACAAAATGGCATGACCACTCAGTTTCCATTTTTCTCCTCGCTGACATCACTTTATTCAAACTTTCCTCCTCGCTAAATCAGCCTTTTTGTTTGGAAATTTTAAGAAATCACACTTGGTACATTTGTTTGATGAACTAGTATACACACACGCCCACACAATACCCAATTTTGCATCTTCAATATGCCAAGAATAACGAAAAATTACTTCATTGTCATGTAGATTAATGCACTGTAAATGAAACAAAATGGTGGAGGTCTCTCCACTATGACGTCACAGCTACAGCTGGGCCTCTAGCTGGTATTTTAATATGCATACGTTTGAAAAAAAGGTTTTCAATGGATCTCCTTTATGCCTCAGTCGAATTTGCTCTATGGCTAGGATACGGCGGCCGTAGCCCCCCGGAATCGAGGGAGACGATGGCCTCAGTTTCGCCCTAGGGCGTATCCCTATCTTTTACATGCCGTAGGGATTATAGCATAGAGTTTTAATTTTTTTAATTTCTAGGTTCGCTGTAGCCATGCGGTAGAGCAGTTCCACATCAATGATATGTCTGGCGCACAGTGGCCTTTCGTTTGCCGTGCGGCTGCCCAAGGGTCTTATGAATTACAATTAACTTTTGCAGACCCCCAAAAAGTTGTGGCAGCATGGTGCAAAACTTGGGAAACTTTGGGAAACTTTGTAATGAAATGTCCTAATGTGTGTGGCTAAGCCCTCCTTATATATATTCCAGGTGTGTAGCGGTCACCCTGCGGCTACCTTGCGTCTGCCTTGGCATTTGTCAAAAACCTATGGCCGCTGCAGGGATGCTCTAAGGTGACCGTGCGTCATCACTTCAAAGGCCTTATAGCAGCCGCAGGTTTTCTTTCTCCACAAATTAAAAATACGCCATGCGGCTACCTAAACACATGTGACTGCTACAGTGTGTGACCGTGGGAATGCTGCGGCGGCCCTATAATGGCTATTGGCCGTAGATATTTTAGACCCCATGGACTGAGGCATTAAGCTCATGTTTTAATGATTAACTGCTGAATAGGGATTTGGGTAAGATATGTCCCCATGCTGGTCATATGAGACTTGGTCGATAGCGTGTCACATACCCCAGTGGTCGGATTGTTGCCCATAATTAGCTTCGATTATTTGCAGGCAACTGTCATATAACTGGAATATTGCTAAGTGCTTTGTCAACAAAGACACAAAAAAAAGACTATATTTTCAATTTCGTCTTTGATGGGCATTTAGAAGCTGACTCATCATTTCAGGTGCGGAAATCTTGGTAACGTGTGCTGGAAGATGTTTCAACTGACCAACAGCCCCGATTTCCGTGAGGTCATCTCAACATCACTACAGTCTGTGGAACAAATGGAACAGTTGGCGCCCTCTATCGCTGCGGAGGATAACGCGGAGGTGGAGACGATGATCATGCAGCTGCGTATGATGTTCAAGAAGCTGCTGGAGGAGTGAGCAATTTAGTTTCATTGTGACTTGAGTGAGAGAGAGAGTTAGGTTTACACTGCAATATTGCAGCCATATCATGGTGTAGGAAGCCAGATATTGGCTTCACACATTGAACTTCGGCTAGCCAACGTTTTAACCACTGCCCTTTTGTGGCTTGAATATCCAGCCTCTTACCTATTTTAGGCCAGGGTGGACTGGAGAGAATAGTGAGGTTTATGAATATAAGTACACAATTTCTTAGAGGGACATAATAAATATGGACAGTTACTTTGTTTTTGAATGTGACATGATGTGGTGGCATAAGTGATGCAGTAGACTAATATCTAGTCTCTGAAATAAAGTTATGTTTAAGATATAATATAAGTAATTATATATGGATCCCTAGAGTATTAAGGAACCCTTCACCCTGAATGGGATGAGTGTTTAAACCCCACTTACTCACTCACTCACTCACTCACTCACTCACTCACTCACTCACAGACTCACTCACTCACTCACTCACTCACTCACTCACTCACTCACTCACTCACTCACTCACACACTCACACACATTCCTGCTTCAATTAGCTGACACACTGAGACACAACTTAAACACTGTAATAGTTTTCATTATGGTGGAGCGGAGATCAAATTATAATAATTAAAGCTGGAATTTGGTACCCAACCAAATGATGAGCTTGTCCTTGTGGATATTTACAATTTAGAACAGTTATTATGTATTTTTGTTAAAGGTTTGGTAAAAGTAGGGGTATTACATTATTTATGTTTATGCACCAGGACCTTCATTGTGACGACGCAGCCCCCAGAAGTGCTAAAGATGGTTGGCGCCAGAAACAAGGGGACAAGCAGGGAGTTCCACGCTTCAGTCAGGTAGGCCGGCAGGGCGATCCATGCTTCAGTCAGGTAGGCCGGCAGGGAGATCCATGCTTCAATCAGGTAGGCCGGCAGGGAGATCCATGCTTCAGTCAGGTAGGCCAGCAGGGAGATCCATGCTTCAGTCAGGTAGGCCGGCAGGGAGATCCATGCTTCAGTCAGGTAGGCCGGCAGGGAGATCCATGCTTCAGCCAGGTAGGCCGGCAGGGAGATCTAGCAATGTTAAAGGCAACTCACTCAAGGCGTGGCTCCCTCTGCATCTCAATCAACTTACACTAAAATATATAAAATGACTTACAAGAACCTCCCTTGTCTCTTGACATACCCTTTGGTCCACATGTTCTACTACATTAGTGGTCTTCTTCCGGTCTGACCACAATTCTTTTTCTTGCAGTATCCTGGCTCTCAGCTACCTACAGATAGAGCAGATTTCCTCAAACGTTGTTGCAAACTTCTTCGCTGAGACAGACATTGGCACTATGCGCAGGAAACAAGTCAGTTGTTCCCTCCAAAACAATGAGGCCCAGTTTAAAACTGCAGGGTCAAGACCAGAGGCTTGTTTCAATGAACTCAAGGTGAAGGACTTTAGTCGCATGAAGGACAACGATGATAGTCGCGTCTCAAAACAGTTTTATCGTGTGACCTTCAGTACCAAGGTCACTCTGCAGAGCGAATGGATCTTTGACCTTGAGGTAGGATCTTGGTTGTAAATGTTGTTATCATGTTTCCTCCAGCAAAGAAGGGGGCACGTTTGGCCCAAGCATGTAATGTGCCGCTATGGTCAATGGTTCAAATCTCTGTTTAGACGGATTTATTGCTAGGTTTGACAGCATCATACATGGGCACGTGGGTTTCGCCAAAGTGGTAAATGTCTGAAACGTGCATCACTCCGGGCATCCTCCCACATTAAGCTGACACGCCCTGATATAACTGGAATAATGTTAGAAGCAGCGTTAAATCCGCCAACCCTTAAGAAACGAAAGATGAAAAAATATTTTGAATTGCACTAGTTTTCTGGGAGGGGTTCTTTCTATGATGATAAATCCTGAACAATTACCTACCTTAGTGAAAATACCCGTCCAATCAATTTTGTGTGAAATAATAATAAGAGTCATTCACTTCTCATCTGAAACTTTGCTGATAAATTGCTTGTAAGAGATGACTTCATGGCTAATGGATTCCTTGTCATCTTATCGCGACGTGTTGGATCATAATGTGTATTACTAGTCTGGTCCAGACTTATTTACAGGGTGCCATCATATAGCTGGAATATTGCTGAATGAAGAAAAAGAACAAAGAAACAAGACTGGTCTTTATCATGCTAAGTTATTCTGAAATAAGCATAATGTAAGTATTCTGAAGATGTCACCTTGCTTTCAGACAATGTCATTACCCATCATCATCAACACGGGGAGCAACCAGGCCTGTGAGGCTCTCGGGTCACTGCTGTGGTACTGCTACAACACTAATGATGTGGTGAGTCACAGAATCACAGAGCAGGTCCCCATCACCCCATGTATGTCTCCCGTGAATCACAGAGTGAGTCCCCAGTACCCCATGTATGTCTCCCTTGAATCACAGAGTGAGTCCCCAGTACCCCATGTATGTCTCCCTTGAATCACAGAACAGGTCCCCATCACCCGAAGTATGTCTCCCTTGAATCACAGAGCAGGTCCCCAGCACCCCATGTATGTCTCCCTTGAATCACAGAGCAGGTCCCCATCACCCCATGTATGTCTCCCTTGAATCACAGAACAGGTCCCCATCACCCCATGTATGTCTCCCTTGAATCACAGAACAGGTCCCCAGTACCCCATGTATGTCTCCCTTGAATCACAGAGCAGGTCCCCATCACCCCATGTATGTCTCCCTTGAATCACAGAGCAGGTCCCCAGCACCCCATGTATGTCTCCCTTGAATCACAGAACAGGTCCCCAGTACCCCATGTATGTCTCCCTTGAATCACAGAGCAGGTCCCCAGTACCCCATGTATGTCTCCCTTGAATCACAGAGCAGGTCCCCATCACCCCATGTATGTCTCCCTTGAATCACAGAGCAGGTCCCCAGTACCCCATGTATGTCTCCCTTGAATCACAGAACAGGTCCCCAGTACCCCATGTATGTCTCCCTTGAATCACAGAGCAGGTCCCCATCACCCCATGTATGTCTCCCTTGAATCACAGAGCAGGTCCCCAGTACCCCATGTATGTCTCCCTTGAATCACAGAACAGGTCCCCAGTACCCCATGTATGTCTCCCTTGAATCACAGAGCAGGTCCCCAGCACCCCATGTATGTCTCCCTTGAATCACAGAACAGGTCCCCAGTAACCCATGTATGTCTCCCTTGAATCACAGAGTGAGTCCCAAGTACCCCATGTATGTCTCCCTTGAATCACAGAACAGGTCCCCAGTACCCCATGTATGTCTCCCTTGAATCACAGAACAGGTCCCCAGTACACCATGTATGTCTCCCTTGAATCACAGAGCAGGTCCCCATCACCCAATGTATGTCTCCCTTGAATCATAGAACAGGTCCCCAGTACCCCATGTATGTCTCCCTTGAATCACAGAACAGGTCCCCAGTACCCCATGTATGTCTCCCTTGAATCATAGAACAGGTCCCCAGTACTCCATGTATGTCTCCCTTGAATCATAGAACAGGTCCCCAGTACCCCATGTATGTCTCCCTTGAATCATAGAACAGGTCCCCAGTACCCCATGTATGTCTCCCTTGAATCACAGAACAGGTCCCCAGTACACCATGTATGTCTCCCTTGAATCACAGAACAGGTCCCCAGTACCCCATGTATGTCTCCCTTGAATCACAGAGTGAGTCCCAAGTACCCCATGTATGTCTCCCTTGAATCACAGAACAGGTCCCCAGTACCCCATGTATGTCTCCCTTGAATCACAGAGTGAGTCCCCAGTACCCCATGTATGTCTCCCTTGAATCACAGAACAGGTCCCCAGTACCCCATATATGTCTCCCTTGAATCACAGAACAGGTCCCCAGTACCCCATGTATGTCTCCCTTGAATCACAGAGTGAGTCCCAAGTACCCCATGTACGTCTCCCTTGAATCACAGAGTGAGTCCCCAGTACACCATGTATGTCTCCCTTGAATCACAGAACAGGTCCCCAGTACCCCATGTATGTCTCCCTTGAATCACAGAGTGAGTCCCCAGTACCCAATGTATGTCTCCCTTGAATCACAGAACAGGTCCCCAGTACCCCATGTATGTCTCCCTTGAATCACAGAACAGGTCCCCAGTACCTCATGTATGTCTCCCTTGAATCACAGAGTGAGTCCCCAGTACCCCATGTATGTCTCCCTTGAATCACTGAGTGAGTCCCCAGTACCCAATGTATGTCTCCCTTGAATCACAGAACAGGTCCCCAGTACCCCACGTATGTTGGAACTTTACCCCAGCTCTATTGCCCTCCCTGTTCCAGTACAACAACTTCCAGCATCCGTTCCCCAACGAGCTGCCCCTGGACAAGGTGCTGGACATGCTGAGCTCCTGCCTCCGGACCATCAGCCCCCGCGACCTGCAGGAGGATGAGCGCAGGTTCCTCGGGGAGAAACTCACAGGTACTTCTCAACCATAACACCTGTAACAGATTGACATTAATATACCTATAATAATATATGATCCATAATTATCTGTCAGGATACTAGCATCTTAGACTATCAGCATTATACATCTATACACATGTGCGGCGTGAGTCCCAGGAAGCCGTCAGCCTGTACAGACGTCACTTAGTATATCAGTAAACAGCGATTAACCAAACACAGCATTTCGTTATGCAGTTCTCAGCTGATACGACAACCTGAGAATATTACAACACCCTGGGTAGCCAGTTGGTTTATAGAGGTTTCGAAAATTGACATGATCAAACTGTTTTGTGCAAGCATTGTTATGTAACTGAAGACGAAACACATGTTATATACCACTGTGTGCTCTACTAAAGTGAGTGTAAATACCCAAAACTGTAAATGATTATCTTTAATCATTACAAACATTATGTGAACAAATGTTTATGACATGTTAAACTTTGCCGTGTTCCTGAATTATATCTTCACAATAAGATAAATCACTTGTTTCTCTTTCCTTAAGAAATAACTCTCTACTATAAAATCGTATGTGTAAACCATTTTTGTACTATGGGTTTGATGGCAAATAAATAAATAAATAAATAAATAAATAAATAAATAAATAAAATTGTGTCTATAAACTTCTCTACCAGCAGGTTATTATTTACAGTGTGTTTACAAACATATTAGCATCGGTGTGTTGAAATGTTAAAAAAAATTGCATTTTAATATTTATGGATAAAAATGGTGAATCTGTTCAATGAGTAGTATCTTTAGCTCACCTGACTGAAGGTGAGCTTATGTTGTGGCCTCCATGTGTCATCTGTCATGCATTGTATATATCTTTTGTTAAATGGCTGTGTTTGTTGACATTTTACACTGTAGACTCCACATCAAGATGAGCTACAAAACCACAGCGCTATTTTAAACCTTTTCTTTGACAGTGGTATGTGCATGTATTCTTGTCAGAGACATGTTTGTATTAATTTTATCAATATACAATGTTTGTAGGCCTGGGATGAGTCCACATTGACTACCTGGGGATCTAACCCCCTGTTACCCTACCCTACCCATGTACCCTGCTGTAGGCTTCAAATGTTGGGTAAAAATTGTCCAATTTGGAATTTTTTACTGGAGCCCTTGGAAAAACTATTTAGATACAAATATATTATGATCGTGCATACACTGAAGTTGACTAAAGCTTTGTCTTTACTCAAACCAAGAAAAAGTCAGAAGGGATGTGTGCATAGCCTGAAAGAAATGGGAACAGTAGTGACTTGCAGTGTAACCATGGAGGTGTTTTTTTTAATGTCTAAACAATATATCACATGACCATGGGTCCCGGTATTCCTGTGGGTAGCTGGTTCCTTCTCAGGACCCACCCAGCCTGAGTACTTGAGTTACCCGTCCCAGCCCAAGTGGTTGAACATGTCCATTGTCTTCCTTGCCAAAACAGCATGCACCTTTTCAGTTCCTTGCACACAATCAGGTCTGGCCAATGTCGGAAATACGTACTTAATGCTGATTTGGTAAAAACATTACTCACTGAGCATGCCCGGTTGACGTCCCATCTGTGGTGTGGCCAAGGTTGCTGATTGGCCCGGTTCCCAGTTTTCTGATTGGCCATAGACATGACCTGTCTGATGTTCAATATTTGGTATTGTTATGATTGAGAATAGTTCCCAGTTTTCTGATTGGCCAAAGACATGACCTGTCTGATGTTCCATATTTGGTATTGTTATGATTGAGAATAGTTCCCAGTTTTCTTATTGGCCATAGACATGACCTGTCTGATGTTCCATATTTGGAATTGTCATGATTGAGAATAGTTTCCCATTTTCTGATTGGCCATAGACATGACCTGTCTGATGTTCCATATTTGGTGTTGTTATGATTGAGAATAGTTACCCATTTTCTGATTGGCCATAGACATGACCTGTCTGATGTTCCATATTTGGTATTGTTATGATTGAGAATAGTTAACCATTTTCTGATTGGTCACAGACATGACCTGTCTGATGTTCCATATTTGGTATTGTTATGATTGAGAATAGTTACCCATTTTCTGATTGGTCACAGACAGCTGCTCTCAAAGTGTATCAGATGTCCCTTATTTGATGTGGCCAAAGTCAAGAAAGGTTTCATGGTTTCTAATTAGGCATAGACATGACCTCATTGAATGTGTCTGTCTGATGTCCCATATTTGGTGTTGTTATAATTGAGAATAGGTACAAAGTTTCTGATTGGCCATAGACTTTGCCTCAAGGAACGTGCATGGCTAACGTCCTGTGTATTGTGTGTGTGTTGCAGGGAAGTCAATCAAGAAGACCAGCCCAGGCCAGGGACCAACCGTCACCTTCTCTCAGTTCTGCGTGGTGAGTCTATCTGTAAGTCACCTTATGGCGAGTATCTTGCTGTTGTCTTAGTAACAAATCTGATGCTACATTTCATGATACAAAATTGGGAACATTTGACTAATAAATGAACTTCTTGTATTCCTGTTACAAATGTTTAGATTTCACACACATTGTATTTTCAATAGTTATGACTTGTACGCGATTAACGAGCTGCTTCTTGACATCAGTGGATGAAGTTTCAATTTGATTTTTTTTTTTTAATTTGAAAAAAATATGTTTAAATTAATATTTAATGTATGACACAAACAAACATAGTATCAACATAAAAGGGTGAGTGAGTGAAAGTGTATTATACACCGATTTTAGCAATATTGCATCAATATGATGTTGGGGACACTACAAATGGGTTTCACATGTTGAATGTGGGGAGTCAAACCCGGGCCTTCGTCATGATGAGCAGACAGGGAACAAATTAAATGCTAATTCAAATAGTTATGTAGGTATTGGTATTATTCTTCGTAAAATAAAATAGTTTTCTGCTTTCTGTTTTGCCATCTTGTCTCACAAGTTACAGAGACTTTCATTGAATTCACTGATGAGTAATAGTTTTAACACTGTGAACCTCTGGCTTACATTAACAGTTCTAAATGAAGTTTTTGCCTTTGAATTCTCATTCTCATAGTTTCTCTCCTGAATTAAGGCTTCTAGTTACTTTTTGTAGGGGGATAAGGAGCCTCAAATGCAGAGTTGCGTCCCTTAGGCATACCACAAACCTTTGAAACCTTGTAGTTTCGAATCCTGGTTCACCCCGAGTATTTTTCAAGGATTGTCGGCACCATACCAGTGCTCATGGGTTTCACCAAAGTGGTAAACGCCTAAGACCACAGGCTTTCCTTCCACATTAAGCTGACACGCCGTGGTATAACTGGAGTACTGTTCAACCTAACTCACTCACTCACTCACTCACTTTTTCTGGGCCTATCTGCAATAGCCAGTATTTTTCAAGGATTGTCGGCACCATACCAGTGCTCATGGGTTTCACCAAAGTGGTAAACGCCTAAGACCACAGGCTTTCCTTCCACATTAAGCTGACACGCCGTGGTATAACTGGAGTACTGTTCAACCTAACTCACTCACTCACTCACGCACTTTTTCTGGGCCTATCTGCAATAGCCAGTCATATGAAAATAAAACCTGTTATCCGACTAAGTACAGTTTGGTAATACCCTCCTTTTCTGTTACTTGGTAGTTACATCCCCTTTCCACACTGCTGTGTGTACTGTAAAAAGACCTGTAAAATGCACAAGAAAATGCTTTTTAATTGGCTCTTATGAAGATTATTTACTTTTTGGTCTGGAAATTGGTCAAGAGGCTATTGTGTTATGGGGTGCCATTGTAAAGCAACACATCAAATTATTACAAAAACAACTATGTTCAAGATCTACTGGAATCGAGAACATGTCTGGTGACACAGATTGTCACTGATTTGTTGAATTGTAGCATCAGATTTGTTTACCTCTTTTGCTTTTTGTTGCGCATAGTTTCTATAGTAAATACAATGTGATTTCTATTGTAGGGTCACTGCATATGTGGTAATAATGTGGAGTAAGTGGATATATGGTAATTAATGTGGAGTAATTGGATATGTGGTAATTAATGTAGAGTAATTAGATATGTGGTAATTAATGTAGAGTAATTAGATATGTGGTAATTAATGTGGAGTAATTGGATATGTGGTAATTAATGTGAAGTAATTAGATATAGGGTAATTAATGTTGAGTAATTGGATATGTGGTAATTAATGTAGAGTAATTAGATATGTGGTAATTAATGTGGAGTAATTGGATATGTGGTAATTAATGTGGAGTAATTAGATATAGGGTAACTAATGTTGAGTAATTGGATATGTGGTAATTAATGTGGATATGTGGTAATTAATGTGGAGTAATTGGATATGTGGTAATTAATGTGGAGTAAGTGGATATATGGTAATTAATGTGGAGTAAGTGGATATATGGTAATTAAATGTGGAATCACATAATCAATCTGTGATTTTTGTCGTTAAGTCATTGGATCACAAAATCAATCTGTGATTTCTGTTGTTAAGTCATTGGATCATAAAATCAGAATCTGCTGCATCTGATGATGTTCTGGTTGAAAATATGCCTAAATTTTATTTAGACACCATGCTCCCTCAGTAAAGTTTTAGTGAAAGCTCCTGACATTTTATGACTGAAACAGATTCGGGCTGCACAGATATTGAAAAAACACAAATCTGTTGAAAGAAACACCAAGCTGGAGCAATTTGGCAGTTATAGCAAGTTGTTCCAACACCATTGTAATTTTTCTGATTTAAGATTCATATCAGTCAAAATGAGTAAATGATGACCCATGTTAGAAAAACTAAATGTTTCAATTTATCACATGACGCCAATTACATTGTAACTTTAGAAATGGGCCTCAGACCTAGGAGCTTAGTCTTCTTCAATGTCATTGCTCTAGGATCTATTTTTCAATATTACTAAATACAAATTTTACAAAAGTCACTGCCTGAGAGCCAATTGTTAAGTGTTTTAACCATGTTTTATATTCTCTGCTACTAATAAATCAGGCTGAATATGTTAGATTAAACTCTCTAACATTGTATGAAGCGGTGCCATTTCGGTGAAGAAATTCTGAGTGTCACGTCCCTATGCCGCCCTACTAATGAAAACCAGCAGAGAGTAACCAAACTATGAAATATGTACACATTTTAATTAGGAATAGCCACACAAATTACAAACAAGACACAATCCCCATTAGATGTGCATCGGAATGATTAAAACCCACCACATTTTCAATGGAGTGAGTGAGTGAGTGAGTTTGGTTTTACGCCGCTTTTAGCAATATTCCAGCAATATCACGGCGGGGGACACCAGAAATGGGCTTCACACATTGTACCCATGTAGGGAATCGAACCCGGGTCTTCGGCATGACGAGCGAATGCTTTAACCACTAGGCTACCCAACCGCCCCAATGGAACCAAACACAGTATAACATGCAGACTGCAACAAACTGGGTGTGTACACATTTGGTTTGCTGCGGCCTCCATGCGGAAAATATGGTGGGTTGTTATCATTATGCACACTTTGTTGGATTTGTGTCTTTTTTATAATTGTTGTGGCAGTTTCTGTTTAATGTGTGTACAGATTCCATTGTTTGGTTACTCTCTGCGGGTTTTCTTTTGGGAATTCTGGGTAGAACAGGTCCCAAATAATCCATGCTTGTTGGAAGAGGTGACACTGAGAAATAGAATAGGTGGCCACCTGGTTCATTGTACATAGGTTCCTTTTACCCTGATGTTTTGATCTCTTTGCTCATACTATCAATCACTGGTTTGCCTTGCCAAGATTGGATGATATGCAGGCAGCTGTGATGTTGCTGGAATATTGCTGACTGTTGTGTTCAGCAGCATTCCTTCATCCACTCTTTGTAAAGACCTTGTGAAGCCATCCCGGAGAGTGGAAGGTTGGTGGTTCGATCCACGGCCACATCATTCTTAAAGATGTTAGAAAGATGGTACTTGTTGTTACCCTGCCTAGTACTTGGCAGTAAGGGGCTAAAACAAGGACTGGTCGGCTTTGAGTCAGTATACTGTGTCTGAGTGGGGTATTAATGTTAAACTGCGGCATAGTATCTCAGTTGGCTATCACTATAAAACCGGCATTAGTCTGGACTACCAGAAGCATATAAGTGCAATAATCATGATAATCTATAAACACGACATTAAACCCTTTTTCCTCACCTCACCTCACCTCACCCTCGCCTCACATCCCATCGCATCGCATCGCATCCCATCACATCCCATCACATCCCATCCCATCGCATTGCATCACATCACATCACATCGCTTAGCATCGCATTGCATCACATCACATCACATCAATTGGCATCAATTCGCATCACATCACATCACATCACATCACATCACATCACATCACTTCACAATACCTACTTAATATTATGTCAAAGCTTATAAGCAATTCAGAGTTGTTGTGAGTGAATGGGTGCCATTTAATTTAGAAGACAGGAATAGTCCAGGTATATCCACAGCAACCTGGAACTGATTGAGTCTGGACCAGGCAAACCATTGACTGAAAACTTGAGCAATATCCCCTGCTATCAGGGCCTGACACCACACAGTCGGCCAAATCATCTGTTCCAAATTTAATCAGCTGTCATTGTGTTCAACATGATTGTGTCGCATCACTTAAATTCTGCTGTAGCATGATTCATGCAACACTAGCAGGTCGCCAAACAGCAATATAGTTCTCACTTGTAGCACACAGATTCACAATATAAAAACATTATCCACATTGATAGTATGAATTAAATTTCAGAATGATCATAGAATATTGACCACAAAGTATATGAATAAACTGGGGAAGTTTGAGGTCAGAATAGGTCCCCATTCCCCAGTACCCCTTGCTTGTCTTCCCGTGGAGATTTGAGGTCAGAATAGGTCCCCAGTACCCCTTGCTAGTCTCCCCGTGGAGATTTGAGGTCAGAATAGGTCCCCAGTACCCCTTGCTTGTCTCCCTGGGGAAGTTTGAGGTCAGAATAGGTCCCCATTCCCCAGTACCCCTTGCTTGTCTTCCCGTGGAGATTTGAGGTCAGAATAGGTCCCCATTCCCCAGTACCCCTTGCTTGTCTCCCTGGGGAATTTTGAGGTCAGAATAGGTCCCCATTCCCCAGTACCCCTTGCTTGTCTTCCCGTGGAGATTTGAGGTCAGAATAGGTCCCCAGTACCCCTTGCTAGTCTCCCCTTGGAGATTTGAGTTCAGAATAGGTCCCCAGTACCCCTTGCTTGTCTCCCTGGGGAAGTTTGAGGTCAGAATAGGTCCCCATTCCCCAGTACCCCTTGCTTGTCTTCCCGTGGAGATTTGAGGTCAGAATAGGTCCCCAGTACCCCTTGCTTGTCTCCCTGGGGAAGTTTGAGGTCAGAATAGGTCCCCATTCCCCAGTACCCCTTGCTTGTCTCCCCATGGAGATTTGAGGTCAGAATAGGTCCCCAGTACCCCTTGCTTGTCTCCCTGTGGATTTTTGAGGTCAGAATAGGTCCCCAGTATCCCATGCTTGTCTCCCTGTGGAGATTTGAGGTCAGAATAGGTCCCCAGTATCCAATGCTTGTCTCCCTGTGGAGATTTGAGGTTAGAATAGGTCCCCAGTACCCCTTGCTTGTCTCCCTGGGGAAGTTTGAGGTTAGAATAGGTCCTCAGTATCCCTTGCTTGTCTCCCTGGGGAAGTTTGAGGTTAGAATAGGTCCTCAGTATCCCACGCTTGTCTCACTGTGGAGATTTGAGGTCAGAATAGGTCCCCAGTATCCCATGCTTGTCTCCCCTTGGAGATTTGAGGTCAGAATAGGTCCCCAGTACCCCTTGCTTGTCTCCCTGTGGAGATTTGAGGTCAGAATAGGTCCCCAGTACCCCTTGCTTGTCTCCCTGTGGAGATTTGAGGTCAGAATAGGTCCTCAGTATCCCATGCTTGTCTCCCTGTGGAGATTTGAGGTCAGAATAGGTCCCCAGTATCCCATGCTTGTCTCCCCTTGGAGATTTGAGGTCAGAATAGGTCCCCAGTACCCCTTGCTTGTCTCCCCTTGGAGATTTGAGGTCAGAATAGGTCCCCAGTATCCCATGCTTGTCTCCCCTTGGAGATTTGAGGTCAGAATAGGTCCCCAGTACCCCTTGCTTGTCTCCCTGTGGAGATTTGAGGTCAGAATAGGTCCTCAGTATCCCATGCTTGTCCCCCTGTGGAGATTTGAGGTTAGAATAGGTCCCCATTCCCCAGTATCCCATGCTTGTCCCCCTGTGGAGATTTGAGGTTAGAATAGGTCCCCATTCCCCAGTATCCCATGCTTGTCCCCCTGTGGAGATTTGAGGTTAGAATAGGTCCCCATTCCCCAGTATCCCATGCTTGTCCCCCTGTGGAGATTTGAGGTTAGAATAGGTCCCCATTCCCCAGTATCCCATGCTTGTCTCCCTGTGGAGATTTGAGGTCAGAATAGGTCCCCAGTATCCGAGTTACCTTCTTGCTCTGACAGTTAGATTCCTAATTTAGATAGATAGATAGATAGATAGATAGATAGATAGATAGATAGATAGATAGATAATAACCTATAGATTCATAACAACCTAACCCAGACACAGCCATGTTGATGTGAGAGGGAAACCAACTCGTGCTTAGATTCCATCAACAATATTTCTCAGCTGCATGTGTCGTAGTCTTGCGACCATGTGTTCTATACATTGTGTCAGAATCAGGCAAGGTTCGAACGAAGTTCATTTCATTTAATAGTGGTCATTTGATTTCATTAAAAACATACTCATTTCATCATCTGACTAAAATACACATTGCAAAATGGTCACATGTATTCAAAGATATTGGCGGAACATTGTATTTTCAAAACCTTTTCTCAGTATTGACGATGTATACAATCTTTCTAAAACTTGTTGAATGATGTGCTCTTTCACTTTCTGTGTCAACTTCATCTGAATTCTATCTTACATCAGCTGTTACTATTTCACTGATTGTTGCTATGCATTGTTTGGTGTACATCCGTTGTGTGGGTATCTGTTCCTAGGATATACTGTACTTACATCACCTTGTTTTATACAGGGAGCAATTCAGATACACATAAAATATTTCCATAAAAAGTAATAGAATAAAATCATGACAACCCTATTTTAACTCCTTAAGATTGTTTGTAATTGGCATTGTATTTTGGTAGTCTTTCAATATCTTTTCAAAGTTTTGTTACTCTTGTCGGGTATTTATCTAGACCTGCTCAGAGACCAATATCCAGCTTCAAGTCTGCAACAAATCTTAGTACAAATTCTCAAATTGGAATTATAAATTCATGTAATAACTAATGCCGTATTCGACGTAATAAGCGCCCACTGTGATATTTGCTAATATATTGGCTAGTGAACAATCCCAATTAGCCCCCCTTCCGATTTATCAATGTACACAAGACTTATTTATTCGTGTATAATACGCACTCTGTGTTATATGCACCCTTAATTATGGGCATTATATTCTGGAAAAATGTATCTGTCGTACACAGTTCAGACTGTCAGCATAAACCACAAAATTTATCTTTCAACTCTTTTTTCCACCAAAGTAATATTCTAATAAGAGCCCCCTATTTCTAATTTTGAGAGCACCCAGGGCGCTTATTATGTCGAATACAGTAACTAAATTTCACTGAATTTCACTGAATTCAGGACCAGTAAACAGGAAGTCTACTTAATATTTAGTTTTATATTATTGCATTGAGTGCATTCTCAGAATACAGGGTTAAAAATATGAAATTTAAAAAATTCTAAGTTTGAACAAAATAAAGATGTTTCCCAAATTCCATGTCAGGGGCAGTTGGCGTAGAATCCCCTGACTATACAGTTCCTGGTTAGTTGCCATGGAGACGTGATGCCTGATAAGATGTCCTTGTATTGCAGAGTAAGATGAACATCAACAAAGATAAGAATGTGGAATTCTCCTTCTGGAAGTGGTTCCAAGCTGTCATCAACCTCATAGAGAAGTTTCTCCTGGAACCCTGGAAGGATGGGTACGAACAGGATACACTTGTTGCATGAGGAGTTTTCACATTTCTGGTGTTATTGGGTAAAATAAGATAGCTATGTGATAAATTGCAAAGAACAATGAAGAACGGAGCGTGGTTTGTTTCACAATAAAACATTGTTCCCTCGTGACGTCATTTCTGGCGATTCAAATATGCACTCGCAACTTGATTACGTTTTATATAATCGATGTTAATTTTGAGAGGGAAGTGTCTAGTAAGTTGTTCCCCATAGAACAAACGCATCCAAAAGTGGGAGAGATATGACAATCGGTATTGGGAGAAGAGGTACAGATAATCGACGTGAGGGTTGTGAGATTATGCGAGAAATACCAAACTTAACCCACCTGTTTATAAAATGGACTTGTTCGACATTGCAGAGGTCGGATTCTATTCAGGGAGTCTATACAGGTAACTTTTTATAAAGCTTGTACATTTTATCAACGTCCTTCAATGTTGATATCTCATTTTAGAAATAAATGACTTGTGGTCCTTGTTTATCGGACCATATAACTCTGCAGGGAGAATAAACCACTCGGGGCGCGTTGTTTCTTAATTCAATGCCCAGAAAAGATCTTTGTAACCAACAGCATTAACGTCAAGTAAGACTGACATTTAGTCCCAGAAATATATTTATGTTATTTAAAAATATATATCTACAAAATTAAAACATTAAAATCCAAATGGAGCCCAGAACAATCCTTAATCGCCTATAGGTGAGGCAATCGAGACTTGCCATATCATTCTAGATTTGAGTTGGACTCCTTTTTCAATTTATTCTCTGGGTTTGGGAGACACGAGCATCAGTTACTAATGAGTGTGTGCCTGTTATGTTTTTCACAGTACTTTGCTGTTCGCAAATCTTTCCAGATTTACAGTACTCAATAACACCTGCAAATCTGAAAACACAAACTGTTTATAACCATTGTTAAAATACAAAACTGAGAGATCAGTCATTTATTACAGGAGTGAGTGGGTCAGAGGTTGCACTGTGCTGTAATGTACTGCTACCGTAATTGTGACCCTCCCCTGCTGCTTGTATTTAGGGTTGACCCTCCCCATGTCCTTGGACATTTTTTTCAATGCCGTTCCCTGAAAAGACAAAATGCAAAAGCACTTTATATTTTAGCGTAAGATGCCCAGTTTTTCATGACCTTCTCCAAATATGAGTATTATTATACCCATATAGGAATTGGTGCTATCCATCCATCCGTCCGTAACGTTTTGTTTCCCAAGCAGAACTCAAAAACCCCGAGAGATATCTTAACCAATCTTTGCAAATAGATAGGTCTAGTGGTGAACTGGTTTGGGATTTTTGAAGTTTCCATAGCAACGACTTTGACTTAGACTGAAAATGGTGGTAGTGCTCATTTCCAGAGCAAATCTTGTAAAACATACAAGATACTCTTGCCTTGCACAAAACCGGACATATTGGTAAGGGATGTGAGTATTTCATGCTTGTTTTGTATGACCCTCTCCTAGAGATTTTTTGGCAACCCTCTCACCCCTACAATAAAATTAGCTTTCATTTTGGAGACTTGAAACCGATTTCCAATATACTAATTTATCGTTGTCGGTTTTTTAAGTTTGAAGTCAGTTTTGAATTCAGTAAGGTGAGCTTCTTGCCCTTTGACACTCTTTGAACATTCATAAAAAGTCTTCACAGGAACATGAAGTTGAATCTTTTTTTCGAATTTGAAGTTACCGAGGCAAGGGAGTTAACTGACAATAAAAATCCAGTTTCCACCCTTGCCGAACTAGGCTGTAATTATGGAGTAATGTTCTGGCTGGACTAATGAGTCGATGCATAGTCCAACCAAAATCGCATAACGAAATCAACATTCGGTTAGACGTTTAGATTTCGGTCGACTGCAGGATTTGCAAAGCATGTGTACCGTCAATTTAACATCAACATATATTTTCCAAATCTTTTCATGTTTTTAATCAAGGTGCTCACATGGTTTCGTGCACTTCGCGAAGTAAGGCCCGTTTTATCACAATATAAATCTTGATTATCAATTGGACCGTCTTGACTGGGCAAACAAATGCAAGTGACATGAGAGGTGGAATCTGATTGGTCAATAGGAGGGACATAACTTGTAATAGCCACTGGCGGCGCTACAATTGAACCTAGTAAATCCTGCCTAATTTAGCAAGGATGGAAACTGGACTTTTATAGTCAGTAAACTCCCTTGCCTCGAGTAGTTGAGAATTTTAAAGACTTCTAGCTAACATGCAAAATCCAAATGTTTGACCAGTTTGCCAATATGTTGCAGTAAAATCAAGGGTTTTGTGAGCAAGACCAGTGTACGGAAGAAGTTGATGAACCAGAGACACGGGACCTTCCTCATCCGATTCTCCGAGTCGTGTGTGAACGGCGACCATCAAGGAGTCACAGGAGGAATTGTTGTGGCCCTCAAATATGAAGGTTAGCTTTGACTCTACTTCTATATACACCAAAGATCCGGGGTAGAATTGGTCTTCAGCAACCCATGCTTGTCGGAAAAGGCGACTAACAGGATTGGGTTGTCAGGCTTGTTGACTTGATTGATGCATGTCATCGTATCCCAATTGATGTTTGTCACTGGATTATCTGCTCCAGATTTTATTATTTCCTGACCGCTGTCATATAGCTAGAATGTCTCTGAGTGCAGTTTTAAACAACAAACAAATAACAGGGGTCTTTGCCCAAACCATTGTACGACTTGAACACAGAAATACAATACTTATCTAATTTCTTTTCTTTGTTTTTTGGTAATACCGTATTTTCTTGAGTATAGTGCTCACTTTTTTTCCAAAAAACACAGCTGTGTAGAAGGGGGTGTGCATTATACATGAAATTATGAGTTTTGATGCTTTTTTCCCCATGGAAAGATATTACCCTGGGCACGTAACACCGGAAATACCATGTCAACAAATCCATACTGAAGAACGCAAATTAATCATGTAATTACACTGTCTGGCTATAAAAAGTGTTCTTTATATATCTGGACTTATGTATGTAACTTATTTTCGCTGAAGGGGTAGATCTACGGTGTAATTTTTTTCTGTGTTTGACGTTCAAATTTTTTTTCTCCAAAATACTGAATCCGCTAGAGGGGGGTGCGCATTATACTCAAGAAAATACGGTAAACATGTTCTTTCATTCTGGAATATGTTTCTACAATTCTGCACACTGATATTTTAATGGCTAATGGCTTACATATATCTTATTACGTATATGTCTATATATAGTTCGTTTGTTCAGGTAAGTTTTTTCCTTGTCTTAATAGACTTTCTCGAGTATTATGTATGTGGGGTTTGTGAGCTCTATCATTGTACCCCAATGGTGTGGACCGTAGCTCACAATATCAATCACTGGATTGTCTGGTCCAGGCTCAATTATTTATAGGCCGCCACATATAGCTGGAATATGCTGAGTGCAGCTTTAAACAACAGACGAACAAAATATTTTGGGGTCAGTTATTTTTCAGGCATGTCAGTTTGGTGAGCATTCAACAACTTTAGCCTCAATTTTGATGCCCAATTCGAATAGCATTTAATTTAGTAATCATGATAATAATAGTCCATATATTAACACTGAAATCTATTGAAAGTGATGCCAAAATCAGGCTAATAGTCTCAAAAGTTTTTGGTACAGACAGGGTAGGAAAATTTCAAGATTCGGATTAAATACCCAATAATATTTGGGAATTGACATCAAGCATGATTGGTCATCGAATTAGTCAGTCTTTGTTAACAATAGGTCATGTAAGTTCAAATGTTGTTTACAGACACAGTGACGTTTTCTCCACCTCGAACGGAGGTACATCTTTCAAAGAACAGTCTGGCGGACATCTTGAGGTCATTCATCAACCAGAAGAAAAACGGAGAAGCCTTGTTACAAACTCTCTTCCCCCACAACAAAGATCGTGAGGCATCATTCAAGAAATACAACACAGTTCAAGGTGTGTACAACTCTAAGTCTCATTGTTAAGTCTTTGGGTCTTCTACAGCCTCTAAGTCTTGTTGAACAGTCTAGGTCTTGTTGTACAGCCGCTAGGTAGTGTTGTACAGCCTCTTTATCATGTTTAACAGCCTCTAGATCTTGTTGGGGATTATTTATAAAAATAATCAAGCCCAAAATTTACTGAAAAGAAATAATAGGCCATTTTCTTTCTGATTAGTGCTCAAGAATACAGTGGGTTATTTTTTATGGATTTTGACTGTGGTTGCTTGAATCTATACCCTGAAAATGAAGTGTCACATGAACTGAAACCTTTCATTGTTCCTGTGTCAGTTGAGAAGAAGAACCAGCAATACAACTCAGGCTACCCAGGCTGGATCACACTCATGGGTCTAGATCTCAGCTTCAGGTGAGCTGCTGACTTGAGGGACTGGTCTTTTATTAATTATAGCACTGCATCATATTTTGCCAACATCCCTCCATTTCATGTGACATTTTTTAATGACACCCCCACCCCCCCACCACACCCACACCCAAACCCATCCCCCCCACCCACCCACATATTAAAGGACAAGTCCCTAAAAGGTGATCAAATTTATTAAAAGAAATATTGGCAAAAATAGAACTGGTTATTTGCATTTGTGATAAATTTTGTTTGAACCAGATGCAAGTAATATGAGAGGTCAAATCTGATTGGTCAATAGGAAGGACATAGAAGGCACATAACATGTAATAGCCACTGGTGGGGTTGTCACGCTACAAAATTCCAGCCTAGTTCGGCAAGGGTGGAAACTTGATTTTTATAGTCAGTTAACTTAAGATGAACTGCTGTGGTATAGCTGAACTACTGTTCAAGGCAGCGTGACACACAACTCTTTTCAATTCCAGTGGCATGAACATCAGTGAGCCTCAGAACCCCTACGGTGGCGATGGTGGCGACTTGGACATCTGGACGGTGACGTCAACATGCCAGAGCCCAGGGCGACACACATCCCGGGGTGGGCCGAATAGGGTCAAGAAGCGACGATGTGACGATTCTCCTGGGAGTAGCACATCCATGCAGGACAGCGTTAACCAGGCATCCACAGTGTTCTATCAGAACGGATTCTCGGGCAGTGATAGCTCCAGCAGCAGTGGCGGAAACATCCCTCGGTTTCTGTCTGCTTCATCAAGCCAGCCGACGACCTACAACCCAAACTCTCACCTGCAGGTATGGAGGAAGGTTGATGTAATCTATTGATAGTCTTTTTGCAGTGTTTTATAACAATCCTTTTGTATTATGGGGCCTTCATTTCACAGGATAAGGCACCGGTCATCTATAATGGGGGTGAGATGGTTGGGTCAGATGAAATCAGAGCATGGTCACCAAACCATATCACAGACTCTAGGGAAGGGTCATAAAAAATAATACACATATTTGGGGAGGTTCATGAGAAAATATATCTTTGCATTTTGTCAATTCCGGGGGGATCATGATAAAAATGTACTTGGACACAGGGAGGGTCATCCCAAAATATGACAAGCATGAGGGAGGGTCAATATTTTCAGTTCATTACTGCATCAAAAACCTGAACCATCCTGCACAAATTTAAATTAATGACTGGTCCCTAACCTTTCAGCAAGGTCTTTCTCCAGAATATTCCTCTATCCTATGGATATTTTATAGAAAGTCCCTCTGTCTCAGGGATATTCTAATGAAATCGTGGGGGTCGGGTAGCCTAGTTTAAGCATTCGCTCGATACGCCGAAGACCTGGGTTTGATTCCCGACATGGGTACAATGTGTGAAGCCCATTTCTGGTGTCCCCCGCCGTGATATTGCTGGAATATTGCTAAAAGCGGCATAAAACCATACTCACTCACTCTAATGAAATCCCTGCAGACCGAGGGATATTCTATAGAATGGCCCTTGCTGGACATTTGTTTTGCATTTGAAAACAATCTATATACGGAAATATGTGGAATGATGCAAAATCAAACAACAAAATTAATGTCTTTCATATATTTCATTGTATCAAACTTTCAACCTCTGTATCTGTTGCCTAGTGAGTGAGCCATGAGGCTACAGAGGCGCTGATAAGTTACCACAATGTTTTTAAGAACCTCTTTTCAATGTTTACGCATATATAAATACAATTTTTTTATAAGACTCAGAAACCATTTTTTCAATTTGTTTTTTGTAAAAATATATGTAACTATGAGAAAGTGTCAGACAGTCAACAAAATTTCTTTTATTTTGCCAGCAAACATACTTCTCCCATTTGACATGTACTTACATATGAGCATGTGTGTGAGTGAGTGAGTTGGGTTTGACCCTGCTTTAACAGTATTCCAATCATATCACAGCATGTCAGCTTCATGTGGGAGGAAAGCCCGATGTGATGCAAGTCTCAGACGTTGAATACTTTACCCACGAGCACGGGTATAGTGCTGATAAAGCAAATCATAAGTGGGATTCAAACCCATGGTCATAGGTAGCTGGCATGCCCAGGGGACGCAACTCTGCTCTATGACCGTCTTAAGTCTGTGTTAAAGTATGTGAGTGACAATCATCGTAGCGCTAAGATCGCTTCATGGAAGAGGTTACTGACCATTTAATATTCTGATGAAGGGAGGGTTTGAGATGTGCCTGAATTTAATAGGCTTGTCAACCACACTCTGAACATCATTTGCTTGATAACAACGTTAGACCCTACACCGAAATGTCGCTCCTAATTGTAATAAAGAAGTTCATTCATATGTCTTATCCTCACTTGGTTTGAGATGTTAGATTGCAAGATATTTTGGGGGACACCGCTTCAAACAATTTTCTATCGAATACGTCCAACCCAAAAAAATAGAAAAATAAAAAAAATATATAAAAAAATAATTAATTTTTTTAATTTTTTTTAAATTAATATTTTTTACATCTGACACAAAGATATTTCTTCTGCTATTTAATATTTGGAACAAACTTATTTTACCCCTACCCAGAATTTACGATCGTCAGTCCCTAAACCAAATATACTATGATCATAATAACCTGTTACTTAAATGATACAGATTTGTATATAAACTGACTACATCTACATGTTAAGTTCTTCTTCAATTGCAGAAAGATGTTCAGCAATTCTGTAACAATTTTGGAATGCCTCAAGCAGGAACCACTTCGACCATCAGTAGCAACGTGACCACCTGGTCAGCTGCTATGCATGTGCCGTGTACTAGTCCAGAGTCGGTAGGTACAAGTTGTAGTTTCAAGCCACAGTTTCAGAACTGTAGTCCTTTATACAAATTCTATTATTAAACATACACACTGTCTTGATACAACTAGAATATGCCACACAAAAAAACAATTAAAAAAAATGTAATTAAAATGCAGATTATATATATAAGCATACACACGTACAGAGATACCAAGGGATGAAACTCTTTCCAGATCAGAATCAGTGATATTAATGTAATTATTAGTAGTATAAAAGCAAATTATTTATTTGATTACCTCTTTGGATTTTGAATTAAATTCTTTTAATTATTTAGATGCATCACCTCGTCAAGAAAGGTCAAAATGCCCTGATTAAATTCAGTGATATTGCTGGAAAATTGCTGAAACCGGTGTAAAACCATATTCACTCACTCACTCACTCACTCACTCACTCACTCACTCACTCACTCGATTGTGTTTCAAGGTTTGTCAGCACCATATCCATGCTAGTGGGTTCCACCAAATGGTAAACGTCTAAGGCCTCTGCATCACTTAGGATTTCCTCCCACTGTCAGCTGATACTCTGCGATATAACTGAAATATTGTTCATAGCCTCATTAAACCATAGTGAATCACCTCCTCACTATGTGTTCAAAGGTTCAAACGGAAACTTGACCTATATGTCCTTCGTTTGTACAATATCGTAAGTTGATCCAGTTTTTGATGGGTCATACCGCCAGTCAAAAGATGGGGAGATGTTCCCTTATCAATTTCACGAACCAAAGTGGTTTTATTAGAAAAGAAACTTTCTTAGTAAAAGATAGTCTAAAATGGAATCCTGCTTGTTTGATTTGAACATTTAACCCTTACGCTAATGCGTAACCAATAGCTGACCAATAGCCTAATGATTGTCTAATGTCGACTTCCTGTTAGTCGTTTCATGGGTCGTTCAAAGTTTTACAAAATGTTCTTCTGACATGATGTGCAATGAAATGTCATCAGAACTTTGTGTAGCAGCAGTGAGCACTAAGATGTGATTTTAATGAGATTGCCTGAAACAAAATGTTTAATGCACCAATTCCCGTGAATACATCGGGCCAATTTGCGATTGATATTTTTTAACGAACAAATGAAGACATGGCCATGTTCCAGCATGAGGAAAAACACTGAGTATTCAGACCAATGAGTGCTCAGATTTTTTTACACACCTGTGAGTGAGAAACCCTTTTGTAATAACTGGTATGAAACGTGTGATCTCGAATTCCAGGTCAGTGATTTGGCTCCACCATGGTGATGACATCAGATCAGATTATGACAGATTTCTTTCCAGATTATATTTCATCGACAAGTTCTCATACTTCAATCAAATTCACCTATGTCTAGTTCAAAAATGTTTTGGTTTTAGAGTGTTTATTAAATGTTTTTGATCTCATCAAGTTTAAATCACATAAATCTAAAAATAGACACGTCAACACCACAAGGCCGACATATTGATTCAAGGGTGATGGTTACAACAAGCCTGGGTGGCACGGATGGCCCAGTCGTCTTAGGTGCCGCAATTCGCTGTGCAGAGTTGCGCCCCTTGGGCAGGCCAGAAACCTATGATTGTGGGTTTGAATCCCGGTTCGCCCCGATTATGTTTCTAGGTTTGTCAGCACCATACTCACTCACTACAACAAGCCTGTGAGGTATTGTGTTTGATCTCACACAAACAATATAGTGCTATGGTTTTGGAAAATGAATTCAAATTTTCATGTTCCATTTTCCAGGCCACCCCAAGTCAGAGTCCCTCATCAACTATGTCAGATTATGAACACAATCTGTCTCCTGATCTCGTTGACATTCAGCCATCACTCCCAATGAGTGCCTTTAACCATACTCAAGGTCAAGGTCAAGCAGGCCCTAGCAACAGCCAATCAGGTTTCTTGGAATTACTTCACAATGGCACCTTGGAAGAAGCACCATGGTCAGTGGAGATAGGTCTTGTTGATTGAGGGAATGTGTTGTTTTGCGGTTTCTTTTATGTAGAAGTTGTCCAATGCTCATCAGTGAACTACAAACTGGAAAGTCTTCAATTGCAAGTTTTGAAAATCAATAATGCACTATCACAGGATGCTAAAATATGAAAGGCATCATTGTACATAATTCAAGGAACTTATTAGGATGAGCATATCACGCTATTCCATTGATATAATGTAATGTTACTGATAGCGTTTGATTTGTTTGTTGTAGATATCTGGTAATATGATTTGGTAAATTTATAATATTTTGTAAATTTACATAATTTTTTAACCTTGAGGTGATTTTAAGTTTCTGGGAAAAAAACATTGTGCATAAATGATAGGTGAACTTTGCAAGATGAAAAAAGCTCTCATTTCTGTTTATATCATGTCATGTTACTGTTAGGTTTTGATTTGTTTGTTGTAGATAGTATTGTTTTATTAAATCCCGGGTGTTTTTCAACCCCATATACCGGTGCCTTTGTCATGAACATGACTGAACGTTAATGATCTTTGTTGATATGATTTCTATGGAATTCATACAAATTTGTTAATAATTTTTATGTTTTTACTGATTTTATTTATCAATCTGTAATCAGACAAAAACAATTGTTTTCAGGGTTGATGTCAACATATTTGGAATGTACGTAAAAGTTGCAAACAAGTAAAGCATTTTTAATTTCATTTTTATCCCCCCGGCATATAATGCAGGGGGGATACAGTCAACGCCTTGTCTGTCTGTCTGTCTGTCTGTCCATCCGTCTTGGGTGGATTTCGTTCCCGGAGCACAACTAAAAAAACGATCAATATCAACAAAACTTGGCAGATATATCAAACAGATCATGAAGTGGTGCCTTTTGTTTCCATGGCAACAAGTTTGATTTTGACTCTGTTCATAGTGGTGTGTACTTTACTTAGAAATACAAAGTTCCGAGGGGCTGTCGGGTAGCCTTGTGGGTAAAGTGATTACTTGTCACGCCGAAGACACAGGTTCGATTTCCCACATGGGTTCAATGAGTGAAGCCCATTTCTGGTATCCCTGCCTTGATATTGCTGGAATATTGCTAAAAGCGGCGTAAAATCGAACTCACTCACTCACAAAGTTCCGAATCCCAATTCCATGGTATTATTTTGATAGCTCAATAACTACTCTTGATACGGACAGACAGATTAGATAGAAATTCTCTCACCAAGACTTGTAGGTTGTAAAACTCAAGTTTACAGATAATATTATATTTGAAAGATCTGCTTCAAGATTGGTAGGTATGAATGTTTGCTCAAGCCTCCCTGTACTTGAGGGTAGAGCGTCCGCCCGGAGAGCGGAAGGTCCGGGGTTCGATCCCCGGCCGCGTCATACCAAAAGACGTTAAAAGATGGTACTTGTTGTTACCCTGTCTGGCGCTCGACATTAAGGGGCTAAAACAAGGACTGGTCGGCTCGGAGTCAGTATACTGTGTCTGAGTGGGGTATTCATGTTAAACTGCTGCATGGTATCTCAGTGAGCTAGCACTATAAATCGGCATCAGTCCGGACTAGTACAAGCAGCCACACACACACATACACGTGCATGCACGTCGCTATATAAGTGCAATAATCTTGGACGCGACGTAAAACCCAATTTCACCTCACCTCACCTGTACTTGAGCATGCTTAGATGATATTATATAAATGCTTTCAAAGGAATTAGAATATTTTGTGGTGCATCTGCATGCATTTCAAAACACTGATACATAAGCACATTGAAAAAATGAGAACCAATTCTATTTTCCTTTTTGTTGAAGACTTCTGTTTCCATTCACAAAGTTCAAACAAGATTTAACTACGCAGAAATGCTTTAAATGAGCATTCTTTCGTATCTTTGACCACAGTAGTTTGATAATTTTTGTCAGTTTTCTTTTCACTGATGGTAAGATCTACCGTAATAGTGTGTGAATTACATTCCTGCAATGAAAGGTGTAAACCAGAGATTTGCATTTTGTTTTATGCATTCTTATTTACCGTATTCGACGTAATAAGCACCCCGCTCGTGAGCAATCCCAATTAGCACCCTTTTGGATTGATCAATGTACACAATACTTATTTATTCGCGCTCGTGTGTTATATGCACCCTTAAATTCTGGAAAAATATATCTCTCGTATATAAACGTTTCAGGCTGTCAGCATAAACCACGAAATTTATCTTTCAACTCTCTTTTTTTTCCGACAAAATAATATTCTAATAAGAGCCCCCTATTTCTAATTTTGAGAGCGCCCTGGACGCTTATTACGTCAAATACGGTAATTGTTGCAATAAAATATTCCTCTCTTTTTTCAGTTTTGATAATGAACTGACTTTATGTTAAATCACATTGCACTTTAGAATATTTCATCCAGTTTGATACCCCTGTGCACCAACCACTGATGAAGTGACGAACTTTGATCGCCCAATGAAAATATAAGAACTGTGGGTATTGATCCAATGAGATGTCAGCTTTGTAAAACAATTCTGTTTCACTATATTCTGAAATGTCTGTTATTGTAGTTATCTTATAGTTGTTAGTGTTTGTTTTGGCTGGGAATACTGCCATGCAGGTTACCAGTATGTTGTGTAAATATGCAGTGTATAGAACAACTGTGTTTCTGTGGAATGTGAATAGGCAGTTACTTTGAAGTTGTTGTTTTGTGTTTTGTTTTGGGGGGTTTTTTTTGGTTTTTTATTTTTGCAGAGTATTTACATACTTTTTGATATCAATGTATTCAAAGAAATAAAAAGTGCATGACAGCTTGACCAAAGATTATTAAAGTAATCTCCATTCCAATTAATGACGGAAGCATAATTTGTTAACTTATAAAATTCCGTGAGCTCCTTCTGTATAAATTGGAATCTGGTGGATAGATATTATTCCTTTAAGTTGAAAATGATTCATTTAGACAAAATAATGATAATGTTATGTTGTTTTGTTGTTTTTGTTATGGGATCAAAACAATTATAAGGGAGTAATCATTACATGCTGTAAACTAGTGTGTGGGGATCATTAATTTCATCAAATGATGGATCAGGCGTGTAGTAGAGTCCTGGCTGCTATTTGTCTTGACAGAGCGTGTCATTGATTAGAGGCAGGCATGTATTGGAGCCCTGGCATCTAATGGAGGAAATGCGGTGTTTGTTCTTGGAAATATACATCAACCCTGAAATCATTTTTGTTTAAAAACTCAAAACAATTTTCTCCAGTTTCTTGGCATTTTTACCAATGAAGTCTGTGAAAGAATTGGATAACATTGTATGACTAAATAACAACATGAAATAAGTTAAAAACTTGTTACGTGAATGCTGTTACAAAAGAAAGTGTTTTTAACATAAATTGCCTTATATTAACATATCAACATGCGTCTAATGCTTTAAAAATGAATATTTTATATAATTGTTTTAATATGCTAAATATAGAGGTGTTTCATATTTAAGTTGCTTGATTTTTGTATGAATTTTGAAATATGATTAATAATTAAATGTTTTCTGTACAGTGTTGTAGTATTTATGTTGGACAGATAATCCCCACTGTGTCAACGCTTGATCTGTTATTTGTTTACAGTTATTTCAAGTTGTATCATCCTTCCACATGTCACGTCATTAGGGACGTGGGAAGGTCGGGTAGCCTAGTGGTTAAAGTGTTCGCTCGTCACGCCGAAGACCCGGGTTCGATTCCCGACATGGGTACAATGTGTG
>NW_025964372.1:17949510-18149510 GCF_023055435.1 Haliotis rufescens | reverse complement strand
TGAAAGATATCTAAATTAACTTATTTCCTTCGCTTTGAAAAGCTTTCACCCTAATTTCAGCGTGCACTAAACTGCCTTCCATTTCCCGCTCTCTCTTCAGATTATGTCAACACGGTAAGAGCTAGTCCTCCACCGCCCCCCCCCCCCCCCCCCCCAACTTATTCGGGATGCATCCTTCAGCACCGTCACTTCGACGAATTACCCCCAGCGTCAAGTCAGCACGTACTATGTTGCGGATCTTCTTCCTGTGGGGTGTAAAGTTGTTGTTGTTTGTTGGTGGAGTATGTATACCCTAACGTTGAGTCCTTTTGCAATATATATAGATAGTTATTGGTTTGATTGGTTATATTCCGTTCGGTACTATGGGCCATATGCACAAAGCGATCTTAGCGATACGACTGTCTTAAGGCAACGTTAAGCATAGGAGTGATAATGGTGGTTGTGTCAAAGAGTATCTGTTCCTGTAGTGACACCGTCCTATGTAATCTGTTTCTCAGGGGTTTCCCATGGAGTGAGTGAGTGAGTGAGTTGGGTTTAACGCCGCTTTTAACATTATTCCAGTTATATCGCGGCGTGTCAGCTTAATGTGGGAGGAAAGCCCGAAGTGATGCAGGTCTCAGACGTTTACCACTTCGGTGAAACCAACGAGCACGGGTATGGTGCTGACAAACCTAGAAACATAATCGGGGCGAACCGGGAATCGAACCCACAACCATAGGTTTCTGGCGTGGCCAAGGGACGCGACACTGCACAGCGAATCGCGGCGCCTTAGACGACTGGGCCATCCGTGCCCCCGGTTTCCCATGGAACAGTTCTCACAAGGAACTTTTTCACGGCACACCGGCAAAATTGGTTACGGGTGGAACTTATCATCGTTGACATTTGCGATAAGATCGCTTTGTGCAACAGGACCCATATCATAATCCTTACCATCACCACATCAAGAACAGACCCGTGAAGATCCGGGGTAGAATACGTCTTCACCAACCCATGCTTGACTAAAAGGCGACTATGCTTGTCGTAAAAGGCGACTAACGGGATTGGGTGGTCAGGCTCGCTGACTTGGTTGATGCATGTCATCGGTCCCAATTGCGTGTCAATCATTGGATTGTCTGGATTGTATTATTTACCGACGGCCGTCATATAGGTGGAATATTGCTGAGTGCAGCGTTAAACAACAAACAAACATCAAGAACACCCACATCATCCTTTCAGTGATCTCAGCGGACGTGACCCCCCTGCTGTATTCCCATGGTGCATCCTTGATGTGCCCACAACTCCGGCTAGGCACAATGACACGGGTTACAGCACCAGATCACCGCTATTCATTGACATCAGGGCCAGAAGGCCACGTGACCTTGCATGGTGAAGTATAAATTTCACGAGAATTGCCAGAAAACACACTGATTAGTGACTAATACACATGCAATTTGTAGTGGCCAGGTTTTATGGGCAGTGCGAGGCACGGGCACCTGCTCAATGTATTAGCTAATGATACCAGCCTTTGTCTCGCCAGGCTACAATTGGGCGGGATAATGCACGTGATATCAGCTGACATGACTGGCTTGTCTGTGTGATGGGCGCGGGGAATATCCGAGCTCGGAGAGAAGGTTTATTTGACTTCGTCTTAATGTAATGGAACTTTAGACATTTAATAGCTTCTCAAAACAAGTATTTGGAATCTTTAATGACGCTATTGTGGAGATGCATTACTGTAATTGGTGAAAGATTGACGACTCTAGTAGCGAGTTACTTAACACACAGCGAGGCCAATGCAGCTTCAAACCATGATGTCTTAAACAATACCATGTGGTTTCTACCTTCAGTGTTTGATCTGTAACGAAATAAAAAACCCTGTTTATTCCATCTTTATGTTGTTTGTCATCAAGGGGTATTGTTACCCGAGTATATACACTCAGCAGTACGCCAGCCACTCACCCGATGGATGCTGAGCTCTGTCCTGGATTGTATGTCCGCGGGGAGACGCCATGTCAACCTGACCTAATGTCTCTTTAAGCTTATGCTAAAACATGAAGAAATATGAAACTGAATGACATCTTTTAAACAACAGATGTTCAGAGAACGCTGATCAAATTAACAGAAGGTTTGTTGTTATTTGACCGCCTCCGTGGTCTAGTGGTAGAGCGTCTGCCCGGAGAGAGGAAGGTCGGGACTCGATTCCCGGCCGCGTCATACCAAAAGACGTTAAAAGATGGTACTTGTTGTTACACTGCTTTGCGCAGTCATATAGGTGGAATATTCCTGAGTGCGGCGTTAAACAACAAACAAACAAAACAAAATCCATGTTGAACTGCGGCATGGTATCTCAGTGGGCGAGCACTATAAAATCGGCTTCAGTCCAGACAAGTACAAGTAGCCACACAAACACACGTCTCTATATAAGTGCAATAATCCTGAACGTGACGTTAAACCCAATTTCACCTCACTACTTTTGTTGTTATGTAGAGGTACGATGCATTGTCCCTTAATAATCGGGTCGGTGTTGTTTATTTTGCCTTTTGTTTAACGCGGAAATCAACAATGTTCCAGCTGTATGACTGCGGTCTGTAAATAATTGAATCTGGACCATACAATCCAGTGGTTGCCATCATGAGCATCTATCTACGCTATTTGGATACAATAACATACATGAACCATGTCAGCGAGCCTGACCACCCGATCCTGTCAGTCATCGCGTACGAAAAGCACGGGTTGCCCAAGACCAATTCTTACACTGGTAAAAGCACGTATGTGGGTGCGTGTTCTGTTACTGAATCTCCACAGATAGTCAAACATTGGGTACTGGGGGTCGTTCTGTTACTGAATCTGAACAGATAGTCAAACATTGGGTACTGGGTAATCGTTCCGTTACTGAATCTCCACAGATAGTCAAACATTGGGTACTGGGGAATCGTTCTGTCACTGAATCTCCACAGATAGTCAAACACGGGGTACTGGGGATCGTTCTGTTACTGAATCTCCACAGATAGTCAAACACGGGGTACTGGGGATCGTTCTGTTACTGAATCTCCAGAGATAGTCAAACACGGGGTACTGGGGATCGTTCTATTACTGAATCTCCACAGAGAGTCAAACACGGGGTACTGGGTAATCGTTCTGTTACTGAATCTCTACAGATAGTCAAACATTGGGTACTGGCGAACAGTTCTGCCTCAGAATGTTCACAAAGATTCAAGCATGGGGTACAGGGGAACGGTTCTGCTCCTCAATGTCCACATATTGTCAAATATGGAATATTCGGCAATCGTTCTGCTCCTGAATCTCCACAGAGAGTCAAACATGGGGTACTGGGGAATCGTTCTGTTACTGAATCGCCACAGAGAGTCAAACACGGGGCACTAGGGACTTGTTCTGCTCCTGAATCTTCACAAAGAGTCAAACATGGGGCACTGGGGACCTGTTCTGCACCTGAATCGCCACAGAAAGTCAAACATGGGGCACTAGGGACTTGTTCCGCTCCTAAATCGCCACAGAGAGTCAAACATGGGGCACTGGGGACCTATTCTGCTCCTAAATCTCCACAGAGAGTCAAACATGGGGCACTGGGGACCTGTTCTGCTCCTAAATCTCCACAGAGAGTTAAACATTGGGCACTGGGGACCTGTTCTGCTCCTAAATCGCCACAGAGAGTCAAACATGGGGCACTGGGGACCTGTTCTGCTCCTAAATCGCTACAGAGAGTCAAACATGGGGCACTGGGGACCTGTTCTGCTCCTAAATCTCCACAGAGAGTCAAACATGGGGCACTGGGGACCTGTTCTGCTCCTAAATCTCCACAGAGAGTCAAACATGGGGCACTGGGGACCTGTTCTGCTCCTAAATCTCCACAGAGAGTCAAACATGGGGGACTGGGGACCTGTTCTGCTCCTAAAACGCCACAGAGAGTCAAACATGGGGCACTGGGGACCTGTTCTGCTCCTAAATCGCCACAGAGAGTCAAACATGAGTTACTGGGTGCCTGTTTTGCTTCTGAATGTGCACAGAGAGTCAAGCGATCCTGGAATCTCCAAGGGGAGACAAACAGAGGAAATTGGGGACCAATTCTGCTTGAGGGGAGGCATCTTCAGTTTGTTTCTTGTTTTACGCTGCAGACAACACTTTCCAGTTATTTCGCTGTGGTCTACATTTAATCTAGTTTGGGGCAGACAAACCAGTGACTGATATTATGAGCAACGTCTCAAGCCCTCGCCGAATCCAATTTAGTCGCCTCTTACGACAAACAAATGAAGTACTTGGGACCTGTTCTAATCCGAGTTCTCATGGTGTTAACGGTAAAACGACTTTCGTGTAGTGAGTGAGTGAGTGAGTTGGGTTTAACGCCGCTTTAAACAGTATTCCAGTTATATCACGGCGAGTCAGCTTACTGTGGGAGGAAAGTCCGAAGGTCTCAGACGTTTACCACTTCGGTGAAACCCACGAGCACGGGTATGGTGCTGACAAACCTAGAAACATAATCGGGGCGAACCGGGATTCGAACCCACAATCATAGGTTTCTGGCGCAAGGGACGCAACTCTGCTCAGCGAATAGCGGCGCCTTAGACGACTGGGCCAGCCGTGCCCCCGACTTTCGTGTAGAAGACTGTCAGGAGATAGATATTTGTCAACTCAGATAAAGACCGTTGAGCCTTTTTGAACTTTGTACAATTAATTCAAAGTGTAAAATAGACACTCTTTTTTGCTGTTGTAAATTATTCAGATATTATATACACGGTTTAAAACGATGATAATTCCCAGAACAAAGTTGAGTAACAATCAACAGAATACTGCGTCACGGAATTATCAAACCAAACATGTATATGGTCTCATGTGTCATGATATTGGTTTGTTTTCTTCCCAGTAAGGCAAACCATCAACACTGCAGGCCTGGTGTTCCAAGTATAACTGACAAGTCCCGAGCGAGGGGGATTTGCTTATTGCCGAGACGTGTAGAACACTACGTAATAAAGATAAAACTAGCGTCCCGCTCTCACCTTATCACCCCACACCATGTATCAGGGATTACACGGGCTATCCTAAACATTTTAATTGGAAATATATTTATATGTTCAAGTGCTTCAACACGAATTGTGGGCTTTCGGAGTTTTTCATTAAATAGTGGTTTGATAAGTTTCAATCTTTGAGGATTATTTCTTCAGAAAACACAAAGCTAATTAAAGACGGAAAGCTGTTTGAATTCCCCACTTGACTTGAGGCAGAGACACGTGGTTACCGTGGGCTGTTTCATTGTGTTTAAGCAATAAAAAAACGATGAAAAACAGAAGCATGTACACCTGCTTGTACTGGTTACAAGGAATTGCGGATGTTCTCCCTTGGGGATTCCTGTCACAATGTCTCCCCAGCACCCTGCTTGGCATATAGGACGTATAAGGGGAAATTGAAAAGTTTGATGAAAGACAAAAAATCGTGTTGTGGTTGGAGTGTAAAGAGGTCCGGCAGAATCTACTTACACTTCAAATCAACAGCTCTATGCGCTATGTTTCTACCCTGAAAATAAACAATATTTCCCCCAGAGGTATAAAAACGTGTTGAGTTAAAATGCCGTCAACTTGACTCCAAAGCTCCGCAGCATCACCGGCTTCATAAATGATGTCGATGTAGGGATCCCTTAACAAATAATCTCACCGAAGATGTCACTATTTTCACAAATAGGTTCGGTCGAAGCATGGATGTTTTGTCTCGAAACTTAAGGATTTTTTTTATCCTGTTGTGTACTTTCGAACTGTTCTCTAATGAGGATTGGGTATTTTGGACTATATTTGACTTGCCTTATTATATGCCAAGGTACCTAGGTGGCGCTCATTGTTGTTCATGCTTTCAATCACTAGTTTGTCGGGACTAGACTCGGGCCTATTGCCAGGCTGCCCAACATAGCTGGAATATTGCTGCCTGTGGCGTACAAAATAGTTTTCCAAGTTTTTGGAAGTCCCTTTTTGAAAGTGGTTTTAGTTAATTAAAAACGCAAACGCTTTCTTCGGTGCATCAACATACGAACACTCTTCTGAGAAACACATTTTACTGTATTTTTTTAACTCTTTGTTTTCACATTATTTGTAAACTACAAAAAACATATTACTTGAGACTATCTTTTCGAACAATTAATTTCTGATGTTGTTTCGTTGTCCATGGCAAATGAGTGGAATCCATCAATGAATCAATATCCTCAGAAGATTCTCGCGAACCCCCCTCCCTCCCAAATAACTCGCTCTTCTTCCTTACATCACGAGGCGTTTGAACCCATGTGTCTGATAATAATTACAGATAGCAGCCGAAATTTATTGCATCCATTAAAGATGTGCCCTGTAAACTTGTGTTCAAACAAGATAGGGCTCCATCTGATTTTCATGACTGATTCCAAGATTAAAGAGCGCCAGCCAGAAACGGATGTCGAGGTCACGTGACACGAACTTCCAATATGGCTGCCGTGCTAGTGGGATGCTGTTTGCGTAACGACTCATCATAACTACACTACATATCTGTTTGCTTGAACCTTTTGCGTGTATGATGATGAGTTTTATTTTATGTTGCGATGTTTTATGAGTTTCCAGGACAGAAGTTAGAAGGCGGAGCATTTATTTTATTGAACTTGGTAATCTTGGCAATAAATCAACTTGTTTGATAAACGCTTTCGGAAAACAAATGCTGGGAAAAAATATGAACTGAAATAAACTTGTATGATATTGACAATTAGTTTGATGTCCGATTATAGGCAGTTATAGCCCAGGCCATTAGTACATGCACGTCAATTTATCGTAAAATAATAACAATTATTCAAAAAGTGCAAGTTTGGATTTATTTGTTAGACGCATCGTGACACAACAAATCGATGGAATAGTGCACCCTCGCCATGGGTGGACGCGCGCTAGATGGGCACGACTATAGATTTTTACATTACAAGAAAGCTGTGCAATGTCGCACTGTAGAAAAAGTGAATATGGTCAATAATCAATCCCTTCCATCAGGGCTATGTTAGTCAAGCATGACACGTTACGGAATTTAATAAAGCTTTACATCAATATTTTCATAGCGACTGCGGTTATATTTGTTTATTTACTTGGCAATGGGACATTCAAACATCGCGAATTTCACAACGCATTTATAAAGATTGCAATCGCTTGCAACATAAAATTTCGTTTCGCTTCAAGCGATCCGAGCTGTCATTTCGACAAACCCCGAGGTTAGTTAGAGCAAATTTTAAGTGATATCATCTTATCGTCTGAATATAATTTCCATCGTTATCTTTTCAAGGAAATTAGAGTGAGGGAATAATCATACAAGCTTAAATGAGATATAGTCTATCAAAAAATGGGATCTCTAAACCGGGGTTCTCATGTTGCTGTTGATGTTAAACATTTCTTAGGACGTATATTTTCACGAAGCCGCTATCTTGACCCCGCTGCACCGTGCGTGTTTTCACACAACGTCTGTACCTAGACTAACGCCTAGTGGCTGAAAATGTATAACTTTGATAGAAACAAGCAGCTGCATTTAAACCGAAAAATGAAAAAAAGAGCCCCAGTGAGATGGGAATTTTTGGAGTGAGTGATAATGGTTTTACGCCGCTTTTATCAATATTCCAGCAACATCACGGCTGGGGACACCAGAAATGGGCTTCACACATTGTACCCATGTCGGGAATCGAACCCGGGTCTTCGGCGTGACGAGCGAACGCTTTACCCACAAGGCTACCCGACCGCCCCAGACTGTGGAAAATCTAAAAGATATAGCATTACAGTCAGGGCCGGACGGAAGGGAAAATAATATGGTTCATTGACTGCGAGGCAGGCTACGACTGTAGCGTACACGTACCAGTACAACGAGTGAGATTGAGTGAGTTGGGTTCAATAACGCTCTGCATGAACCGTATTTCAGTTATTTTACGGCATTGTCTGCGTATTGTGGCTGGAAAGCCAACAGTGACTCCGGAAGCAGACATTTAACATTTAGGTGAAGCAACGAATATGGTGCTGACAGACCAGGAATCATAATCGGGGCGAAGGTGGGATTCGAACCCACACCCGACGGATCCCGGCACGTCATTTTACAAATAAGGATCTTTACTTGTCCAACTTGTGACCCTAATCGAGCCTCGTCCAAATTTGGTTTTCTAACCTAATCTGACAGTGTATACGGCAACTAAAGACATCATAACGAATTTATCATGCCGAAAGTTTACACTGTTTAGTATCTTTATCACACATGTCAACATGAAAACTAACACTTACAATTGTCATAAATGACAGGACCAGTACATATGTTTCCGATACAACGCTTTAATGTAAACACAAACATAAACAATGGGATGCACTAAATGTGAACGTTTAAACAAGTATTAAAGCTAAAAGGGATAGAATTATCACAAAAATGCCCGCATGTTATCAGAAAACTGCGGACCACTGTAACTTGATAGCAGTTTGCTTTTCTCAACGACGGGCTGCTGTCCTTTGCGTCATCAGCGTCACGTTTCTCGTTTGTGACGTCATCCTATATTATGTTCTATGACGTTGCTATTTGTAAATCAGTGACCTCCGTTGTGAGTATTTTTTCTCCATGTTGTTTATTAATAAAGCCACGAACGTGGTTTCTCTAAAAATAATGTCTTTGCACATCACAATTAATGATATTAAAACACAAAACGAATAACGAATTTCTGAAACAGGATTTTCATGTGAAACATGTGAGGTAGGTGTTGGAAAATCCAAAATGGCTGTTACTGGCGGTATACGGTCTCATCTTAGGTCAGTAACAACCATCTTGGATTTATACTGACGATATACGGGCTCATATGGGGTTAGTAGTTCTGTTCTCTGATTGGTCAATCTCACTTTGAGGCATAATAATGTTCTGTATGCTGCGGGCTGATATTTTATATCGTGGGCCTAAAGATCATTCGGTGTAATGAATAAATAACGAATTATTTATGTTAAACGTCTATCTTCCAGATCTCTACCCCCTCTTCACCACACCAGCTTCCGTTTTCATCCCCATCCTCACTTTTAGATCCACCCCTTTCCCATTCCCATTCGAGCATCCCACCCTTTTATCCTCCCGCGTAGACCACCCTTCCCCCTCTTTCTATCAGCGTCTGTGTTCAGCCACACCCCTTTATTCTCGCTTTTAGATCCCCCCCCCCCCCCCTCCCCCCAGCTATCAGCATTCGTGTTCATCCCCACGCCATCATGTGGTGGTGTCCATTGCAAATGGCGGCTTTATCTCTTTCATCCAGTTCACAGGCTTATACAGACGGTGGTATCTGCCTTGATTAGCTCAAAGTAATTTGCAAAAGTTGAAATGGTAATTTTGGTAATTAAATTATACCGGTAAAGTAGGCCTGGGGGTTTTTAATCAACAATCAATTAACGGGCAAAACTTGCTAGCATCCAATCATCGTTTTTCAGCAAAAAGAAACCTTTTCTTTTCAAGTGTCGCGAATTTCACTAGAGTTACATCATCAACCGATCACAGTCCTGTGATGGATGGCGCAGTTAGCGAACACTGTACGAAAAGACTTCCAAAGTTAACGTTTAAATGGCAAAAAAACCGTCTTCCTGAAATAGGGTAAGGAAAATTTGTCTTGGCAAAATTCCATTTCGTAGCTATTGATTAAAACACTCATTAGTGGACGTATGTGACTCTTGTCCTTGAGGCGGAAGGCCGAGACGTTTTTACCACGTTACTGAGTACCTTGAACCAAGGGCAAATAACTCATATAAGTAATTTGGTTCATAGTGAAATATACCACACGAGACAGGTGAACAGGGTTCCAACCTGTGCCAACTCCTGAACTTTGACTTACAAGATGTAGGTATGTGACTATGTTTAGCTTGCATAGATTTGCCATCTCAACAACGGTGATTTACAAGCAGTGAAACATGTTTAACTGTCACTTCCATTTTGTTTGTATTTTAAGGAGTTGTTTTATTCCGTAAAAATTCTGGTTCCATCTCTGAATTATTAGCAATAGTCACTTCCTTACCCGACTGATAATGAAAGAAGTATCAAGTTTTTGCCTTGGGTCGAATGAGGATGCTGAGCCCGTCCTTTGAGTCTTATATGCCATCTAAGTTTTCACTCTAAGTTTTCACTCCACCCCTGAATCACGAATACAACGCAACAACAATCTGAAAAGTATTGAGAAAGGGTACGATTTGAAGTTTAATTACTGAAAAAATATCGAAAACAGTACACTATTAAATGTTTGTCGAAGCTGCGTACCAAATACGATTTTACTTGCGCCCCTCGAACCACATTGCTGAGTCTCGAATGAGTGAGTATGGTTTAACGCCGTTTTTAGCAATATTCCAGCAATATTACGGCGGAGGACACCAGAAATGGGCTTCACACATTGTACCCATGTCGGGAATCGAACCCGGGTCTTCGGCGTGACGGGCGAACGCTTTAACCACTAGGCTACCCGATCGCCCCTGCTGAGTCTCGAATACTCTCGAAATAGACCCCCGAATGCCGAAGGGGGTTGACAGTCTTCGTATTTCACCAAGGAGAATATTGCAAGTGCTGTTTAAATTCATATCTGCTGTATTGGAATTGCTGTATGACCGACTTTCTTTTTAATTAATTACAGGTTGTTAATTAGCATAATGGCCGTGATGTCATCCCCAGTGTCGTCACCTCGGATCATTTGTAACATGACCACACAGATGACAGTTCATCAAGTGTGTACGAAACACCTAGAAACCCACGGGTAGAGTGCTGACACACTTAGAAACATACGGGTAGAGTGCTGACACACCTAGAAACCCACGGATAGAGTGCTGACACACCTAGAAACCCACGGTTAGAGTGCTGACACACCAAGAAACCCACGGGTAGAAGGCTGACACACCTAGAATCCCACGGGTAGAGTGCTGACACACCTAGAAACCCAGGGGTAGCGTGCTGACACATCTAGAATCCCACGGGTAGAGTGCTGACACACCTAGAAACCCACGGGTAGAGTGCTGACACATCTAGAAACCCACGGGTAGAGACCTGACACACCTAGAAGCTCACGGGTAGAGTGCTGACACATCTAGAATCCCACGGGTAGAGTGCAGACACACCTAGAAACCCACGGGTAGAGTGCAGACACACCTAGAAACCCACGGGTGTAATGCTGACAGAGCTAAAAACCCACGGGTAGAGTGCTGACACACCTAGAAACCCACGGGTAGAGTGCTGACGCACAGAAACCTACGGGTGTATTGCTGACACATCTAGAATCCAACGGGTGTAGTGCCGACACACCCAGAAGCCCACGGGTAGAGGGCTGACACACCTAGAAACCCACGGGTAGAGGGCTGACACACCTAGAAACCCACGGGTGTACTGCCAACACACCTAGAAACCCACGGGTAGAAGGCTGACACACCTAGAAACCCACGGGTAGAGTGCAGACACACCTAGAAACCCACGGGTAGAGTGCTGACACATCTAGAAACCCACGGGTAGAGTGCTGACGCACAGAAACACACGGGTAGAGTGCTGACACACCTAGAAACCCACGGGTAGAAGGCTGACACACCTAGAAACCCACGGGTGTAATGCTGACAGAGCTAAAAACCCACGGGTAGAGTGCTGACACATCTAGAAACCCAGGGGTAGAGTGCCGACACACAGAAACCCACGGGTGTAGTGCTGACACACCTAGAAACCCACGGGTAGAAGGCTGACACACCTAGAAACCCACGGGTAGAGTGCTGACACACCTAGAAACCCACGGGTGTAGTGCCGACACACCTAGAAACCCACGGGTATATTGCTGACACATCTAGAATCGAACGGGTGTAGTGCTGACACACCTAGAAATTCACGGGTAGAGTGCTGACACACCTAGAAATTCACGGGTAGAATGCCGACACACCTACAAACATACGGGTGTAGTGCTGACACACCTACAAACATACGGGTGTAGTGCTGACACACCTAGAAACCCACAGGTGTAGTGCCGACACACCTAGAAACCCACGGGTGTAGTGCCGACACATCTAGAAACCCACGGGTGTATTGCTGACACATCTAGAAACCCACGGGTGTAGTGCTGACACACCTAGAAACCCACGGGTGTAGTGCTGACACATCTAGAAACCCACGGGTGTAGTGCTGACAGAGCTAGAAACTCACGGGTAGAGTGCTGACACATCTAGAAACCCACGGGTGTAGTGCTGACACACCAAGAAACCCACGGGTGTAGTGCTGACACATCTAGAAACCCACGGGTAGAATGCTGACACACCTAGAAACCCACGGGTAGAGTGCTGACACATCTAGAAACCCACGGGTAGAGTGCTGACACACCTAGAAACCCACGGGTAGAGTGCTGACACATCTAGAAACCCACGGGTAGAGTGAAGACACAACTAGAAACTCACGGGTAGAGTGCTGACACACCTAGAAACTCACGGGTAGAGTGCTGACACACCTAGAAACGCACGGGTAGAGTGCTGACAGAAATAGAAACTCACGGGTAGAGTGCTGACACACCTAAAAACCCACGGGTAGAGTGCTGACACACCTAAAAATACCACGGGTAGAGTGCTGACACACCTAAAAACCCACGGGTAGAGTGCTGACACACCTAAAAATACCACGGGTAGAGTGCTGACACACCTAAAAACCCACGGGTAGAGTGCTGACACACCTAAAAATACCACGGGTAGAGTGCTGACACACCTAAAAACCCACGGGTAGAGTGCTGACACACCTAAAAATACCACGGGTAGAGTGCTGACACACCTAAAAATACCATGGGTAGAGTAATCTGTAATCTGGGACGAAACGCAGCTTTGAACATTATTTCACAAGGATCACGACGTGTCAGCTTCATGTGGAAGGACAGCCCAAAATGAAGCAAGTCGGAGACGTGTACCACTTTGGTGAAACCCACAGGTATGGTGCTGACAAACCAAGGACCGTGATCGGGGAATCTAGGATTCGAACCCAGGTCCAGTGGAGCCAGGCAGCAGCGGGACACAACACTGCATGAAACCCACGACCACAGGTATGGTACTGACAAACCTAGAAACATAACCGGGGCGAACCCACAATCATAGGTTTCTGGCGTGCCCAAGGGACAAAACTCTGCACAGTGAATCGCGGCGCCTCAGACGACTGGGCCACCCGTGCCCCCTTATATGACGAAGTCACAGATGACATTTGCTTGGTGATGTTAAAGGGTGTTTTAAAGTTTTATTCAGTGATGAAGAAAAGACGGAATGAACCTGACTGAACAGTTAAAAAGTGCACCATCTGTTCTGGATCTCCTGGTGTAGTGTCTCACATACCACAGCATAATGAAAGTACGTACGCAGGCATATGGTTTAACGTCCGCTTTTTTCGTATGACTATAGTTAATCAGTCACGACCTCCTCTTTTGTGTTATATTTAATCAGCAATAATATATTGTTATATGTTTAATGGTTTTGCCTCATTCGATCTCTCTTGTTCGCTCGCTCTTTCTTTTATTCACATAAACCATGAACAATCCTTTAAAAGTGGCGGTAAACAGAGGCCACTTTGCACGAATACAGTTTCCCACTGAATGTTTACTGTGGCTGTGACGTCAGTTAGCCCTGATCATAAGTGGGATGTTTGACTTCACCAAATCCAATCAAGGCATCGGTCGTGAATTAATCAACTGATTAATTACGTTGTGACTTCTAATTCCAACGTGTCAAAGGAGAACCCAATAATAATTTTATTGCCTTTATACAATTGCTCCCTTCGTTCCCCAGCATCTTCATTCGGCGCTGTGTGCATTTGTATTTTTCTATTTGTGTGTACAAGGTTCTGTGTGTTGGTAGCAGTCCGGTCTGATTCTGTGTGTACAAGTGTTAATTTGTTTGCTTGTTGTTTAACGCCACACTCAGCAATATTCCAGCTATATGGCAGCCGTCTGTAAATAATCGAGTCTGGACCCGACAATCCAGTGATTGATATCTATCTACGCAGTTGGGATACGATGACATGCCAAGTCAGCGAGCCTGACCACCCGGCCACGTTAATCGCCTCTTACAAGCATAGTCGCCTACAAGTGTTAGTAGCAGTCAGACCTGATTCTGGGAGTGTACGACCCGTGATAATACGGGTTAGGATTACTCTTCAGCAACCCATGCTTGTCTTAACAGGCGACTAACGGGATGGGGTGGTCAGGATCGCTGCATTGTTTATGCAGGTCACCGTATCCCTATTGTAAAGATCGATGCTCATGATGTCAATCACTGGATTGTTTGGTCCAGACGCGATTATTTACAGACCGACCTCATAAAGACGGAATATTGCTGAGTGTGGCGTTAAACAAAGCGTGCACTTGTGTGAGCACCAGTCTGTGTGCGTATAAGTCCTAGAACCAGTCTGGCCTGGTTGTTAGGGAGTACCCAACTGTATATAGAAGTCGCGTCTTCTCGGCAGTGCAAGAACGATACGTCTGATCCCAAATAGGAAAGAGTGCCTGGTTCCAGCAACATGATCACCACAACGTATAAAACACAACAGAAGTTCCCCTAATGTATCAACACTGTACATTTATTGACAACAAGTCTCCGTAGCTCCATCATATCTCAGTCTCACCAGTATATACACACAGTCACACACAGGCTCTCGTTACACGTTAATTAGCACAGGAAAAAACACAATTGCAAGTCCAAGCGTCTCACATCAGTGTCCAGCGATGAGTGTTTCAAAGAAAAAAACAATACCTCATAAAAGCAAATCACGGTAAACAAAGTGCGTTCCCTCGTGGAGGAAACTAAATACCCAGGGAATCCCTTATTCCCCTCCCACAGACAAAGTGAGGGGCCCGGCAGAGTTATCCTCAGGGCTTTTCTTAGGATAGGGGTGGAGGGTGGGGTCAATACATTGATTGAATGAGTGACCTTGGTCTTGCGCCGCTTTTAGCCATATTACAGCAATATCCCGGCGGGGGAAGGGGGGGGTACCAACAATGGGTTTCACATATTTCCAAAATGGAATCGAACTCGTCTTCGGTGTTTAACCACAAGAGTACCCACTGCCGGATGTCGGTTCTAGAGGGATGTAGGTTCAACAGTTGATTATTTCACCTTTCTGAAAACAGTTTAACGTCACATCGGCAATATTTCAGCCATATCGTGACGATCCGCATTATGAGTTTTATACGATAAAACGATGGTTCTCTTTCTCGGTGCCATCAGCAGGTTGGGCGAAACGCAGATTTTAACATCATTATTTCACAATGATCACAACGTGTCAACTCCATGTGGAAGGACAGCCCAAAATGAAGCAAGTCGGAGACGTGTACCACTTTGGTGAAACCCACAGGTATGGTGCTGACAAACCAAGGACCGTGATCGGGGAATCTAGGCTTCGAACCCACGCCACGTGGAGCCAGCAGGCCGCAGCGGGACACAGCACTGCACGCTGAGAACCCGTGACACCGTTCTCCAATCACAACTGAACCCAAGTCTCGGAAATAAAATGTTACATCTCGTGTGTGCGATATTCAAGTATATATAAACATATGGTCAAAAGTGCACAGTTTGAATACGCTCGTTTTCAACAGTTGTGCGCAACCGAATTTATTCAGTTCGACGTTTAACGTGATACATTTTATGTCGGAGAGAGCCATACACACTGGACACAGTTTTACTTCCAGCTGATCAATATCAAATATTGTCAATATATATTTTCAAGACATTTTGTCAATTGACAATTTTTTGTCACAAGGTAAAGAACATGTGTACATGTCTGCCCGTACAGTTGAAACACACAAGAACCAGGCCAATACAGAAACAATTCCAACAAGCAATCTTACTCTCTGTGTTCAGTATTTACGTATGATATTCAAGATCATCACATTTCAAAATACGATCGATACTGTGAAACAAAATTCAAGTTTACGTTAATCCAGGCCGAAGGAATGTTATTCATATTTTGTAGATCATTTCTACCATACTTGGCTACACTCGTCTCACACAGCGTATCCGGTGCACAGCTTTGATGACAAATACCCCACCAATATATTCTCCCTTCTTTCAAGACCAGTATTTTTTTAAAGCTAAATTTTCAAACATATTGAAAATGCAGTAACCGAATATCTTTACAGTACATTAATCACATGTAATCTATATACTTAATCCCCGGTTTCTCACAAATAAGTTGCAACTGTGAAAACCTCCTGAAACCTAATACCATCATTTAAGAGGAAAAAATGATAACTAAAAAGTGAAAAGACGTTAAATGAATTACATTAGGTCACGTGTCATTTCAGAATGGTAAAATGTTTCATCTAAAGTTCTTAAATGAGGCATGTTTTATTTTTCTTTGATGAAAAAACGGACTTCACAATAAATTGCATGAAAGTACAGAATTGATGTATCTATGAGGTACATGTTAAAGATACAAACGACCCCAAGAATAGCTAGAGTATACTGGATAATTGTCATGGAACGGCGCCCTCCCCGTGATTGAAGTTTCTATAAATTATCAACAAAATATAGGCACTTAAATGTTACCGTTCGAGCCACCTACATATAACGTAACACATCATACTACAGCACGTGCAACGAATTGAAGTGACAGAGACTGTACACGCGGTGGAGACGGGCGTGAGTGTTCAGATTGCCGCAAGGCTGCACCAGACAGTTTCACTGGACCAAAGCATAGGAACGGGTTTATGAACGGAATATTTACAAGTGTACATTCTCTTCCTTTTCCAGTCACTCTTGATAAAACATGGCCTTGCGAATAAGACACTGCAGCTATCAGTATCTCACTGTCGTCTGCTGTCATCGCGTCATGATGACGTCATCGTTCATTACGGCGAACCGGAAGTAACGTCTCCACAGCTGTTTGCTTCGACCAGACAGTTGTTGACAGTTCTTGTATACTGTCTAAATAGTTGCAGAAACGAAAATGCTCATAAAGTCAAAATGTTTTGAGAACGTTTCGTGTCTGGTATTGTAGCACACCTCCTCAAACAAGTCGCTGTTTGCGTTTGTGATTTCCCTCAAAGAGCAGACGACAATGGGTTCCGCCATTTACAGTTAACGGCCATTTTGTTTCCTGCACCTTGGCAATGTCAAGAATCGTCATCACGTTAAATATTTAGCCACTTGTTGATCCTCAGCGAGAAGGCCCGGTATTGTTTGTGTGTTGACAAACGAGGACATCCAACAGGCAGAATGTTGCCGTGTTCACCATCGCGAGCTGCTGCTGCTGCTGCTGCTGCCCTAATGGCCGACTGACCGGAGATGCAAAGATTGGATGAAGATTTGTGAAATGACCCTCTAACAAACGAGTAGCCAATGGAGAGGGCGTGAACAGTCTTTACGAGTCAGCCATCAACATACCTGAAACATACAAAATAGGAAATGTGTTATTTAACCGATTAAGAATATTAGAACTAACAGTCACGTTTTCAATTTGAAATATGGCAACATGAACAAGGGGGGGGGGGGGGGGGAAGAGAGAAAGCAATTCCAGTACGTTTTACTACTAAAATTGAAGGGGAAAAATACACCAACTCTCAGTCGTCAGCGCTCAATTCCCCCGCGTAATCATCACCTGATGACAATTGGCGCTGAATACAAGGACCACTTGAGTTTATAGGTTTATAGCCTGTCATAATCAAATTTTGAATCTGCGAAGAATAAAACCATCTATATTTCAATACTTTCAACATTGGAGTTTTGTCCTTGAAATACTTTAAGTAAGTGGCGCGGGCAGTGGGGTAGCCAAGTGGTTAAAGCGTTTGTTTGTCGCAACGATGGCCCGAGTTCGATTCCCCACGTGGGTACAATGTGTGAAGCCGATTTTGCTGGAGTCCCCTGTCGTGATAATAACATTGTTACGGAAAACAGAACTAACTAAAGGGGTGCGAAACCCACACACTCATGGAAGGAGTGTTGTTTGATGGACTCAACCCTAAAAGTTAAAATGCATGACGTTCGACCGTATGTAAAACGATATAGCTGAATAACTTTCATCCGTACGCAGTACTGTAAGGTACCCGTGAAGATCGGGGTAGAATAGGCATTCAACAACCCATTCTTGCCGTAAAAGGCGACTAACGGGATCGGGTGGTCAGGCTTGCTGACTTGGTTGATGCATGTCATCGATTCAAATTGCGTGGATCGATGCTCATGGTATTAATCACCGGATTGTCTGGACCAGACTGTCTTATTTACAGACCGCCGTCATATTGCTGAGTGCTGCGTTAAACAACAAACAAACAAACAAACATTACTGTATGGCCTGGTCGGAGAGCGATACCCTTCACTGTAAAAACCCACTGACCATCCTAGGTGTTCTGTTCTGTTCTATTCGCAACCACAGAAGCAGTTAATCAGTTAATTACCCCCAAACACCTAGCCTCATGTGGAAATGAGCACGGTTTCATCAAGATCATTATAAGCCCATCAAATATTAAAGCCCTTTTCCAAATCAAATGAACTTCAAAACTTTTAGTGTATTTTTTTCACTCCCAAACCAGGAGGCCGATGCGAGATTATATTCTATCATGGCGTCCATGCATCGGGTCGAATGTTCATACACCTTTCATTTCTGGTCCTGGGTAATCAAGTCTCCCCTGCTCTTGGCAGTCAGACGTGAGAAAGCAATTCCATCTTTTTAATTTAGAAGCTAATCAGCCTACATCTCAGCCAGTTTCCATTGCGGGTAATAGGCTGAGGTGCTAGCACCCCTACTCCCACAACGCTCATATACCGAAATTACTTTCAGTAAATAGCCTTCCAAATTAAAGTGTTTATTACTCGTAATTATGCAACCCTAATTACTGTACTGCTCTACCAATACGGGTGAATGACATGGCCTGTACACAAGTCAATTAAGGCATTTTAAGTAGCGTGACATTAATTAGGCTCCTGTTGCTAGCTATGTAGTCTGTCACAATATGAGTGAATGGGCGAAGGATCAATGGCGGACGACTCGCTCGGGGCTCGGTCGTGTCATTGTAATTAACTGTACACTTAGATTAAACTCCGTCTACATTGGCAGATTATGCCAGTCCTCCTACAATTACGGTATTAAGTGGGCTGTAACATATTGCGTTGAGCCGGAACACAGGACGAGAACTCGCGTGGGGCTACCCGGAGAAGTGGTAATATGACAGGAAGTCGCCGCCATGACATGCCGGGGCGCAGAGTTATCGCCCCTTCCCAACTGACCAAATTAAACCGTCGCGTCTGTAAACTTACTGAGGCTATTTTTCTTGGGAATGAAAGTGACGGTGAGGAAGTTTTTACGTCGCTTTGAACACCTTTACAGCTGCACCACGACGGAAAGTGCAGACTATGGGGGAATCGAACCCGGCTTTGAAACCTGACGAGCCAACGCTTTAGCCATCCTATCGCCGCTCAGATAGAACAGAGATCGTCAAGTACACGTGATATTTCAAGCTTTCGGGCAACTCCAGGCAGTTGATACTGAACATATATGGGAACATTATTTGGTTTCAATCATCAGTCGGTAAATTGTTTGCCATGGGATGAAACAGACAGCCATCTGTATCCACAAGCCAATTATCAGGGTATTTAGGAAGGCTGATTGCAATGTCGCAAAAATAAACTTGGAAGAGAAAACATGTATCCAGTTTTCATTAGATAATGAAACAGACGGTTTTCCTGTGCGATGTTTATCACGAACTCAGACAAATTAATTATTCATTCAATTAATTAACAAGGTAAATAATCCGTAGAATCAATTTCATTTGCTGGGCGGCTGAATCATTTCACGGCTCATGCTAACAACAAAATTAGACATTACATTAACACTGTATGTGTAGTTCGCGGAACGCTGCATCTGATTAAGGGGATGACGAACCTCGTTGCGTAAAAAACACACTCGTTTCACGCTAATGAGACCGATGTTCGCTTTGAATGATTGGCATTATGATCTACACAAAGCGGGCGATATGTCGCTGTCCTCATGTATTATGATCTACACAAAGCGGGCGATATGTCGCCGTCCTCATGCCAGTCATCAGGGCAAACTCTCAAGTCACTGTGAAAAGACGTTTTTAATTTCACGCTCGAGGTTGCTGTCGAGGTTGCCCCATTGCATACGTTCGTTACGTTCAGCGTGTCTTAAAGAGTATGGTTTTACGCCGCTTTTAGAAATATTCAAACAATATCATGACGCGGGACACCAGAAATGGGCTTCACACATTGTACTCATATGGGGAATCGAACCCGGGTCTTCGGCGTGACGAACGAACAATGTGACTACCAGGCTACCCCACCATCCCGTGTCTTAAAGAAACAAGACGAAACTTAAAGGGGAACTGAACTCGGGTCAATTGGCAGTCCTCGCAGGTTCAATGACGTATACTTATCTCATGTGGACAATGTCTCAGTTTTATACTACTCAAATGAAGTCAAGAACCGCTGATTCTTTCATATCTTGGCTTATGACAGATCAACTATGGTCATATGAAAGAATCGGGTGGTCCCAAACCTCTTTTGGGGAGTACACATCAGACACTATGCTACATGTAGACCTAGAGTTAGTCCAATGAAACATGGCGTTAGTCATATTTAACGCGGGTCATGCCGCTTGGTGTGGTCTTCGAAGCGTTTCAAATTATCTAGCCATCAGCTTATCTCGTTATTACGGCAATTATTCATTTCAGCATGTTAAAAATAACCGGGGAGACGTTTTGAAAAAAAAATCATATAGATCTCATCTAACAACTATATCCAAATACCCACGTTGCCAATATCGAAATCATATATAATCAACCGTAATTCGATTCACGAATATCAAGAGTAAATAATTAATTACTGTACAACTAGGTTGCTCCGAATCCTATTTAATTACACAAAAGTTCAACTCCAGCAAGGACCGGGCGCAGCATACGTGTTTATTGGCTGTCGGAGGAGAGGACGACGAAAGCCGTTTTCTCGAGTCTCCGATGAACATGGCCGACCAGCTGAAAACCCGAATATAGAAATGAGGTTTATGATCAAAGGGCTTCGATTGCTCAGTCCCTATCAAATTAAGCATCCGACTATTCCAAGCGATAGCGAAACACAACACACTCCACGTCCATGTAAACAATCGTGCAGCACGTGCTGCAGCTAGTGGCGCCATCTTGCGGGGAAAACATTTGGCACAATTCATACTTCTTGATCTACGGGTCCCCTTCACCCCGATCAAAGGCACAGAGAGCTGAAATTATTTCAGCTGATCTGCGCCCGGGGTCCATGATGGACTTTGGTAAGCTGTATGTCTTGGAAGTTGGAGCACGACATGGTTGCATCCTCTCCAATTTCGGGGAGGGATTTCAGGGAATTAAACATGTTAACATTACGGTGCGTGCTCGTCATGACATCTCCATCACGTGCGCGGCCATTGATCTCCGCGAGCAGTTTCCACATTGCCGAAATCCGGTCGCGGGCTAACGACATACCGTAAACCGGCACGGTAATAGGCTGGTATCGAATATCGAATTCTAATTTCAATTTCTCATTCAAATAAGCCATTCCTTTTACACTAAATAATTGCCGGCACAGATGGAGCGACTATTAAATGGACCTCAAGACATCAGTTTGAGACTGTATGCTGATGACAGTCGATTCGAGGGATAAGTCTTTGAATCAGCGCCCTGTCAGCTGATCAATTACCCACAATACACTTTCACAGAATATAAATTTCGCAAAAACGAAACTGCTTCTGAAAACGACTACAATAATAGAAGAATCCTTTCACCGAACAGCGAGAACAGCCTTGGTTGTATGGTTGGACTTAATCATTTCAAGTCGTTCATCATAACAGCTTCAATAAGAACGGTGGCGGGAAGTACACATCCAAGACAACGCGGAACAACCACACGGCTCTCCGTCTGATTGAGTGAGAAGCATTAATTTCTCATTTACGACAAATGGCGCTGATTTTTCATCCTATATCTGGTATTCTCGTTTTGGTTTCAAGAACCCAACCAGATTGTTTTCCCGGTTAATTGCTGGTCCGCTCCATCTGATGAGGTTACCACCAACTCCAACGCGGTGGGTGAGTGAATGAGGTTTAAAGAGTCTTTTAGTTATGTCCAGACATCCGTTCGATTGCCATACACAAAGCGTACACTGCTCGTTGTAGCTTAAACGTATAAGATTAACATACTTTTGTGCTTGTCCATATTACAAGGAAATCAGACAAACACTATTTCCTTTTTTATATTTCATAAATACCCGTCAGAGAAAAAAACCATTCAATTTGTGTCCAGCAAAATGTTAACATAATCAGAGGTCCAGCATATTATTTGAGGTGAGGTGACATAGGGCTTAACGTCGCGTCCAAGATTATTACACTTACATGGCGACGTGCATGCACGTGTGCGTGCGTGCGATTGGCTGTTTGTACTGGCCCGGACTAGTCCAAATTTAAAGTGCTCGCCTACTGAGTTTGCCTAGAATACCCCACTCAGACACAGTATACTGACTCCGAGACGACCAGTCTTCGTTTTAGCCCCTCAAAGCCGAGCGCCAGACAGGGTAACAACAAGTACCATCTTTTAACGTCTATTGGAATGATGCAGGCTGCATCAGGGATCGAACCCCGGACCTTCCGCTCTCCGGGCGAACGCTCTGCCACTAGACCTCGGAGGCGGCTAGCCCTCATGAAACAAATCTAGATTTTCCAAAGGTTCTGAATATCACTTCTCACTGGAGCTCCTTTTCAATATAAACGGAGTTGTTTGTTTCTATCAAAACACAATTGTCAGAGACTAAGCGTTAGTCCAAGATTGATGCTGACGAACCGAGAAACATGATTAGGACCAACCGCGACTCGAATCCACGATCACAGGACACAACTCCGCACAGGTAATTGCGGCGCCTTAGACGACTGGGCCACTCGTGCTCTGCAGCCTGCACACATGCAGGTGGTTGACAACTCCGCATAGGTAATTGCGGCGCCTTAGACGACTGGGCCACTCGTGCCCTGCAGCCTGCACACATGTAGGTGGTGGACATATACCAACCCGGTGCAACCCACTACCACTGCTAGCCTGACCATGGATTAGCAAGCTCGATGCAATTCGCTGATCACGGCCGGTGGATCTCACTGCGGCCCCTCTGTCCCTGGGGGTAACAGGTTCCCCCATCAGCCCGACGACCCCCTCGCTCCGACAAGCTACATCAACATTCTTTCAAGGAAACACGGGCTTCCATTATCGACATGAAATTAAAACTAACAATGTCCTTGTCACAATATACCGTGTACAAACAGCGCCGAGTCAGGGAGTATATTAATGTATACAGTAATGTTATACTTGTACAATATCCAGGTGAAACTGCGGTAGAGATCCGCAGAGACTCCCACATCATCTTCGCCAATTATGTCTCATTATTGAAACCCAATCTTATGTTAAAGTAATGTGTATTTATCAAGATACATGTCTACTTAATTTAGTTTGCTTTTCGCTAATGAAGTGTTTACATGAATAACATACTAGGTTGGAAACATATTAGCTGTTTCACGAACACCTGATGTCATTAACTGTCTTGAAAATTTTATTCAAGGAATGTCAGACATACTCCGGGGCGGGATGTTTTCCGAGACCAGCTCTGGCTTCCCTATTGTTAATAAAACTTGTCATATATACACACGACAGGCAAGTCGGCTTTGTGGTGGTCTACAGTCATTCCTCATGTCTTCGGGGAATAATAATTCGATCGAATATATGTTTGTCAATGTTTTCGGGCAAATGTTGTTTTGCTCTGTGATAAGAAATAGTACGAAATACTTTATTCTGGATCAGCAAACCAGTGGTTGACAGCATGAACTACTATACACGTCATAAGTATATAACTTATTGGTAGTGTGTCATGATAAGTTCACCGCAGTTTCACCGTATTTTCACGCCTGAGCTCGTGTGGTTTACCAAAGTGGTAATCTTTTTACATCTGCCTCAATTTCTTTATACCTGAAATACTGTTCACAGCGGCGTAAAACACAACTCACTCTTTATATTGAATAAGACCGCCTCCGTGGTCTACTTGTAGGGCGTCCGCCCGGAGAGCGGAAGGTCCGGGGTTCGATCCCCTGCCGCGTCATAACAAAAGACGTTAAAAGATGGTACTTGTTGTTACCCTGTCTGGCGCTCGGCATGAAGGGGCCAAAACAAGGACTGGTCGGCTCGGAGTCAGTATACTGTGTCTGAGAGGGGTATTCATGTTAAACTGCGGCATGGTATCCCAGTTAGGTAGCACCATAAATCGGCATTAGTCCGGACTAGTACAAGCAGCCACACACCCCACCTGCATGCACGTCGCTATATAAGTGCAATAATCTTGGATGCGACGTTAAACCCAATTTCATCTCACCTCACCTATATTGAATAATCAAATGACATTTACCTTATGCGCTGTCCGCGCGGGCAGCGAAGCGTGACCTTTTAGCACTTTTGGATAATCTTGTTCACAGAGTAAGCTGCCGTTGACAATACTGAACCTATCTCCTGGCACGAGCTGCCCGTGGCACGAGACGCACGTGAAACACTTCAAGTGATATACGTTGCCTTGCACGCGCATTACGAGCTCGCTGGCAGGAATGTTTTGTGAACAGGCCGCGCATGTACCTCCAGACCCAAATAACCTGAAACACACAAGGCAAACTGTAAACATAACGTGTCAAACGAAATATTTTCACAGCAACGATAATCCTTGTGATTTGTCACATAAATCTGGAAACATATAAATTTGTATGATAATATTAATAACAATCGATGCGCTATTTTATATAGCACTCGCTTTGTGTGTTCATCTAATGACGCTTAATCATGTTAAATAAAAAACCCGATTATATTGTACATTTAATACTCGGTTATGTAAGTCTACGGCCCTTGTTATGAAATGCTTCCATCATTCCAGATACAAAGGTCCGGAAATACATAGAATAATAAAATAAAATAAAGGAAAGTACACGAAAACGTCATTTTCTTTACTTAATGTGTGAACACAATCCAATAACAATGTCTCGATACCTTTGGAAAAAATATAATGTATAATAAAAATTCTAATAATGGTATTCAACGAGCTTTTTGCACGAAAGCCCACGAAATCAGAAAATAAAATATCGTCGTCATGGAAAAACAGATTTCGTTGCAACGAAGAAGTCGTGGAAATTCATATTTTTTATTTTTTTAAATATCACCGATTCGGAGTACGAGGACAATATTAGCAGGAATTTACATCTCATCCCGCGTGGGCAAAGATGGCTGGACTAGCATCATAAGATTTAGATTCATATTAAACATTGAGTTGACAATACTGCTCAATCATCACACACAGTAAACTCAAGAATACTGTTACAGTTTTAATAAACCTATCGATAACAGAATTAGCACACTGAAGGGTCATTTCATGGTTGAATAGTCTAATACACATTTGCTATGATAACCATTCAAGGCGAACTACGCGGAGAGCTTTCAAACTTGGACTGGTTCGATGGTTCGACAAGTTCCAAAGTATATATTAGTTCAGTTTCCAATAAAACACAGAATGTAACATCAAATTGATCAGTACCGCCATTGAATGTAACAAAGGCGAACAGACATATTTTGTCAATATGTAATTAAGTGGAAAAAAGACTCTTGCTTATACCAACAATAACGGTTGGTGATCAATTGTGTACAGAACCTGCTTCAGTCGCTGAACACGCTCGAAATATCGCGGGAAACAGATGGTTGATTTAACAACTGTTTAACTGAACAAAAGGTTTACAACGCCAACAAAGTTCCGAGTCACACGGTAAAACAACTCCACTTGTGGCCGAACGAATACAGTCATTCGTTGTTACAAGAATTGATACCTACTCATGAGATCAAAAACAGCAGTTTTCTTATGTACTTGGAAAATCCACTCTGAATGGTAGTTACAAACAGAAAACTTCAACCTGACCGAGAACACGGTTGTTTGTGCGTGCACAGGGATGAATCAAAACACATCTTCAACATACAATGTACAATGGAAGAGATTTAATAACTTATTTATCAACCGGGCATTTTTTAATGTTATTTGCATTGTATACAGCACGTTGTAGAGTAACATTAAGTCTATGAAAACTTATATTAAACAATACTCTTCTCGGCTCTAAAATCAAACAAATAATGTTCCCCGATGCAGATTTCATAATTTCATGATTTCATGTGGAATAGAGCTGGCTAGACTTTTTTTTGTATACATAGCTAGATTGGTTATTTTTCATAAAATATATATATATTCCACGGTCATGGTGTAGGACTGAGCACGTGGTAACAATGCCATATCATCTATTCTGTTCAATTTCATCTGTAAAACTGCGTTGGACTCAAAAGGGTTAAGAGTAAAATTGAGGCCAGGACCATCGTTATTCACTACTGTTTAATAGAACATAAACCATATTTATATAAAATTACTGCGAAGGATATTAGTACGATAAGAAATTGGCTGAAATAAATTGGTTAATAAAACGAGTATGATAATGGATACCTGAGTTTATAATGGACGGCGGGCTTAATATAACATCGCCAATAGTTCTCAATTTTGTCTGTAATAATATGACTGAAAAACCCGATGTTATTTCATTATAAAGCAATTGAGTTGTCCAATTTAGGATTTGCGACCACTGTTTGCTTAGCTCTTCAATATTGAGCGGTGTTTTACCACCGTAAATTGACACGGAATAGCTAAATTAAGCCTCAACGCTGATTATGACAGATATTTAAAAGCAATATTTGATGGAGCTAGATATGTCACGTGCTGAAAGATAACGTTTCAATTTAGCCCTGCCGATAGATATAGCACCGACAAGCTATTGGACATACACCAGCCGCGAACAGCGTGAGGAGAAATTGAAATATTAATTAAATTTACTTGGCTGGTTCGGTTCGATATCTGCCCCTCTTTGCTAAAACTCCGTCTACACAATACACTACTTTAATAAGTTTAACTGCCTTGCGGGCATAAACATTAACACATGGCCCAGGGCGGTTCTGGCATGTGCAACGGTTCCTTAATATTAAATATGTGCCTATGATAAAATCCATATTGGCTTCGATACATTCTCCAAGACCAAGGAGTGTAATTGACGGCCGCTAAAATTTACAGCGACTCGGATAATATCAGAAGAGAGGTAATAATGAGGCTGTGATGGACGCTTGTCGCGATATTGAATATTACATGGTGACATTTGGCCCTCTGTTCTCCAATTACATCCCGGATGACAGGCTGGTAATAATAATTTCGTTTCGTTCAATTTCCCTTCGCGAAAATTAAACATACCTGGCCCTTTGAGCTTCAAAGGTCGGCGAATCTCTCAATATTGGGAGTTACTGAATCCTGAACCGGCTATCGCCCTTGTCCGAATTGCGGAATGATATATTTGGGAAACTACCGGGCCCTCATATTACGATGGTTGATAGATTAGGAATGATTTGTTTAGTTGCGAGGGGCTGTAGGGTTCAGACACCGCGAAATAAAGCAAATACTAATATACAATCGGCCACACAACAGAGAGCTGCAAGTAATCGCTAAAAACCAATATTACAGCGTCCCATCGCAACGCCAGCACGGGTGCACATGACCAGGGTTATCTGAAGAGAAACTTGTTGTAGAAGACCGTATATCCCTGTATCAACAGCACTCGTGGTCGGGGATATTACACATTTTTTGGAAATGCACTGAAGGACTTTCGCGTGGAAAAATATATCTAAATAAGATTTGGTTAAAGAATCCTGTGTGATTCAACAACGGGACATTATTACCTTATAACGAACTCGTTGGCAACAACTGTCGCCTCAGTCGGCGAGTGAATTGTATTTTCTCACGCAGATATATTCTCGCCTGTAATACTGTAGTCAATTAGGGACGGAATGTGGGTTTGCTTGTTGTCATACACAGCAATATTCCAGCTGTATGACGGACCAGACAATCAAGTACCTTACATATGCATCGATCTACACCATAATGATACGATGACAACGGCGGCTCCAGCATTTTTAAAAGGGAGGGATCCAAAATTTCAAAACCCTATCTCAGATAATTTTCTCTCTCGATGATACAGGGCGGAATGCATGAATTATTTCGCAGGCATCGGGGTAATAACACTTGAAATACAATGAATTGTTGGACAAGTTTACATGGGGGATTCAAGTTATTTCACAACATTAACATATCTCCACAATATGTAAGCAAACAACCACACCGTCAAAATACATCTCAATTTCATACAGTTTAACAGTTAGAAAGAACCGTTATTCAAGCAATATCTGATGTTGGCCACAATATCGCCCGTTAATGTGTGACAAAGGAACAAGCTAACCACGAAGATACCTAAACTGTAGAATACTAGTATTTAATGTAATGATAAAATTCCAATATTATCAGAAACGTATTGAATGTTTATTTAAAAATAACAGTACAAAAACTCTCGGGTTCGTGCAGTGATAACTTCCTCGTGAGTAAATATCGACACATGCAACATATGTCGGCACGACCCGGTATAAACAACGTTAAATATGGCGAAACCCTCAAGCCCCGTGACAGTCCTTTATGTGCTAGTTCAGACTTCAGTAACGAGATGTCATACATGATGGATATGTCTCTTAATTGCCTTTTACCTGAACGGATTGCACGTGGAATTATAATAAGTGGAACATGCTTTAACGTTACGTGTTGACATATGATCGACACAAAGTGTTCACGATCAATGTCTGGTAACATGTGTATGAGACGGAGAGGAGTTTAGTCGGGAACCTGGGGCTGCCATTTTTCAATATTGTACTATTTTGCACAATAGATTGGACGTCCTTGGCACAGCGAATCGACAAACGTTTGATTTTACAACAATTACAGTTTTCCTTAATATTGAATTTATACAACAGCCGTTCTGGCAATAAGGTGAAAAAATTGATGTGATTACAACAGCTAACAAATCAAATATTGATAGTCAAGCTTCTGCGTTTGTAATTAAATTTTAAGCTACTGACCCATGCCTTGTAAACTTCAAAGGGTAACGGATCACATTAAGGACCAGAATGTTTTTATCAGTTTTGATACTTTGAGCGAGTTGGTCTCAAGGCCATTTTTTTCTTCAAATGATAAATCGTCATCTTGCTGTACATATTGTAGATTGAAATATTTCGTTTGTACACATGTTTGTTAGTTGTTTAACGCCGCGCTCAGCAATATTCCAGCTAAACGACGGAGGTCTGTAAATAATCGAGTCTGGACCAGACAATCCAGTAATTGACATCAAGAGCATCGATCTTCGCAATGTGGAATAAAATGACATGCATTAACCAAGTCAGCGAGCCTGACCACCCGATCCCGTTAGTCGCCTCTTACGACTACCATAGTCGCCTTTTACGGCAAGCATGGGTTGCTGAAAACCTATTCCATCCCGAATCTTCACGGGTTTGGTGTCACGTGTCCATTGTGACACTACTTAACAAGACTGGTTTGCCATCATTTCATCATGCTGCTAATGGATCTATTTTCTGGATTTCTATTCTTATCATGATACGGGAACACAATACATTACATATGCTCATCTACCAGTGAAGATTCGGGATGGAATAGGTCTTCAGCAACCCATGCTTGCCGTAAAAGGCGACTAACGGGATCGGGTGGTCAGGCTCGCTGACTTGGTTGATGCATGTCATCGCATCTCAATTGCGTGGAACGATGCTCATGATATAAACACTGGATTGTCTGGTCCAGACTCGATTATTTACAGACCGCCGTCATATTGCTGGAATATTGCTGAGTGCGGCGTTAAACAACAAACCAACCAACTTTAGTAACGCAGGTCGTCGACGTTTATCGTTGTTGTGGAACCAGGCAAGCCAACCCTGCTGCCACTTGTAGAACCCCAACCACTGGACCACCCGTGTCAAACGACATTCCAAAAGAATACAACAGTAAAGGGTAAGGTACAATCAGATCAAGAATTAAACTGGGGAAAAGAACAGGGGACTAACAGATCCGTTATGACGCGTCATACCCCAGAGTTGGGTTTAACGTGCTTTGAACAGAATTCAGGTTTCAGGTTTCACGGCGTGGCGGCTTAATGTGGGATGAAAGCAAAAGTGATGCAGGTCTCATACAATTTACCACTTTGGTGAAACCCCCGAGCACGGATATGGTGCTGGCAAACCTTGAAATAAAATCGGGGCGAACCGGGCTTCGTACCCAGGATCATAGGTTCCTGGTGTGCCCAAGGGAAGCAACTCTGTACTCTCGTGTCAAATTAATACAACAGAGTCACCTCCGTCCATAAGTGGGCATACACATTGCCCTCCCTCAGATACTCCACACACTGAAGTTAATAGTTAGAAAACTGATCAATTCGTTAATTGTCACCAAGTCGGAAATGTTCACTGCTAATGGTGAAGAGATTGTGTTATTTCCGGCCATTTCACACTGTCTCATTAGCTGCCGCCACCACAGCCACAGGTGTTACAGTGAGCTGAAGCCACGGCGAGACAAGTATCACACAGTGACAGTCGTCGCTTTGCCAACCTTCAAACACATTCAGGGACACTCAACGCATCAATCGTTCCTGGGAAAATGTCAATTTTCTCCCACCATCTGGGCCTGATCAAGAACGAAGAGCTTTTCATATTTACAAAAGTAAAACTTTCTTCGTACGGCCTTTTCAAATCTCCCAAATTAGAGAGCACTGAAGAGGTACGACTTTCAAATCTCTATGCAAAAAGATTTCCACGAGTGTACTGTCGCTTTTGTACATGGTGAATAATGAACGCTGCCTGGTCGGGTTAATGAGACCCGATAATCACTAGCACATATGTCTACACCCCAATTAGGGAAGAGCTGTGTTCCGGGGAGGTAACTCTGCATAGGACACGACTAAACAAATACCTCATGCCTAGCGGACCGTGGAAAGTTATACATGAATTCGTTATTCTTTTCGAGCTCATTATCCAACTTCGTGAAGGTTAATTTTCATTCCCACACACAATCTGATGACAGTTTACATCATTTGATTCGACGTAGAGAACGACTGAATGTGCGAGAAAACGAGTCTGATCAATTGCAGCAGTAATTTGTAAGCACACTCCAGGCCAAGACTCCAGCACATGTTTGATATTCTGCCACACGAAGGGCGCAACAATGAACAGCGGTTAATCTAACGTACAGTACCTCCCGAGCTCCCATAGAACTCGGTTAATTGAAATCGCATTATTTACAGACAATCATAATACGCTATTACCCGCGGTAAGCTGTTAGCCGCAAGATGAAAGGCGGCAAATTAAAGGCATTTAGTAGGTAGCATATGTGACTACGAGGTTTGGAGACGGATTGATAAACGGTACCGCCAGACGGCGCTGTGTTCACACTGAACCTTCTGCTGAACGGAAGCTGTACGGTGAATTTACCTCTAAACTGAAGAGTTGTACGAGGAATCTACCGCCAAACTGAAGAGCTGTACGGGAAATCTACCGTTAAACTGAAGATCTGTACGGGTATTCTACCGCCAAACTGAAGAGCTGTACGGGAAATCTACCGCTAAACTGAAGATGTACAGAGAATCATTCTACTGCTTGAGTGAAGTTGTACGTGGAATCTACTCCTAAACTGAAGCTGTAGCTAACTCATGTACCTTCCATACCTTTGACTCCGTGCAAGTGGCTTCTTGGTCCCCAAAGCAACCTTGGCGAGTACATGCAACCCCATTCTACACCCCATCCCACCCCTCCTTATACAGGGGCCCCAGCGTACAGGGAATTTGGAAAAGCCTGTGATGAACCAGTGACTTGAACTCGTCAAAATACCTTTACCCCCAGTAAAAACGTTCATCAGTAGTTACTAGCGAGCGTTCTAATGATTCTATTGTATAGTCTTCATCAAATAACATCACTAAACATCACATAAGTCTGGAACTGAACAACTCTAATTATATATCTGTATCATAACTCATCTTTTACACACAAAAACTGATCGACTATGTAGGGAACGTATTGTCCGAGGCCCCCGTGAAGATCAGGGGTAGAATAGGTCTTCAGCAACCCATGCTTGCCGTAAAAGGCGACTAACGGCATCGGGTGGTCAGGTTCTGTGACTTGATGCATGTCATCGTATCGCAATTGTGTAGATTGACGCTCATGCTGTCAATCTCTTGATTGTCTGGTCCAGACTATTATTTACAGACCCCCGTCATATAGCTGGAATATTGCTGATCGTGGAGTAAAGCAACAAACACATACTGTCCGAGGCTGTGGACAAGAGTGAGAGTGAGAGTGAGAGTGAGAGTGAGAGGGTGAGAGAGGGTGAGTTTGGTTTAAAGCCGCTTTGAAAAGTATTTCAATAATATCACGGCGTGTCGGAGGAAAGCCTGAAGCGATGCAGACCCCAGACGAAACCCACGAGCACGGGTATGGTGCTGACAAACCTAGAAACATGATCGGGGCGAACCGTGTGGGTGAGGAATGACAATGCACACACACAGTGCATATTGTTAGAAGAGATTGCAATCTATTATAGGAAGACGTGATTGAGCTCTTTAAGCCTGGATCTCATTAGCCAAATTGTTTATTAACACATAATGGTCATTACTATTGAGTCTGCACAGGATATTCACAGGCGAACCTAACACCCTGGCCAAGAGACCCGGCTAGAATGGTTGCCATTGCCCTCGTTAACAGGTGCCCGCGTGAAATCAGTACACCCCTCTCGTGACCTCATTACACCTCAGATTGCGCTGTACAAAAGAGTTCTTGGTTTGAGGGAAACAATGCTTGTCATTGCCTCTACTCTCCAAGTGCCTGAGACGCCACCATGTCTTTTGCGTAGGGGCGACTGCAGGCTAATTAAACCTTTCTCCGATCTACACGACTAGAGCGCTGGGCCCGACCTCAACAAGGTGACTGTGGGAAGGTAGTTAAATGTTTCTCCTGTAATGCGCTCCCATGTGGATTTGGAAAGAACTAGCTACAAAAACAGAATTGTTAATTTTCTGCACAGCACGTCGTGTTTCAAACAGCAAAACATTATCTGTATTTTAATATCTGATTTCTGCATTGTGAAGACGACAGAATAATGAGGGAATTGAAACTTTAATCTTCAACACAGCATGAAGATCGAATTCGCCCGTCTTCCCCGTCTGTCAATGCCATTTGCGAACACAATTAACGAAATGGGAAGAAAATGAAAAGTTGACTTTGGTCGGGGGCCTTGCACGATTCAGGAAATGGATAGATAATGTTATTGAACACTTTTAGCTCAATTAAGAAAAGAACACAAAGTGAAAGTTTATTTCACACAGGCGGGCCATGACGTGATCAAGCGAATTAAGGAAATGGATTGAAATAGGAAAGTTTATAAAGTGGGTTCCTTCGCCCGCTTATCTAATTTGAACTGGTAGGGTGAAAGCGGAGAGGTTTATTTTCGAAGCTATTCACCATGTACAATACTAGCAGACAATTTTCTAATTGCGAGAAGAGACACACAATCTACATGACCCCAGCTCGCCGCGCCTAAACCAAATTAACTAAATAATTACGAAAATTGAGTATTTTCTATGAAGAAGTTGCTTCAATTTTATAACTTAGCAAATTGACTTTTTTTTTCGATGGACGGCAAGATCTATACATTATTGGGCTGCTTGAAACAGCCCGGTCCCAGGCTCGGGACGAATGAAGTAATATCATTTGAAAGCGAGGTCGATAGTCCCTACTTTGTCACAATATTTAATTTAAGTTTATAGTGGTGCAATTAAACTAATGGTCTGCAGAAAGCATTAAGAAATTGCGTCAATAGGTTTGTTAATATATGGAAGCTTGGGACAAATTTAAACCGGATTTCAATGTTGTATTAATTCAGTTAGCGTCTCCTTTATGTGTCTGTGGAGCCAAGGAGCCATTATTGAAGAGAGACACTGCCTCTAGTTGGTGGGTCTGTCGACATAATCAATGCTAGTCAGGCGCCACCCGCCCCCGTCAGCGAGACTAGAACAGCGCCACCGTCCTCCGTCAGCGAGACTAGTACAGCGCCACCCGCCCTCGTCAGCGAGACTAGTACAGCGCCACCCGTCCTCCCTCAGCGAGACTAGTACAGCGCCACCCGCCCCCGTCAGCGAGACTAGTACAGCGCCACCCGTCCTCCCTCAGCGAGACTAGTACAGCGCCACCCGCCCCCGTCAGCGAGACTAGTACAGCGCCACCCCTGCTCGTCAGTGAGACTAGTCTCGTGCCACCCGTCCTACGTCAGTGAGACCAGCACAGCGCCACCATTGCTCCCTCAGTGAGACTAGTACAGCGCCACCATTGCTCCCTTAGTGAGACGAGCACAGCGCCACACGTCCTTCCTCAGTGAGACTAGTACAGCGCCACCCGTCCTCAGTGAGACCAGTACAGCGCCACCCCTGCTCGTCAGTGAGACTAGTCTCGTGCCACCCGTCCTACGTCAGTGAGACCAGCACAGCGCCACCATTGCTCCCTCAGTGAGACTAGTACAACGCCACCCGTCCTCCCTCAGTGAGACTAGTACAGCGCCACCCGTACTCCCTCAGTGAGACTAGTACAGCGCCACCCGTCCTCCCTCAGTGAGACTAGCACAGCGCCACCCGTCTTCAGTTAGACCAGTACAGCGCCACCCCTGCTCCCTCAGTGAGACGAGTACTGCGGCTGAGTCCATCGGACTATACCTGCCCAGTCGTCGTCAGTGCGAGAGTTTGTGCGACACGGGCAATTAGGAAACTGAGCTAACCAGCTTTACTCTTATCAGTAGATAATCACGAATTTCCTCCTCTCGCCGTTCATTAGAGATAATTAGAAGGGAACGGAGCCCTTACAACAGGCATAGGTAATCGGCACACAAATTGAACCGAGCTTGGCCGTGTTGCTCGAGACCTAATTGCTTCTTTAATGACTTGAAAACAGCACCGGAATATCCAAACGCATCGAATATTTGCTTTGGAGAATGGCGGCTTGGTCGAAAGAAGGTCTAAATTAGCTGGTTAGGCTTTGAAGTCCGCAAGCTGGGTAAGGGCATTGGGAATAGACTGATTTCTCTCAACTAGTAACCTGCTGGAGTCGGATATCGCCGCCAAGGAGATTGTTCGTGTATCGAGTAGATACAACGTAATTGGAGGGTGAGGGGGGAGGGAGGGGTTGGGTCGAGAAAAATGGCGGGGTAGGGAGGCGGCATTACGGGGTAACTGTCGAGTAATCGATTTCTCAAATTACGGTGGACATTACGTTACGATGTTATCGACTCTGTGGAAGTAGGGCGGTCGAATTTCAATGGTGGAGATTCTTGATCTTCATCTGTGCCTATAGGTGCCGGCGGCTGATAGCTAGGTATCTCGTTTGTGGCGTTATTACAGCGGGTTATTGGATTGGGGGTCGGATACTGTATCATCCACTACAGCTTACGGTATCAAGTGAAATTGACACACCACCCACAGCAACGGCGTCTGGTCGCCGACATCGTCACTGCGTCGTGGCCACGTTGGTCAGACAGACAACATGACGATGACGGCTTAACAAGGGTGCGATTATGGCCCTTCAAGCAGGACTTCCGCAATACACATGTTATCACGTTACACACTGACAGGGGATCAGAGACTTGTCACAACATTGTATGCGTGTTACGTTTCCGTATAGGCTGTAACTATTACTTCCGATGCTACGGAGGACCTTTCACATACACCACACATCGTGATCGGACCCGAAACACACATCGTTGACCGATGGCTAGGACATCGAGCCACGCCGTCGGGTACGACAAACTACGTCATAAAGCCCCCTACCCCGGTCGCGATCATTTTAATAGCAACTACAGCACTTAATAACCACTCGGAGGGCCCCTTTAATGGACATACACCATTCTCTATACTCTACTTTCCGGAACGTCTGAATCCTAAGAATATAGACATAGGTATAATTGAAAATAGACGAAAATAGTCCCACAATGGGGTAATCAAATAATATTTCATTAAGGACAATATCTCACGGTGTCGCTAAATTCTTCAAGTGATTTGAAAACATCTAACCGTAAGACGCACCGTTACATCGCATTTCACCATTTCACCATATCGGGCAGGGCGAGTGTTCATCACTCGGTTGTATAGCTGTCCGCTACGGTTACACCAGTCTCTCGTTGAATGGCAGCCCCGCTCAATGAAGAAAATGAATTTGCAGGTTTGCCAGTGCCCAGTTTATGATGATGGAGAATACCATTACATATGGGACATGATTGAAGCAACGGATAATAACACTCGCGGCCGGGGTCGACTCAAGGTTTTTTCCCCGTTTCCATTAGCAAGTTGCAGAGGCTTCCATATTTGTAATTGACAACTCAAGAGTAGCGATAGCCATAATGTACTTCATTTCGTAATGGTCCTGTACACTCTCCCAGTAATGGAAGTCGCCATTACACGTCTGGAGAGGTTAGACGCCGGCCTGTCATACAGCAAGGATACTCCAAGCACAAAAAAACACACCCCGACAGAGAAAGTGTATGAATATTTCACTCAACACAACCAATGTGTGGAGAGCGTTTTACTAATGGGTGGCCGAATTTGAACACAACTTACTGTAAATATAAATATATGTACTTTTAGCGAGACGACGTTATTCCATGTCTTCTACCGTCGTGCTGTGAAGTCGGTAGTGTAGCGAACAGCCCCGACCAATACATTCAGGGACTTAGCCACGATCTTGTGGTAGGAATGGCGTTAATGTCGCGGTCATATTATTCAAGCTATATCACGGTCTGTTAACAATCGCAAGTGGTTGTCAGTGCAAGCAACAATCCATGTTATTAGGGCAGGGTTTCACACATTCATCTGGGTGCCCCGACCCTCATCATCAGTCCAGACGCGCATGGTGCTGGGGACCTACCCAGTGGGTTCTACACACGTTCTTCAATAAACAGCGCTAAGTTTATAGATAGTCGTTTAACGCCACTCTCAGCAATATTCCACCTATATGACGGCAGTATGTAAGTAATCGAGTCACTGTAAATGGACGAGACAATCAGGTGATTGACATCATGAACACTAATCCAGTTGGGATGGTTGCACTGACAAGCAATCAACCAAGTCCCTGGACCTCACCACCCGTTCAGTCGTCCCTTGCAAGCATAGGTTGCTGGGAACCTATTTTCGTACCCGGAATCTCCACGGGGTAAAAAAAAAGAACGAGTTTATTAAAACTTTTATACTTAATCAGATGTTTACAGGTTTTGCCCGTCTTTCTTTTCTTATGAACTACATGTAATAAGTTACCGTTCGCAAACACCCATACATTTTCAGCCAGACCTATTTCTTTATCATTTCAAATTAACGAATTCATAAAGTAGAAGTTTCAATATAGGATTGGCACGAGTACAAATTGTTCTTTGTTAAAAAGAGGTAAATTAGTAACAAATATATTCGCTGGTGAGATTTAAAGCAAGACAGCAAACAACATTCAATCAGTTCATAATCACGCTACGATTTATCGCGACGAGTAACAAGCCCTCCACAAATAGATTAGAACAGTTCATTCTTCATCAAGCTAATAAATCGCCGACCTTGTGGAAGGCGAGAACCTGCCCTGCCCTCACGACAACGTATATCAACGCGTAGAAAGAAAGATAGTAAAAAAACCCTACTTTATGGAGCTGAGAAAAGCAATTGGAGTGAATTTTAAGCGTCCGTATGTCCAATTAGTTTAGCCCGGGGCACTTGCCTTGAAAATAGTAAGGTTTAGTTATCAAAGGCTTTTTAAATCCCCTACGTAACATTGCCCGCCATATCAGGTGACGCTGAAAATTGCTTCTTTAAATAACGAACGCCTTGATAAGAAACGTTTGAAGATGGTGAAAGCTAATTGACCGCTTGCTTCAATTTAATGAAATGATTTATTTAGCTGCTCAATGACCTGTAGCCTTGTGTTTACCCCTCCAAGCCCGCCATTTGGAAAGTTTATGAATACGTCACACCAGCCAATCTCGGCCCGCGCTAATAACTTGTTGGTTGTGAATTAATGCAATTAATCCCCGTTTATTCCAAGAACTTCCAATACAGTCTCTGGCATCAAACGACGGCCGTTTCACTCAGCTTCACTAGAATTCAATTTGCCGCGGTTTTTGTCGGCTGGGGCGAAATGTCTCACCTAAATTGGCCGCTATTGGTCACTTGTGCTGTATGGGCCGCAGGGGGCCCGAGGTCACCAAGTCCGTAAATACGTCTCTTTCTTCAATCGTTTAATATGTTTCATTTGAAGGGATGGACGTCGGTGGACTTATTTAGATCCATTTAGATCAAGTGGTTTGAGGGAGAGAAAACCTCCTGGTCGAATCTCAATAATTCTTCTTAATTTGACGCACTCGAATCCCTACCCGAGCAGAAAAGCCTCCTTTATAAATAAGAAAATTTAATTAAAATAAATACACCAGTGGCCATAGCCCGATGCTTTATTTGTGCACACTTTAATATCCTTTGTTGGGCAAATTTTCCAACCCTGGCACGTTTATTGCGTCCTATCTCCCAACTGGGTTTGATATTGCGAAAATCAAATTGATTCATTCGGGGTTATTAAGCAGGCAAAACAAACGCAAAAGTCTAGAGTAATTAATGAAATCCCAATTTATATGAGAATTATTAAGCGTTGTGACAAGCGAAATGTATGGCTTTCGCCGGATCTTTTAAACTGTGCAAATAATTGAAGACGATTTCAACGATAAACTAGCGACAAAGTTCCTGAAAGTCCTTACTATGTAAAGACAGGCCCCTCCAATACCGCAGTTGGTAGGATACGGAGAGGTGCTACCCCCATCAACTCGGGTGGAGGCGAACGGTCGAGACTTGATATCATTGGTTCAACACAACATCGCATCACGACCTTTAATTTGAAAATCGTGGAATAAATCACACAGTGACAACCATATCGACATCATTTCTCACAAGACTTAATATAGCTTTCCCGGGGTATTCGCAACGTTGACGAGAATACGACTCGGATTGATTAAAACTGCACGCTTTATCAACTCTCTATCAAAGAATACCTTTTTATTAACCACGTGTTGAGATCTGTTTTATTAAAAAACATCCAGTTACAACTGAGTTTTACCCCACTTAATGTCCACGTCACAAATCAAATCCATTTTATGATCGCAATAACCACAGTGGCTAGAAATTAAATTAGGCCGTGTTAAACATGAAGTGTTGGCAGGACAATACGATCGCCCGTATATCAGAGCCCGTGCAGTTGTATAAATCAGTCTGGTACTAGCTCCCTACAACTCTTCATTAGACGGGCACAGATAGCACAACATTCCTTCTTTATTAGACACTCCGATCCTAATCTAATAACCTAAGTATGGATCAAGGTTAGATTTATTGGAGTAATATTCTAACACAGGGAGTGAGTGAGTGAGTATGGTTTTACGCCGCTTTTAGCAATATTCCAGCAATATCACGGCGGGGGGACACCAGAAATTGGCTTCACACATTGTACCCATGCGGGGAATCGAACCCCGGGTCTTCGGCGTGACGAGCGAACGCTTTAACCACTAGGCTACCCGACCGCCCCTCTAACACAGGGAAGAGATTCTTCATTCGAACGAGGGCCCTGAAGGCGTGTTGCTTTCTTTTAGAACAAATAAACGTGATCATTATTTTCAATTCTCCCTCCCCCTTTCTCACTCCAATTCACATATCGTTAACCCACGTGGAGAATCGAACCCGGGCCTTCTGGGGACAAGCGAACATTTTAATTGCCAAGCCAACCCGTAGTCGCGCCCTCCTACAGTCCGTTGATATTGCCGCAGGGGTTTTCCATGCACATAATACGCCTCGATATTCTATGAAAACCACAAAAAATGAAGCTCTATAAAAAAGATACAATTATCTTAAACGACTCCGATTTGTTCTGTTAAAGAAATGTTATTAAAAAGGATCACTAAGTGTCTTTCATAAAAATAAATATTTTAATTCAAATTTCCTATATCGTTTTCTCATTAAAGCGGCGCTGATGAATGAATCATGCTATGGCAAAGCAATTAAGCTATCATAACGGGTATGGAACAAGTGTCTTTAATGTCATAGATCAAGGAAAAAACCCGAATTGCATTTAAAATATTATCTTGACTTTCTTCTTGGTGGTAGAGTCGTATGTTATTGCATAACACAACAGCAAGAAAGCAGACACAGGCGTTCTGAAGGGGTCCATGATAGGGTGAGTGAGTGAGTGAGTTGGGTTTAACGCCGCTTTTAACTTCCATGATAGGGAATACTGCCCTTACCGCGTGGATCGTTGCTCACAATATCAATCACTGTCCTGTCTGGTCGAGACTCGATTATTTACAAGCCGTCGTCTGGAATATTGCTGAATGCGACGTTAAAAACAAGGGTCGGAAAAATGTCATTTGCTCGCCGATGTGACGTTAAATATTAACTCACATGCAAGAAAGAATTGTGGTTATAAAACACGACCACTTTAATCTCTATGTAACAAGTAAGTTTTATAACATTCAAACATGCACACTGGAATGATAAGGGTCATGGGGTAGCCGAGTGGGCAAGTACTTGACCGGGTTCGATTCCCCAAATGGGTACAATGTGTGAAGCCATGCTCATTCTTGTCTGTTTTAGTACGGTATCTACCCATACTCACTCACGAACACATTAACATAGATGGGTCGATGAAGGATTGCTGTATGTGGAGACACTGAACCAACTGCACAGGCAACATTCAGAACAAGCATATAAAGACTTAACATATGGCGGCGGGCGCATTCCCGTCGTTAACGTCGACAACATGGGATGGTCTAATCCAGGAATACGTTTGCCCCAAGACCAATAAAACCAATAAAAGCCATAAAATCCGTCTGTTTTCATCGTCATTCAACTAAAATTTGAATTCCGAATTCATAACCGCTCTTTAATAGCACACGGCAAGTTTATCGCTATCCTTTTACTGCCATGAAAACTTCCGACGCGCGTCGTCACGTTCAGTTGACATCCTATTTTGACACGCATGAGCACATGGGGAGCAGTAAATACTACATAGCGATGAACGCGGACCGTAAACACAGCTCAGGCATACCAAACACCAGCTGCCCCGTCCCATATCAGATTTGAGGGGTACAGAAACCACCCGGCTAATCGGTCGTCATCGGTCACGCTCGGCTGCTTTCGGCAGATACCGTCACGACGTGATGTTCTTTCACACACAAAAAATCTCGAAACATCTGTGTCGCGGTTATTTCGATTGCTTCTGTAGCATTTAAAGGGGACATTTAAACATCGAAGTTATTCAAATATGCCATCGTCTTATGAGATAATCGTCTTCATAGTCAACGCCAAGACGAAGATTTGAAATCAAGGAGCATGAATGTCCAGAAAGCAACATCTAGGAAGATTTGTTTTGAATATCACTAAATTTCTATTACCCTAAGAATGCAGGTTAAGCATGAGAGTAGATACATTCACTCTGCTCCAATATAGGATATTCACTTAGGAAATTTAAACATCCAATCCTACTGAAGCAAAGAAACGAAAAGTAATATGACTAACTTCAAAGGCTGGACTATCCCACGGTGCAATAGTTACTAAGTTTTATTGCGAGTAAATACACCCTAATCTGTTGATCACCAATCGCAGCCGCTAAAGTTCCCCCTCCCTTCAATACAACGTGGCATAGCACCTGGCGGTCGCGCGTTATCACAAAGCTACATTGTGAAGGTGTGGGGTCGCTTGTCCCGACTAGTCCATCTGCTCAATCTTCGGGATCCCAGTCTTTTGATCTAGACGGCGTGTAGCTCAGGAATTGATGCCTACCGATCGAATCTGTTAGAGGAGCCTCGATTTATCACCCTCATCAACTTTTGAATCGCCCAAGAAATCAGACGTGTTTTTCCCGCGGTTTCACTAGCAGACGACTAGCTCCACGTGCAGCACGAGCTCCACGAAGAACGTTAGCCAGCTAGCGGGTTTCGACTAATTACACCACTGGGGACCCAGTATCTCTCTAAATTACCTGCTAGACTACAAGTGATCTTCTGCACAAATATCAAGGGATTTTTACTTTCCTCTCAGTCGATGTGGACGTGTGGAGAGGCTACCGGTTGTAACACATGTCCCCTTCAGTTGTTAGAACAGCAGATAGATCGTAGACTGGCGAGTTACAAGCGAGGGTATTTCTCTCGCGTATCAACACTAATCTTTCCCACCATTTCACCACCGTTCCGACATATGATCATTTCTTATTCAAAGTTTTCAAACTCATCGCTTCAGGTTAACAAGTATTTTCAATCAAGCTCGCTTAATTCAACCCGGGAATTGGAAAGAAATTTAAATACTTTTTACTCACCTATACCTAAAAGATATTTTCAACAAATTTAACTTTTCAAGAACTTTACAAGACCTGATAAATTTTGGCTTCCAAACGTTGCAGTACACACGGCAAAGTTTAACACGTACGCTCCAAATGATGAGTTTCGTTCGAGTAGTGCGTAAGTATTGTCGCAATATGCTAGATAATCTCGGCGCTACTCGAATTACCTGTCAATGTGCACGGAGAGCGTTTTTACACAGATCGCGCATTAGCATACATCCAGCAGCAAGATGAAGAAGCCTCCAGTTACTTTGATAAGAAATCATAAAGATACATTCTGATTTCATCAAAGTCACAAAAAGCAAAAATAATAGTCTTTTAAGTCGACGTACAGAGGCGAGATGATTATTTGCATCCTGAATGAAAAACTTAAAAGTTTCAGCAAATCCTATTTAAGACCTCATTAAGGATTGCAACGTTAACCCTTCGCGGTGTTTAGGCTGGGGTGGGTTTGAAGAGTGCTTGCGTTTTCCAACACGCGCTAGCTCGCTTTATATAGTAAGTTATTTACTTTGGAAAAAAGTAAGTACAGGCTCATGAGAGTTCTCAAACGCACAGAAAGTAAACAGGTCGAAGAAATGTATGTTTCGGGGATGAAAGATATTTTATCTAAAAAGTAAGCACGTAGAAGCAAATCAATATGACTGTAAGAGATGCTTGGTTTATGGTGCTTCAGCTGAGTGACACGGTGAGTGGGTGAGTTGGGTTTAACGCCGCTTTGAACAGTATTTCAGTTACATCTCGGCGTGTCAGCTTCGTGTGGTAGCAGATCCAGAAGTGATGCAGTGTTAGACGTTTATCACTTCGGTTAAACCCATGAGAACGGAACGTGCAGTCTGCCTCACAGTATCTGAACAATATCAGTTTCCCTTCTGTCAAGCCCTGACTGCAATGCTGTGGCTCTAAATGAAGCAAGTCTAGATTTTCGACATGTTCTGAATTCTCATCTTCTTTTCATTTTAAATAACTGTGTGTTTCTATCAATATGATAATTCAGAGACTAAACGTAAGTCTAAGTATTGTGCTGACTAACCGAGAAACATCAGGTAGAACCGGAATTTGACATCTTAGCTCACGATCACCAATGGCTGTGTTGACTTACAACGAACTGTTTATAGTGTGTGAGTGAGTTTGGTTTTACGCGCTTTTACCAATATTCCAGCAATATCACGGCGGGGGACACCAGAAATGGGCTTCGCACATTGTACCCATGTCGGGATTCGAACCCGGGACTTCGGCGTGACGAGCGAACGCTTTAACCACTAGGCTACCCGACCGCCCGAACTGTTTATAGAGGGAGTTTAACAAGGAACAGACACGGATGTCCCCTCTTGCTTCATGTGTATCTGTAGGTGCCTTCCCCCCACTTCCTTCCCCGTGGGGATTACGGGTTAGAATAGGTCCCAAACAACATATACAGAGCCGAGTAAAATGGTCGGGTGATCAGGCTCAGTGACTTGGTTGATACCCTCAAGGCGTGGATCGTTGCTCACAATATCAAGATGAGATCAAGATTTACGTAACTGGAATATTGCAGAGTGATTTGATTGTTGAGGTTGTAGCCAAGCTGGACGACCTTCACAGCTAAGGGACGCAACTCTGTAGAATGACGTTAACATGTGTTATGGCCGCCATTCTTCTACGGCGTCGATCGTCGCTTAAACTATCAACCAGTGGTTTGTCGATTATTACTCGTCTACCCAACAAGGCACATTTCCCACTCTTAAGACCAAAGAAGCAGCAGCAAGAACAAGATTCTGTTCAATGCAGCCGGAAAAGTCAAAGGCCTGATCCTGCTGCATCCTGGGTAATGTGCCATGACAAAACCCGTGGACCAACTGAAGATCATTGACGTGGACTCACACGAGAGTTGCCCACGACACCAGAGACTTGCCCACAGAACCGGGAAGTTGTCAAAGAACGCATTCCAGATCAATTATGTTTATAGCTTGTTAAGCATGTTCGTCCATAAAACGACTCGACAATACTAATGCGCTGTTCCCGCTCTGAACTTACATCGGTAGTAAATATGTGAATTTGCCGCATCAACTGAGACGTCACGCCATCAAAGCAGAGCCTTCACAACAGCTGTCACAACGGCTACAGCGGCTGCGTTGTCCAGAACAGACTCTCCATCACATTGACGGTACCACAACATTGAACGCGATTCATGTATTCCGGCGAATTAAGATGGCGACCGTAAGGTTTGTTTTCCATCGAGTGGAAGGAGAAATGATTTAACATGGATATCCCATTTCCTGTAATCAGGGAAAAGCATTTCTCGCCCCTCCTCAGCTCTTGTCCTCGAGTGGTTCGATCCGCTCGCTATCAATATCGGCGTACCTCACCCGACAAGCGATCAGGCCACGGGTCGCTGTTGGACGAATCCATCGTTGTTGTGTGAATATACAGTTTCACATTCTCCGCCAATGAGTGAGTGAGTGAGTTAAGTCGTCGATATTGCAATTCTGTAATTTCCCAATTCCGAAATACTGTAATATTCTGACAACGCCATCCTTTGGAAGCGGGACAAATTCCGATAACCTCGGATATCTGGGCGGTATAGTTGTCTGTTAATCAAGTAATACCCCTTTGTGTGTAGGCATTCAGCAATCAATCCCCAAGACGGGATATCCTGACTATCGGTGTTTCACTGAATAAGCGTCATATAAATCTCACGTGAAACATCTCACACAGGTGTGAATGTGGTTTTACGCCGCTTTCAGCAATATTCCACCAATATCACGGCATGGATCACCAGAAGTGGATTCAGAGGCTGATTAGGACCCTCAGAAATAATTAATTAAATCCGTATCGAACGGATCTTCACATATTTTCACTGTACGGCATGGAGGACCGCAAGTCCGTGGGACTTCACACTGACAAGGTTACTGGTACCCTCGCTGCGACATCGTCTTCAGTAATTGGTTCATTTAATGATGATACCAAGTCTTAACGCAGCTGTCGAGACGTCCAAGCCAGACATGGTACCGTGTGATGGAATGGATTAACAGAAGAGGACACTCGTCAAATAACGCAATTCTACCTTAAGACTCTTGTAATTCAGGGGATTGTTTTAGACAGTTAAACCTTAACGTCGCATCGGCATAATATCGTACATAATGTTGTGAACCTGCATGACGGAGCATAAGTGCCAGTCAGAGAGTGAGTTAACCTTGTTTTACTTTATACTCTGGACCAAGTAAACCAACACATGAATAAAATCGACTCACATCACTTGTGTGCGATGACACATGAGTGCAGTGCTTGTTGTAAGAGGCGACTTACGGATCGGGTGGTCAGGCCCGCTGACCTGGTTGATCGTATCCCCATTGCGTGGATCGATGCTCATGATGTCAATCACTGGATTTTCTGGTCCAGACTCGATTACTTACAGACCGCCACCATATAGCTAGAATATGGCTGAGTGCGGCGTTAAACAAACACACAAACAAACAAACAAACAAACATTGAGCGCAGTGTAACGTTTAATTTCAGTCCTGTAAGACAAGCGTGGTGTATCAGGGACATATCCTGCCCCGAATTCCCCACGGGAGTACGATATCGTACCTCAACGGGAACTAGAACCCGGTCGCAGTCGCCTGTAGAGCAACAACACTAACCATGTGGCTCTCTCGCGGAACGTGTCTAGACTCACCACTGGGGCCACACCCAAAGCCATATCCCCCTCAGTTACAGAACGTTCAATATGACCACCACACCACAGTCAATCCTATCACTATATAATGATATGTATCTGATTTTACAACCCACGACTGTACAGTAATACGTTGAGCCTGACGAAGTGACAACGCCCTGGCCATGGCTAAATCTCCTTATCAGTTCCAGTAATCAGACTTCACTGAGAAGGATAATGTATCAGCTATCTCATCTTAATCAAATTAGGCCAGGGCATTCTCCTGGCAATCTGCGTCCAATGGTCAAGCCGATTCACGGACATATGGCGATCAGCCGCCAGTGACAGACTACTCGAGAACAAAGAGACTCCATCAACCTTTTATTGACTCAAATATCGTCTGCTCTTTCCGTGTTTACGCGGGAATCTCGAATATTTACGCGAGAATCTCGTTTATTTACCTGGTCAGGACATATTTCTGCATTGTCCTCCACATTCCATTGACGACGACAGGTACGTCGTTCACCTTCTTGTAATGAAATTTCGGCCATTGATTTGAGAATCTTCTCCCAACGTGGAATACGCCTCGACACACAGTCATAAACTTTCACTGTCGAATCTATATCGTATAACCCTGCTGTGTGGCACGCTCGTTCATTGATCCGTTAAGTTGAACCAACTGTGAGCGGACAAACCTTTGTCCAACACACTGTAACAGTGTAGAGAGGAAATTGACCAATCAAACACTGTCTTTCATGTTCAGAGTAAAAACCATTATACGGAAAAGACCAGATGGTGAATTCATTGTAGTGCCTTAACCATTGTGTATATATTATCATTCAAACATTTATCACTATGATGTACACCCAAAGATACCCTTTCAAGGCAAACCGGTAACAATGGTAAAACATCAACAGCTCGTGCGAGAGTTATGTTTATTTGTTCATTCAAGCTGCTTGAAAGAAGATCGTTTATCATGGCTGCCGTGTCCTACCTTCCACCTGTCCATCTGCCCATATATTAGTTCGTGACGGTCCATATGATAGGGACGAAAGGAGATAATTAGACACTTATCGCGTTTTTCAATAGACGTGTTTAGTTTCAGCATGTAAAGTGTGTGTATGACAATTGCCCGTGGCTGATAAAAACATCGCACCGTCTGGCATACGTTTGACTGTGAACAGCAATGGGGAGCTTAGCTGTAACGCAAGGATGAGGCGTCGGTTGAGTCAGATTATTTCAGTGTCATCAACAGCATCCACGGATACGTACCTAGGGTATTATTTAGTTTCATCAGACGGATAGGGCATTTTTTCAGAACATGTTATAATGGTTATCAACCATCTAATGGAGATGTGAATTTGACATCAAAATATTCGATCTCTTTGGAATGTTCCCCCTTCATTGAGTCAGTGGGGTTTTACGCCGCCTTTGTCGTAGACGTCTACCACGTGTCCCCAGGTAACTCTCTCTCTCTCTCTCTTTCTCCCCCCCGCCCCCCTTTCCGGATTCCTGGTTATAATTGCTTCAGCAACCCATGCTTACTATAAAAGGCGATTATTCTTGTTGTAAACGTAGACCAATGGTATCAAGTTGTAAGGCTCGTTGACTTGATGCATGTCACCGTATCCCAATTGCATTGATTAATGCTCATGATGTCAATCACTGGAATGTCTGGTCCAAACTACATTATTTACAGCTGCAATCATTTCGCTGGAATGTTGCTGAGTACGCCATGAAACAGCAAAGAAACAGACCAACTTCATCAGAATGCATACGAACTGACCAATCTTAGTGGAACGCCACAACTTGCACAGACACGCGCACACGCACGCACAGACAGACTGACAGACACACACACACACACACCTGTAACGGGTGAGAAGAACAAGCTGCTCCTCCAGGGTAACGGTTCTTTTGGATGCTGAACATCTGCCTCAAAGATCAGCCTCTCCTACCTGAAGTCGTTCCGACGGTGTCGAGAGCCGTGACCATCTTTCACGTAGCCCGATCTGACTTGAAGAAGAAGATGCTTCAAGATAGACGATTGGTCATCCCCGAGGCCCCCTTGCTGGCCAGGTTCAGACACATCAGCACACAGCCAGCGCACAGTTTTCATCGTCCCGGTTAATGATAGGTCCCGTTTCAGATTGGACCGGACACTGACCGTTGTTAACACGGGTGAGTCTGGTTCGATATGGCGTGATGAACACGAAGTTAAGTATGGCGGATTCCGGACTACAATAAACTATCCGTTTTATAGTGGCCAATCAGTGACGTAATGACCTTCACCCATGACACGACAACTGGGCATGGGGAGAGAATCCGACAGAGCTGCAAGAACGGTCACTGGAGTGAGTGAGCGAGTGAGCGAGCACTATTACAGTCACACATATTTTGCCACCTGGGGATTCGAACCCGGTGTTCAGAGCGAGGAGAGCTTTAACCATCATGCTACCCCATCCCCTAGACTGTCTTGCAGTCACTGAACTATATATATATATATATATATATATTTTGCTTCAGTCCAGCCCATACTGTAATGCTATAGCCCTAAATGAAGCAAGTCAAGGGACTCCTTTTAAATATAAATGGAGTTTGTGTTTTTTTCAAAAGCAGAGACTAAGCGTTAGTTCACCCTATCACCTATCAACACCAGAGAATACTACATTCAAACAGTTATCCAACACCTCATTGATAAAGGCGTGTTTTGTAATGTATAGTACGCAACGGAATAGAAAGTTCACTTCAAGTTATTTGAGAATATGCTGTTTCGGAACTCAATGTCAGTCATATTATCTCCCTTTGCAATCCACCGCCAAATTGCATTTGTAATGGGATGAAAGTAACATTTAATCACAATTCAAAGTAATACCACCTTCGAAGAATTAAATAGACTGCGTCTTTGATAATGAACAGTTACCAGACACGAGAGCCATTTATGTAAGTTAGTGGGAAAACCATCCATTATTCGTCGACACAATGTGAACGATATTTGATACGTCACGTTTCTAATAAGGTCGCAACTCAACGAATTAGAAGAAAATAAGCATCTGGGATTAGTGAATTTAAACTCAATGACTCGTGTACATAACACAACATATGATCCTCGGTTTTTCTTGGATGACGAAGTCATTCCAGTATCTCCCTTCCAAACCCAGCAGGCATTCCGGCTCAGCAGCCTCGCCGTGTATGTTGATCATCAACGTTTTATTGACTCAAATATCGTCTGCTGTTTCCGTGTTTACGCGGGAATCTCGAATATTGACGCGAGAATCTCGTTTATGTACCTGGTCAGGACATATTTCTGCATTGTCCTCCACATTCCATTGACCACGAAGTCGGTGGCCACAACATTGATAAAACCCCCTACTGTGTGGCTCGGTGTTCATACTCTCAACCACTTGTTTGTCTTGGGGACCGGGATAATCACACCCCCACTTTGTGGATCGGTGATCATGTTCTCAGCCACTTGTTTGTCTGGGGAACCTGGGTGATCATACCCCTCCCCTCCCCCTCGTCGCTATATGGCTGAAACAATGCCGATGTGACGTTAACTTTTAACTCACTCACACCCCCACTTTGTGGCTCGGTGCTCATGCTCTCATCCACTGGTTTGTCTGGCCCATATTATTCCTCTTATTTAACTGTTATTGCCGACTACGGCGCAAACCACATTAGTCACCTTAAGCGAACACACAAAAGTATGTGTCCCATGCACTACATCATAAACTTTATAATTATCTGATAAATATCAACACAACTTTTCATGAGAATCATATACAGTAAAATAACGAAGCTACGAACCACCAGCAATATTACAGCTACTCATAGAGCAGCCAACTCATGCTTGAACTATAATGTCTTCACTAGTGGTCTTAGAACACAAAGGGACGTGTGTATTAGAAATATGGCATTTTTTCCCCTGTTAACATTTGTCAGTACAGCATGGCTGTCCCCGCTGAGGTGTGTATGATATACGCCTCATCCTACACCTTGATTGTGATATACGCATTGTGGGGAAAATACTCGGGTATCCTACAGCTTGTGGCTGATATACTCGGTATCCTCGTCGTCTATGGTTCCTTCATTCGCTGTGCAGAGTTGCGTCCCTTGGACATGCCAGAAACCAATGATCGTTGGTTAGAATCCCAGTTCGACCCGATCATGTTTCTAGGTATGTCAGTATCGTGCCCGTGCTCGTGTGTTTCACCAAAGTGACAAACGTCTGAAACCTGGATTACTGTGAGTTTTCCTCCAACATTAAGCCAATGCGACGTGATATAACTGATGTTCTGTTCAGAGCGGCGTTAAACCCAACTCACTCACATCACCAACCTCTCTCCTTCCTTCTCTCAATCACCTTCCCGCAAACCCATCTTCCCCCAATCTTACTCCCATCAATCTCCAATCACAAACCTCGCCTCCCGCCTCAATCCCCCACCTCCTCTTCCCATTTACAAGACGACACAATATGGCGTAACAAGCAGATTGTTTAATTACGGCTGTGACAGTCCTGTCTGATCAGTAGCAAGTCCCACACCGCCCGTGTAACGAGGGTTTATCAGCAAAAGCGTCGATCTATTCCCCGGCAATTAGCCGGGGGCCGCATCAGCGTTCACCTGGCCCGGACCACGACTGAAGGCACACACTGTAATTGACATCGCCGTCTGCTTGACACCGTTTCAATTTAAACGTAAGCTTTCAATTTATTGACACTACGTTGAATGTAATTTGCAAACTGTTCGGGTTTCCAATTCGAGACATTGTACACGCCGAGCTTATTTTCTCGTTTCAATGTAGTGTAATTTTAGAAGCTGTCAATTACGACATGGCAATAGATTCGCGGTGTTCTCGCCTCAACTGGTGTATCGCTATGCCTTATCCCCCGAGAAACGCTCCTGTCAGAACAATAGCATAATCAACGGTGAATACCACCCAATTTGGACTGGCCACAAGCCTTCTCATTACCATGTACTTGTCAAGTTAATTCAATCCTTGTTATGGATTATGTTTCAAACCGATATACACGAAACACTACAAGAACGCAATCAAATTTATCTCCGTGTTATGATCGTTTCGTCTGAAGGAACGTCTTGAGTTATTCCTTGCTATCAGATCGAGTAATGTTGGCTAATCGTGAATTCTGGCTGTGATACAAAACACATTTATGACAAGATTCATATTTACACGCATATTGTTGCCGTCAAGGTCCAGTTTAGGATCCTGTGAGTGGTGTGTGATGAAAGTGTAGAGCAACGTAACCTAAATATGTTCTCAATAGTTGGGGTATCGATCGGAAACAGCCTTACGTCGTAATTCGCAGCGTCTCAGATAAAATGGCAGCTTTCATCAACGTGACAGTAGTTGTGTTCGAGACACACCCGCCTCTCTCCCGACGAGGCTTCTCGTCTCCCTATCGCTTCTCTCCCCAAATCTCGTCACTCTCTCTCCACGTCTTGTCACCTTCTCGCCTCTCACTTCTCTCCCCACCCTCTCACTTCTCTCCCCACCCTCTCGCTTCTCTCCCCACGTCTCGTCACCTTCTCGCCTCTCTCCACGTCTTGTCACCTTCTCGCCTCTCCCCACGTCTTGTCCCCTCTCGCTTCTCCCCACACGTCACTACACCCTCTCGCCCTTGACTCCACGGCAAGCCAGAAGCCGTGTCTGACCCACTCTCGCCTCACCTCTCGCATACAACAGAAAGGTACAATGCTAATATATATTGACTGCCACCCCGTCACTGAACCCCACAACACAGGTGCGAAGATCGCCTGTAGATGGGCACACATTGGCCTCGCCCGATTACCCCTCTATATACTAATGGTAAATATGAAAATTCATAAACACATACGTCCAAACCGTCATTGTGGAACAGTTGAGAGGCACAATCTAGTCTCAAATCAAATGAAATAGTTACATATTTGTCAAAAGGCACAAGAATGTTGTTTAAGATTGTCTTTTGTTCGGTATTTTTTTTAGCGACTCGGGGGAGCCAGAGAGTTATTAATGGGGCAATACGAATCATATTTCCTCTCTTATCCGAGAGGTGTCAAACTCATATCCGCTTGCTAAACGATACACGAACAATGACTTGAACGACGAGTGAAGGGTGGGATATTTCAGCGCCACGAAACACTGTTAATAAAACTGAAATTCAAGAGTTCATGATAAAACGATACATATCATAAAACACGACTCGGTGAGTCAGTACGCGAGGGAATGTTGTGAACGCTGATGAGGTAGATGACACACAATCAGCCAAGCCACCCCATCCCCATGCAAGGGCACTATTTCATAAGATTAGCATAAAAATGAGGACCAGTATTTCACCCGGATTCGCAATGTGTCCCAGATATGAGCATTAAAAATGTATGAACACGTCCGTCCGTCTTCAGTTATTTTACTAAAAGCCTAGGCAAGTCTAGAATTAACTAAACCAAGTCTAGTTTTCTTGATTCCACAAAACAGCAGAAGCGGAAAGGTTCTTTTGAAGAATAAAATACAATTATTTCAAAAAAATGTTTTCATAGACTAGTGTTGTACTAGTCTATATTAAACTGAGAATAGTCATATTGCCCATACCAAAATAGAACGCCAACGCCATAAAACAGCCAGTCTCGATTATCCGCCGACACAGATTCCATTGGGCGTGATAGGCAGAATAGCGGTGAAAATACGAATGGATTACTGAAAATCTGTGATGACACCAAGTGTTCGCGAAAAGGGTAAGCATGTCATGTCCACCCGCCACTCACACAACTGGCATAAAAAAATGTGCTTGTTGCATGACATAACACAGAAGTCTTCCTGTCAACAAACGTTCACGTCAACACACGTTCACGACCATGACTACAAGTACACCAAGTACGGACACACACAAGAGGGCATGTCTATTCTTAACGGCGTTTCACGCTTCTGCTATTTTTTTCCACTTCTTAAATTAGGCGCTGAATGACGTCTGCATTCACCCCTGCATTGCCGTGCTGGGTCGAGTTCTGACAGATGCGCACGCACTAAGTGGCTCCTCTGCAGCGTAATTATGCACACAAAGCTCCACGTGTACATGGATGCTATCTTTCTCATTACGTTCCTTTAGAGATTGTTAATTAGCGTTACCAGTGCCATGGCTTGCTAGAACTTACCAGATGAGGTGAAATTGGGTTTAACGTCGTGTCCAAGATTATTGCACTTATATAGCGACGTGCATACACGTGTGTGTGTGTGTGTGTGTGTGTGTGTGTGTGTGTGTGTGTATGGCTGCCTGTACTGTACTCGTCCCGACTGATGCCGATTTATAGTGCTAGAACACTGAGATACCATGCCGCAGTTTAACATGAATACCCCACTCAGACACAGTATACTGACTCCGAGCCGCCCAGACAGGGTAACAACAAGTACCATCTTTTAACGTCTTTTGGTATGACGCGGCCGGGGATCGAACCCCGGACCTACCGCTCTCCGGGCGGACGCTCTACTAGACCACGAAGGCGGTCCCAGAACTTACTGAGAAATTCATTAGGTTTCAAAAGTATACCAACGCTATTCATACATGGAACATGACTTTGAGGTTTTAATGCCGAAAAGCCCGTATTCCTTCCTAACAGACAGTTTGTGTGATCTTTTAAGTTGAAATTCGTTAACAAACAGTCACACTTAATGAAACGTATTTTCGTCGCAATAAATGACATATCTCAAACTCCGCCACAAAAAGATGTAATTCCGACGTTAGTGATGTGTGGAAAACGCGTCACAACTAATCTAATTACGTTCATGAAATAAATCTACTATTTTTCATTATTGCACAGATCCACGCTCTAAAGCCCTACATCACCCAGATAACATACGACCGACACATTCAATTATGCTGGATGTAAAAGGGAAAATTCGTTCCCATTACAAATATTAAACGCGAAAGGCTGACAACATAGTCACGGTAAATTAATCCAGGCCCAATTGCGCCAAAGTGAAGTAAATTCCGAATTGGCGACATTGGGTAAACACCGTCCACGGGAATTAATTATACTCCTCTGTCCCTGACTCATATTTCAATTAGGAATTGTTTCGTGACGTCACCGTTTGCCAAGATAATTAAAAATGGACGTTTTAAGAGCCCCGGCTACCCAATGTAATAACGGAATGGATTGGCGGTTCCTGCGCCATTATTAGGAGAAAGGAAAAGTATGCTGGGGACCGGTTATTGTCTTAAAGGGATCCTTCATTGTACGAGTTTGACAAACCTTTGTCTTTTGTCCAATGTTGACGTTTTTTGTTAGGGGATAATACTCAGCCAAAATACTGATGTTAAAAGCAATTTCATTATGAGGATTATGCTAATATCAATCAATTTTAGCCATCGTGAAAATGAAAACGACGCCCATACTCTCTTTGTCAACTTCGTCTGAGTAATGAGGACAACACCGAACAGCATGTGAACCAGTAGGGACTCCTCCCATCGAGGGAGTTTAAACAGGGTAGCAGAGTGGGTTGGTGTTCCATAGTCTCGCCTATTACAAAACTTCGTTTCTAACTTAATCTCCGCGTACGTCAGAGCAGGAAATCTATAATATCTGTATTGTCTTCCTGGTCAGAGAGAAAAGTCTGTTTGTTTCTTTGTTGTTTATCGCCGCACTCGATAATATTCCAGCTACATGACAGCGGTCTGTAAATAATCGAGTCTGGACCAGACAATCCAGTGATCGACATCATGAGCATTGATCCACGCAATTGGGATCGATGACATGCATCAACCAAGTCAGCGAGCCTGACCACCCGATCCCTTTAGTCGCCTCTTACGACAAGCGTAGTCGCCTTTTACGGCAAGTAGAGAGAAAAGTACATTGGTGAAGTGCAATGCTTCACCAAGAAGCTGACGCATACACCCCCCACCCCCCGAGGATATCTGTTGTTGCTATGTATTAAGCAAATCTAGTCAGTCTGATTCTGATGCTGACATGTCGGAAACAAGTGTCAGCGGTTTCGCGGGACATCCAATTTACTCCAAGTTCAGCCAACCTTTTCAATAGACAAGGAATATAATTACGGCCAGGGTTTAGCGCTGTCAATGGATAATAATTTCTGCTTCCCAAAGAACCTTCACTCATTTGCCAACATTGAAGTGCTGTTTGAACCATGCGTACTCGGCTGTTTCGTGAAAAGGCGATATTTCTCCAAGACCCCACGCTGGGGCAGAACAAGACGCGGATGAAATTTAACCTTAACGAGTCGCTAGTCCTCGCCCCATTTTAGCAACTTTGAAAGAACGCCGCGGCTTTGAAATTTATTTGTGTTACATCGAGAAAAGCTTCAGCAAAGTAGATTTCTTATTTACTTACTTCCATGCCTGGGGTAGTATTCCAAATACGTTATTAGGAAAAGCCACGAGTCTGAGGGTGATGGGAGAATATATCACCGCCCGTTACAACAGTAGACGGTGTATGTGGCAGATCACCACTGTTCAGTTAGGGTGGCCATTAGGATTGATGGTGTCAGTGTGCTGGTCACTCAGTGAAATGGAGACCGCTTTCCAATCCAATGAATGCACCTGGAAGCTCACTAAGACAGCTAATGGGATAGAATAGATTGCTGATGTTGACTGATTGAACTGACCGTACACCTAGGTTAAAGCCCTACATAAATGTTGCTCCACAGTTGCCCAACACAACAATGACCATCCTCCGGTGCCACCGAATTGTGAATGAGGCTCCACAGCGGTGTGCTGGAAATTCGAGGACTTATTTTGACAGCACTGGGTCAAATAGCAAACGTTTTCCTTTAACGTTTGTTTGTTTATTTTTTTGCTGTTTGACGCCACACTAGCAATATCACAGCTATATGACATCAGTCTGTAAATAGTCTAGTCTGGACCAGACAATCCAGTGATTGACATCTTGAGCATCCCTCTACGAAATTGGGATGCGATGACATACATCAACCAACCAACGAGCCTGACCACCCGATCCCGTTAGTCGCCTCTTACGACAAGCATGGGTTTCTGAAGGCCAATTCTAACCCGGTCTTATCTGGAGGTTATCTGAAATGTAAGTAGATCTGAAACGTCACAAAATACGAAAGCAATCCACAACCTACTCACCGAATGTAATCATTCCGACATAGAATCATCCCTGCTTTTGTGAAACACGATGTCCCGATTTCGCCAAGCTGTGCCTGACAGCAAGAACACTTTAGGCAACCTGTGTGCCAGTATCTGTCTAATGCGTGTAAGAGGAATCTGTCTACGATGCGCGCACCGCACCCCCCACACGCTTTAACCGGACCCCCTCCGTTCGGGCCCCCATTACCCTGGGGGTTGTTGGTTGCTTGAGACACTAAACTGCCGTTCATTTGGAGCTGGTTGCTGTCTGCGTTTCCTACAAAACAAACAACATTTCTTTTAAAAAAAAGCAAATTTAAAGGGAGGAAATATGTGATCCAAGATAACATATTTGCAAACATGGTTTTATTAGACAAGATTAATAGGTTATATCAGTCTAAAGTAAATCCCACTGCGTGTGTTAACTGCACTGAATTAACATGGGTGATGATTCAAACAGGAAGTAGAAGAGTTATCGGCCTTGACATTGTTCTTCTGTCGGATGAGGTCGAAATTCTGTCTCTCAACAAGAACCACAGGCAGCGCCATAAGACGACAGAAATTACCCCCAATCGCTAGTCAATACAGAGTGGGGTTAATTTGATAAATGGTTTAGATTAACCCTTAAGTAAACACAAATGATAGCAGACAAATAGCTATTGAGAGCATCAATCGATGTAGCGCCGCAGGCAACATGCGGCAAGTTAATATCCATATCAGTGCTGTGGCTAAATGATGTTATAGTACAAGACAGCGTCAAGGACGGGACTGTAGGCAACGTCTATAGACACAGGCTGAAAACAAACCCTCCCCCACCCATGCGCGGGGCTGCTGGTCATCTACGTAGGTGGGGTGGGGTGGCGTGGGGTGGGGTGAGAGACTGACTGGTCATATACACTGAGACGAGGCGGCAGCAGAATCACTATAGCAAATTCACGCGAGAGCGAACGACAACTGAAAATCCTAACGCCTGTCGAGCTAATTCCAAAATCAATTAATTCATGAGAAATGGCGGAAACGGCAACATGAAAGAAACTGGCAGCACATTTTTCTAAAGATAGGATTAGCAAAACAACAAAGAACTAAAATGACATTATGTTTTACAATAGGTATGATCAAAAAGTAGATTGCAGTAAAAACGGAATAAGGTTTCTTTGAGGATCGACACTTGAAATAATTAGGTATGGTAATGGAACAATGTGTAGATCGCCTCGGGGGTCGGGCACAGCGGGGTGGGGTGTACGCCTTTAAGTCGAACAACGGAGGTGTGGAAACGGTCAATTGTCCCAAAGGACAATATATGACCAGTGGTCAGTATGAAAACTGCACGGCCATAATAGCTGTTATCCCTGCGTCGAAATTAGGGGGCGGAACGAACCGATGTCTACCAAAGCCAATTTAAGGGCGCTAAAAAGCTGATCATAAAAGCCATAAAGGCAAATATATATTAACAATTTCATAAAAATGGTACCAACAATAGCTTTGTATCCCGACCGGGACAAAATGAAATTGACAAAACCCAGGGGATGGGTTCCCCGTGAAGATGTATTATCCAGATGATAGCTGATAACACCCTTCTACAGGCTATCTCCGTTTAATGTACTCCAGTGATTGACAAGCTGACACTAATTGCACTTAACACAGGTTTCCAAATATTGATTCTAAGTACTTCTGTCAACTTCAAAATTCATCACAAACGTCTTCAATATTTACTGTCGTGAAAACATATATTGGAAGCCTGATCGAGGTCTGAAAGCTTTTTAAGTGAGTGTTTTATCGAGAAGCATGTTCTGATAGATTATAGTTGTGATACTCCGGTAACAGTGGAAGGGGAATGTTAATTTACTGCTGCTACTAATTGCCAGCCTTCATGCTAGCCCGTCACCCGGGACAACTAAATTTTACTGAGGACAAGAAACAATTCAATCATGGTAGTCCTCATCACGGACCTATATAACCGGACCTATTATACAAGTCCGTGTCCTCATTAACTAAAAGCATTTGAGGGCTAATATTCTGAACCATTTTTCAATGCAATTTGAACTGAATAAAATTGATAAAAAGTTGCCCTGTTTGTCTTGTTAAAGTAGGACTACCTGCAAATTCTGAGAACTAGTGAAATAAGGTTTCAGTAGTTCTAATGACTAGTCTTACCCCTCCCCCACCCCGAATTTCTGAGGCTGGGTTTCGTTGTCACGCAAGCATATACTCACCTACAGTACACAAAGCTACGCAACAAATAACGTCAAGTATCTTCTCGTCTCACATTATCTCGTCTCGCGTTAACAAGAAGCAATAGGACCATAAGCCATCTTACCGGAAGATGCAGTGTGTCGTGTTCAATTATTCGTAAAGGTAATCTCCCTCGAAATGTTAGAATTATGGAATTACGAAATATTGTTCGTTTCAATCAAGTTGTTTGTTTGTTTGTTTGTTTAACTCCGCACTCAGCAATATTCCAGCTGTATGACGGCGGTCTGTAAATAATCGAGTCTGGAACAGACAATCCAGTGATTGACTTCATGCGCATCGGTCCACTCAACTGGGATACGATGACATCCATCAACCACGTCAGCGAGCCTGACTATCCAATCCCGTTAGTCGCCTCTTACGTCAAGCATAGTCGCCTTTTACCGCAAGCATAGGTTGCTGAAGACCTATTCTACCCCGGATCTTCACGGGTCTTCTATCAGGTAAATACAGTCCAATTAGTATGTTTTAGGCGTAAAAGACATGCTCAACTGCATTCCTAATCGCTCTTTACCACTGTCAAGTTGACTATAATCATTTATATGTCACAACCTTTAATTTAGTCATTTATTTAGGACAATAGACATTAGGAACAGGAGGTCACTTGATGTACCGTGCATCGTATGCCAACTGCGTTAATCGATGCTCACGCTGTCAAACACTGCATTGTCTGGTCTAGACTCGATTATTTACAGACCGCCCACATATAGTTGGAATAACGCTGAGTACTGTGTTAAACCTGAGACAACCCACCAGTATATGGTCTCTGGTTAAACAACAAACAAAACTCAGCGAGGTTTTATTCCACGTCGAGACACACCAGTGTTCGAGACATTAGGGGACACCGTTCGAGACAAGACAGGACGCATATATCGACGCTATACACTCAAGCGCTACCCAATTGACAAGCACATATATGCGCACTTAGTTACTCCAACATCCGGGCATCAGGGCTACATATAGACGTGTTTACATGTGCGGGGGTGAAGTGTTTAGCTCACACAGGAGGTGGGATCTGATATGAGAATGTTTAGAAGTGAGTTAGTTCATAAACCCGTGAATACATAGACGACCGTGTTTCACTTCAATCATGGCCATATGTTCCCCAATTTAAATTTACCAGAGACAGATGTCAGTTCTCGCTGCGTCGGGAAGGGAGGGAAGCTTACGATCAGGTGCGAGGTATTGTGGAGGACAGCAAGTACCTCTTTCATAAACCGAAGTCTTATTAGGAGAAATAAGAACGATGGTCAAAAGGGGGCGTGGTTGAAAACTGGGCAATTTAATGAGCGTGGTGTTGAAAGAGCGACAATTTGTTTGTTTGTTTGTTTGTTTTGGGCCGCACCCAGCAATATTTCAGCTATATGACGGCGGTCTGTAAATAATCGAGTCTGGACCAGACAATCCAGTGATTGAGACCATACTGGGGATCCTATACTAGGGGCACTGTACTGGCGGCCCTATACTGGGGGCCCAATGCTGGGATCCCACCAGGGTGGTGTTAGCTGAAACACGGATCCGATTCCTAAAGCTCGCTGCAACAAATGGCGATGTATCCAAACAGAGGATGGTTCCCCACACACATCCTGGCCCCCAACAACCACTCTCATCATCACAACCATGTTACACACCTCCACAGCTCTCTCGTGATGCATAATTTATTCCATGAGGTATACAACAGTGTGTTGTATTTGCCCTGGGGTTCAATGATAGGATCGGAAGACTCATCATAAAACGGATAACTTTACATCGTAGTTTGCCACTGTACTCTACATTGCACCGCTCAACAAGGTCAAAAGGTCTAACTCAAAGTTTGTCCTCGAATCAGTGATTTTGGTTTGGCAGGAATACAACGACAAAAAATGACATTTTGGTCGGGAGTGAAAATGCGGTCGACGTGAAACACGCACATAAGAAACGACACCCTGTCGAGAAATATCAAACAAAGGGATATAATATCCCACAAAATGATAACTTTAATATGGCATCTGCCATTGTCAAGGCAATGGGTGGACAGAGACTCAGCAGTGAAAGGGTCAAGGAAGCCGGACTAAACTCTAACCTGATCCGGATTTTAAGAACCGCCTTGGCTAAAAGCTTAATTGGTCACTCAACAGTGAAAGGGTCAAGGAAGCCGGGCTAAACTCTAACCTGATCCGGATTTTAAGAACCGCCTTGGCTAAAAGCTTAATTGGTCACTTAACTGTGAAAGGGTCAAGGGGCAAGCCATGATTGAATCTGGAAGGAGGCGAATCACGGCTCTTGGCCTTGATGAGTGTTCCCTGTCAGGGAGTAACCACAAGCTGCTTAGCGTGAGTGAGTGAGTGAGTGAGTCAACATCAGTTTGAGCATCACTTCAGTTTGAACATCACTTCAGTGACGTATGTAGTAGGCAAATAGCACGTAGTGGAAGACGAGGTGAGGTGACGTGAGGTGAGATGAGATGATGGTGTTTAACGTCGCGTTCAAGATTATTGCACTTATATAGAGACCTGCATATATATATCTCCCTCTGTGTGTGTGTGTGTGTGTGTGTGTGTGTGTGCGTGTGCGTGCGCGCGCGCGTGCGTGCTCGTGTGTACTCGTCCGGACAAATGCCGATTTTATAACAACAAGTACTATCTTTTAACGTCTTTTCGTACGATGTGACCGGGGCTCGAATCCTTGACCTTTCGCTCTCCGGATAGAGACGCTCAGCGAAGCGACCACAGAGGCTGTCTAGCGGGAGACGAGCATGGTTACACTGCCGACAGAGTTAAGAACACAATCAGGCCATTCTTAGACCAGCGTATCCTGAAATGACTGCATAGTGAGTTGCTGCACCTAAGACCACCCGTGGTTCGATCCTTGTTTCACGCCACTTATAACACGTCTTTCATCCAAACCAGTGATCGATAGCACGAGCAACCATCAACGCCGTCCGGGTAGAATGTCACACAATTCTGAAGGTCGCACAGTGTAAACCCTGGTTTTAATTCAAGACAGACCCGGGGTCCTATTTTACTTAGCCATCCCAAGGTAACCACTAAGACACTAAAGGCTCGAGTCAGCAGCACGGTTACGTGTTCAAGGGTTAATCTCGTCGCTACGTTGGAACCATATTCTGGCCACGAGAACCGAGGCCAGGCCTTAATCAGTATAAAAGACGGAGGCTATATCGATATCGACAGCTAAACGTATTAGCACAGTGCCTTTAATTATTGGAATGGAAGATGCATGTAGACCAAGAATGCGTCATGTGGCAGATGCGAGCAAGACTAATGGAACAACATGATAATTACATTTAGAAAATACACAAACGCAAGGAAACTTCATCTGAAAGCCTTGTCGTGGGCTGACTATCACTTCCTCAATTAGGTGTCGTTGATGTACCTAGCATACAGCGAAGACTACATTAAAGGAGGAAACGAGAGGCCTGTGATCTCTATTTAAGCTGTGCCTGCAACCGCGGCTGCGATACACTGCCCGCGTTCCATTAAACCGAGGACGACTGGATAATCCAGTCTACACGAGAATGTACGAGACTGTGCGAGACTTGTAAGAAAGCACTTAGTGTCGCGCTCCTATTGGTTGCAATGCAGTGTTTGAAAGCGGCGTTACCACTACGACCAAGCATCTTACGGCGGAGATGAGTATATGGATGCGGCGTCATCCCCGACAGCATGTCAGGCAGCATATACGACATCAACAACACACTGAGAGCTTTGGATAGTGTCAGATTTGGTAATAACCAAGCACTCTCAAAACCAGCCGAGCTTTGGACGTCAAAAAAAAGTAATTAAAAGCTATTTACCAGTCTCGAAGTTTCCTGTAAAAAAATACAGAGATTATACCGACAAGGATGTCATGCAACGAGGCTCGCGTTAAACAGTCCTGCTAAAATGCGTATTTACGGAGCGATCTGTTGATAAGTCGGAGGGGAACCTGATATGAAGGATTGCCACTATTCCCGCCATCTAATGATGGGACGACGCTTTGCTCCGGTACACGCGGGCAATATCAAAACTATCCCCGTGATGACTCCGGGTTAGAAGTCCCCAGTAACCAGTGCGGGTCGAAAGAGGCAACCAGATGAATTGTTTGTTTTGTTTGTTGTTTAACGCCGCACTCAGCAATATTCAGCAATATGACGGCGGTCTGTAAATAATCGAGTCTGGACCATACAATCCAGTGATGTCATGAGCATCGATCCACGCAATTAGGATACGATGACATGTATGAACAAAGTCAGCAGACTGACCACCCGATCCCGTTAGTCGCCTCTTACGACAAGCAAAGTCGACTTTTACGGCAACCACATGAGTTGGGTGGCCATGTGACACGTTGGTTGCGTGTCATCGTACCAACCGGTAATGCTCATAATATCGGCCACTAGATTGTCTGAGTGAGTATGGTTTTACGCCGTTTTTAAGCAATATTCCAGCAATATCACGGCGGGGGACACCAGAAATGGGCTTCACACATTGTACCCATGTCGGGAATCGAACTCGGGTCTTCGGCGTGACGAGCGAACGCTTTAACCACGAGGCTATCCGACCGCCCCTTGTCAGATTGAGACTCAGTTATATACAGACCGCACTCACATAGCTGGATAATGCTAAACGCGGCGTTAAACAACAAGCACACAAATCAGAATCATTCCTGCCCATGCTTCAAGCTTCAAGCCAATGGTCCCTATTGTATTACTATAACCAGGAGATATCATTGTGGTGAAGATTAGACGAATCATTGTTCAATGTTTATTCTACCCAAGATTAATACCAAACCATTTGCCCCACCATTAACGTTTTCGGAGCATATAATATTCATCTAATGGTTGTCTTGATATGGGCGGATTAATAACTGATTGCACATGCGTGTGTTGCGTTATTTACTCTCTCCTGAATTATTGATATGTGAGCGAAACGTCGACGCGCTTAATGGATTATCAAAAAATACAACGCAAATGGATGGATCCGGACGACGTTAAGAGCCTGAATTACACATCGGCGAAACAGGTGCGCGATTTGAGAGACATCAAGGTGCTATGCGGGGTATACAGCCTAATAGGTTTCAACTAAAATATCGGGGTTGTTAAGCCGTGGGGTCGTACAGCTGGCTTTGTCTGCGCAGCTCCTTAACCCGCAGGCCGACGTATTCAATTAGTCGGCGGGACATACCCTCTTACAGCATAAATTTCGAAGGAGGCTTTTTGTAATGTTGTACAACTTGTTCATATCAGGTTTAGCAACATATTACACATGTCGAATCTATAAAGCAAACTGGAGACAGTTTCTCATAATGTCAGTATTTAGCTGACTTGGCTATTTGCTATTGTTTGTTTTACGCCGCACCCAGCAGTATTCCAACTATATGACGGCGGTCTGTAAATAATCGAGTCTGGACCAGACAATCCAGTGATTGACATCATGAGCATCGATCCACACAATTGGGATACGATGACATGCAACAACCAAATCAGCGAGCCTGACCACCCGATCCCGTTAGTCGCCTCTTACGACCAGCATGGGTTGCTGAAGACATGTTCTAACCCGGATGTTAACGAGTCTGGCAACCCGTGAAGGACGGGTTCGGATGTTGAGTCAGAATTTATCCACACAGCACATGCCTACGCTCCATTAAACGATTGATGATGAAAACTGATAAGACCCTAATCGTTAAACGGAACACGCAAGAGTGTCTTACCTACAGAAATATCATCAACGCAAAACCACTTACTGGAATTGTAGATTTAATTGCAGTAAAATATTTGACAGGTTCGAACGATTGACGTCTATGCATTATTAAAACAGCGTATTAACACATTCAAGTTAATGCGTCGATTAGCAGTCGATGGGTCCTGGTGGGAGTTTTGATGGCGATAATGGAGATGGTGTAAGTAGTATGAGGATGGGCACGAAGCGAGGGCAGTTAAAGTGTTCTAGCTAACTCACCCACTACAAACTGTCACTTGGCTGTTACAGGGTTTGTGTTGACATGGACACAAATCGAAAACCCTTCCAGGGCCTCCCACAGTGACGTATTACATTACTCTGTACATATAGTTTCAGTGTGCAAAATCTAATCACATTTCTGGCTATGGATATTTTAGTTTGCGAAATAGAATAATTTCACACACATTTCTATGTTTTTGAACACACGTTCTTTTTTTTGCAAAGCCTGGTAGAATGGACAACAAGACTAAACACCCTTACAGGGCCTCTCGCAGTGACATACTATATTACTCACCACATATAATAGACTACAAGAAAAAAAAACATGCTGCCGGAATTCACTACAGCATGGAAAAACACTGATACACTGAAGTGATATTCAAATATCAATATTTTCATGTTTTACTATCGATCTACGATTTGAGTGTTTGATATTTCAAAACAAGAAGAGTAGATTTTCGTGTTGCATCCCTCCGAATTACTTCGTGAAAACATGGAACGATACTATTATTAAGTTGAGGAGAGGAAATATTTAGCTGTATTGAAATAATTTCTGCATGTGCTATTACTGTACATGATTACCGATTAACACGCGAAATGATGTCCGCAGCATAACGGTATATGCCGACAACTTGTTTAGATAAGGAAATTCGGTTGACGACCTTATAATGTGTGTAGTTACGGATTTAAGTTGTGTGTCACCTAGTACACGGGAAGCGGTGTTTACAGGAAGATGAAGTGGTAAATATGCGAAATGAGGACGATGTTGACAAACGCTGATCATTTCGTGTCTGCGCTTCGATTGAAACCAGTCTAGATGGGACAGAAGCGAAGAATCAAAACTTTGATATTTTAGGCAAAGCTGGAGTTTGTGAGTGGCGTTGCTTGCACAGCGCGTTATAAACAGTCTGGGGATGACAGTTATGTGTCTATGTGCCGAATGTTCACGCATAGGTTCGGTAACTGTCGACTCGTACAACGTCGAGCATTTGTAGTCGGCTTTGCTCCTTATTTAGTGTCTAGGTACACAAGAAGGCATATTAATAATTCTCCCCAGCACTGGTGTTGTTCGCATATACTATTAACTGACTCGAGCTAAATCTCCGGGTTACGACATATAGTCTGGCATAAAACAACTCCAATAGTGGGGAACAGATTACCATGTCTACCCTTTGATCTGAAAACTAATTTCTTTACAACTACGTGTATGTGAAATCGAATAAATGACGGTGCACACTTTCATGATCCCAAGATTTTCGACTTGATTATTTCAATTGTTCAGAAGAAACCCACCAGCAAAGAATACAAATGAAGTTCCGAAATTATCCAATCACTGAACTATTTCACGAAACGTGTTACAAACTTTGTTGTGCAATCGACAAGAACGAATGACGTGTTGGGTATAACGCCGAAACGATCACAGACTGGTTGGAATAACAAAACAAAAAACAGATTCAACTTAACCAACAAATTGAAATGTATATTATAATTGAAGACAAGATGAATCATGGTCACGTGACGTGACAATGTCGAGTACATGATACATCTGTGCGAAGTATATCCTGCTTTACCCTGGGTTGGGGTATTTACTGCTTATCCTGTGAAGGGCATACTCAGGCGTGGGTAATATCCCGCTATCAACTAGTGTGGGGCATACCCTGCTATACCCTGGTTCGGGGGTATATCCTGCTATACCCTGGTGTGGGTAATATCCCGCTATACCCTGGCGTGGGTAATGTCCCGCTATACCCTGGTGTGGGGGTATATCCTGCTGTACCCTAAGGTGGGGTATATCCCGTTACACTCTGGGTGGGATATACTTTGGGGTGGAGTATATTCCGTTATAAACTGGTGTGGGAATATATCCCGGCACACTCTGGGTTGGGATATATCCTGCTATAGTATGGGGTGGGGTATATCCCGTTACAAACTGGTGTGAGAATATATCCCGCTATACCCTGGTGTGGGGTATATCCCGGTGAACTCTGGGGTAGGATATATCCAGCTATACCCTGGGGTGGGATATATCCCGCTATAAACTGGTGTAGGGGTATATCCCGCTATACACTGGGGTGGGGAATATCCCGCTATGAACTGGTGTGAGAATATGTCCCGCTATACCCTGGGGTGGGGTATATCCCGTTATAAACTGGTGTGGGGATATATCCCGGTACACTCTGGGGTAGGATATATCCCGCTATACCCTGGGGTTGGATATATCCACCTATAAACTGGTGTAGGGGTATATCCCGCTTTACCCTGGGGTGGGATATATCCCGCTATAAACTGGTGTAGAGGTATATCCCGCTGTACGCTGGGTGGGGTATATCTGTGCACATAACACAGGTGGGAGTGGGGCAAGGACAGACCAGACACCACAGGAAGGCTGCGGCAGGCAATGGAGACACGACAAAGAATTCCATACGACAACCTCTAGGCGGGGATGTTGGGGAGACGAGGAGTATCAGATGAGGCAAACACGAACAGAAACGCAATACTCGATAAGGGCTAGTAAGATGCGCAATGGCGCCCGAATGGGAATATACAACCTCAAATCGATGCAACTAACACGGGAACGTTTGAGTTTAGTGTTGTACACGGTGACCCAAACGGATTTACAAGTATCGAGTTGAACTGAAATTGTCAAAAAACAATTGTAAATAATGTGAGCGAAAATCAACAGTGATTACGTGAAAACTTCACAATGCCGTACCTGCGACAGAACAATCAAGGCTTTGTGCAGTCAAATGGGATGTTTTTAAAACAGGATGTTAATTGTTTTCACGCGTTATATGAAATTAGATTCTACTTTCCGGACACCTATTTACATCCTTGTTGCGCATGACGGCCATGTAATTACTCCGGGCTGTTGTCTCCGATATTGTCAATCATACAGTAATTATAAACAGCTGTCTGCTTCTAGTCACCTTCACAAGCGTGATGATTAACTGTAATCACTCTGACGAGAGCCACGGATAGTTTCGGCCATTATAGGTCCTAATATACAATATCCATCTCTGATGCGGTTAATAGCGCGGAGCGTAATTACAGTTAACCTATCTATACCTGTTATATTTACAGAATATCGTGTATCAAATATGTAACGATATTGGATATTGTGTTTAACACAGGCATACTTCAGGGTGCGTGAGGCATTATCTGTTGGTTCCAACTATTGACCACAGAAAGCACTTAACACCTCATCAATATGTCTGGTGCGATGACAGTTTTTAAATTAGTAAAACTAATTAAAGGAATTGTATTGACGTTTTAGCATGTGAGTTAATTAACACGTATACTAAATGTAGGCTGTATCCATTACAAACAAACGTTGACCCCACCCCCTTATTTAGCTCATTGATGTGGAATATATTCATCGTTTCGGAGATGTATCCCGAATAATGTTTGTAATTGGTCGTCTGATTGGACCTGTTGTTACCGGTGTCACGTGTTCAACCGTACACTTAATGAGGGGGTTGGGGAGAGGGGAGAGGGGAGAGGGGGGAAGGCTATGTCTGTCCGGGGACAATGACCACTACAGGTCTAGACGTTGTAATTTGTACCCCGTGGAGACAATGTTTCAGTAATTAAACTCATAAGGTTACTTCTAGATTAATCTACATGCAAGTTATGACCTGGCAGCCATTTAATATTTGAGAATCGTCTCATAAACTGTCACACAGACTGTTTTGGTACTCGGAAGGACAGGTATCTATGTATGAATCACATATCGCTGACATTGAAACATCATTTGATGTTCCGAGAGTTTTTGAGCATCATTCCACCTCCTGGAACACAACAGAAAATCTCAAATAACGTCAGGATCTTTGCCCGTTTTCCATTGATGCCAACGCCAGACCTCTTCCTGTTTCCCATTCATGTCCACGTTACTCTGGTTAGATCTGTTCCTGTTTCCCACCAATGTTCACCTCAGATCTGTTTCCTCCCTAACGTCCCCGTGAGCACGTGCAGTGCAAGACTAAACAGTTGAACTGGGGACAAAATAGTCGGCAACGATGGACACACACCAACAAGTACCTTGGCGCGTTATTACACTTGCAGCGTAATTAATAAACTCATTGCAGCACGCCATTCTTGCACATAAAGCACCACGCGCCCGAGAGGAAAGGGGAATTGTTTGGCTGCGGAGCCTGTTAACCAAAAAACATGTCACTAACACGGTACCTGAGCACCTATTGGAATATGCGCGACAGACTCGCAGACTGTCAAGAATGGTTAGAGAGCTGCCACAGTGCAGTCCCCGCTCTCAGTGAAGCGATTTCCACTAGTGTGCGCCACGTTCGAGTCATCGTCGGTGCTTAAATACCACACCAGGTCAGGCTTAACGGTAAAAGGCTTATAATCTTAAATTGCTTTTACACAAATAGGAGCGGACAGCGCTTGTCTGCTCACCAGTTTTCGCCATTACCCTGTGTATATATATATATATATATATATATATATATATATATATATGCAAGCAGCTCTCAAAACCGTCGACCGTAAGTTCGAATCCCAGACTGTGATAATGGTTTGTCCGCACCATTCTAATGCTTGTCGGTGCCAAAAAAGAGATAAACGTGTACGACCCGCATCACATTGGGAATTCTTTGACTTTGACAGGGATAAACATCATTTGTTTGTTTGTTGTTTAACTCTGCACAATATTCCAGCTTTGTCACGGAGGTCGGGAAAACGTCCAGGGTGGATCACACAATCCTGCGATTGACATCATGAGCATTGATCTACGCAACTAGACAAGCATGGGTTGCTGAAGGCCAATTTTAACCCGGATCTTCACGAGTCCGACACCATTGGTCATTTCCGCAGCTCATTTCGGACTTGTGATTCACATAAAAATACATATCAGATTTGGGGATGAAACTAGTCCATCTAGACTTTCACTTGTCTCCGACTAACGGACCAGTGGCCGTTTCTATCCCTGTGTCTGAGCAACTGTTCAAAGCGGCGTTAAACCCAACGCGCTCACTCATCAATAAGCGAAACATTTCTGTACTTTCGACTGATCATACTTCGTAAATTATAGCTCTTTATCCCGCTCGAGTGAGCTTCATAATGAAAAAGCCTTGTCTGCACCAGCCCTGTGTTTTTGTCATCATGCATGCATTCATTGCCACAGTACCATGTAATTGGTATCCTTTTCAACAAAAGCGTTCTGATTGTTCTGTGATACAAATTCTTTTGGAAACAGAACACCATTAATCCATGTCCCATAAACAATTCCGACTGATTGTTATTATGTCAAGAGCATGGAAATGCGAACAGTTTCTATTTCCAATCGCCCCCTACCACTCCCCCCACGCTGTTTCGCTGTAACAAATATTTGTATAATGGAAACGCGTTTATTGCATATTACAGCGTTCACACTAATGTAGGACATTAAATGGATAGCAATTACAACACGTATGTTTCATAAAAAGAAGTGGTGACTGTTTGCGCAACAATTAGACGCGGCACACCGAAGATTCCTCAATCGTGCTAGAAAACACTGGTGTTCCAAGAGAAACAAATGTTCTTTGCGATGATTAACACCACTTTCCTGACAACTAGATATCTGTAACACTTAAAGCGTGAGTCGGTGCTGTACAAGTACATACATTCAACGAGCTAGCGGCGACAGCTTCTTGTGAGGCTGAATTAAACGTGACATTTTAACGGTAGTGGTTTCAGTATTAATAATGGATAGGTATTGGAGAAGGTACACCGACCCGGAGCATGGGAATAACACCACTGCAGCAGGCAGTTGTTTTGAAACATGTATTTAGGTTTGCGCTCAAAGGTGTTTGTGTAACTTGAAATGTAAGAAACGAATTGGATAAAACTTGATGCTGGGGCAGATTCCGTGGGTGCTCATGTTGTGGTGGTGTCACTGTTGTTGTTGTTGTCGCTGTTGCTTTAAGTGTTAAAGAGGTCGCCTTCTGCAATAGCAATTTCGACTGACCTGTCCCTCTTTGGGACTCATGTCAGTGAGTGAGTGAGTATGGTTTTACGCCGCTCTTAGCAATATTCAAGCAATATAACGGCGGAAATGGGCTTCACACAGTGTACCCATATGAGGGGACTCGTGTGTGACTAGGGTACACATATTTGTATTGATAAGATTTCTATTTTCGTATTTTGATATGATTTCATTTTTTATATTTGGCTGCTGCGTCTATATACGTTCGAGGAGCTGTTCATCTCTCAGAAATAGAGTTAGTTTGGCCTTCGCTATTACATCTCTTGGCTTTAGGAGATGTACGACAGATAGAGGGTCTAACTGCAATTCTTGTTTTAACAGAGCTGGGGCATGGTCTGGACATCCAGTAACAAGTGTGCAATTGATTCAGGCGTGGTGCTGCCACTCTGTGGGCAGTTGCATATGCAGCTGCCACTCTGTGGACCCATGTATGAGGTGCTGTCTGTGGACACGCATATGCGGTACTGTCTCTCTGACTTCATGACGCTCTGGTCATGCAACACAACATGGCAGGGGTGATGACTATCATTGTCGAGATGCGGACATCGCTTCCACTGGCGATCACCAGAGGTGCCACCGTCACACCACAAAACCTGAGCACCATTAGAACACTGTAGTCGCCAACACCAGGGCCGTGATATCAACACCAATAATACAAGGCAAGAACAGACGAGAATATCAGAAATAATGTGTGACAAACAAATCTTGGTGAATGATTTGGGCCACACTTCTATTAAATCATCTGCTTCAGATATCCTAAATCTGAGTGTATTATTCCCCTATTCACTGCAGTAAACATGAGTGGTTTATTGCCCTTTGCAACGTTCGATGACCTTCGTACGCTACCTACACGTGGGGGTAGTCTCAAGGTCCTCAATACGACGTGTTCTAATGTCTGTGTCATCCTCATCATAGGACCTTGTTTACCACAGAACAATGTCACCATGCACATCTTTACAAACCGCGTTAATTACGTGTGTATCACAGCGACTTACAAACATGTTAGGGGGGAACATTACTGGACAAAAGCATAACCATTACGAGGCGTGTTTATTACGGGTGTTACACATGCTATAAATAGAATGTTATATAATGATATCGAAATAACATCGTCGCATTGTAAACGCGCAATAGTTGGTTCTACAACCTGGAGGCACGGTGCTTACATAACAAGACTGATCGTATTCCTTAGTGAGATTTGGGCTGCATCCAGACAGTAGATTGACTTGGCGTCTAAAGGGTCTGTCGAGGCAATGAAGCCCATTGAAAGTAATAGAGCAAAACATCATCTTCAACAACCACAACGGCCGCGTCTTATTAGCGAACTCTCCAACGGCAGTCCAACACGGACCTCGAGTGACCCTACAGAGAAAAGACCAGCGATATAATCGGAAGTGGGGCACCATTGTCGGGGTCCTGCAGAAAGAGGTGCATTTACCACGACTCCTTTCTATGACTAATCACCATTACTAGGGCTGGAAACAGTCCGATCCACGTTCCCAGTGAGTCAGGTTTATTCCCAATACTCCCGGCGTGTGTGGATGTTTGTGAGGCGTGACGCTACAACTGGTTTCGCGAATCCCTCCCCAGTAAAAAAAGGAAACATTTCCCCCTCGAAAGATCAAAGGCGGCGATCACTCTTTAGCATGATGTGTCATCGGTGGTGTAAGTCGGCTAAAACACGGATCGATCTTACGGGAACATTCGGAATGAACTAAACCATCACTTTGTTTATTTCAGATTCGTGAAAATAACAGATTCGAAATCAGCTTTTGTGATCAGCTGTCTGCGCGGCCTTTTAACTATGGCTGTTGTGCCAGCTACGAGGTCAGCCGAAGAAGGTTTTGTGTACATCTATGCGGCAGAACTAACAGGAATTGACACGTGTTTCATGTAATCAGGCAACCCATGATTCAAAACAGAACGACGATAATACCAGACGCCTGAATTCAGCACTCTCTTGTCGATCGAGAGACCGCCACAACCAAAACAAGCGAACCCACATGGGCGAGGGCGGTCGCCGGACAGGGCCTCAGGCCAATCTATTAGCTATTGTACACACTTTGAGAACGGCTGACTTACACGGCGAGGCCTTACCTCACATCACTACTGTCAACGATTTCAGTCTTACTGGGGCAAATGATGAGAGAACGCCACCAGCACGTGGCAAATAGTCACAATGAATACAGAAACCCCGATCTCAATATAACACCAACGACACTACCCTTCTTTGTCGTATCCCAAATCTCTATTCAACTGTCAAAACATTCACTTGCGGTTATAAATCGTTGCCATTGCCCCGTCGGATAGAAATGCCAGTCTTTGTGTTGAGCGCGTGGTGTGAGACGCGCAGGGCTCATGTGCACGACATGGTAAGTGACGTGTTGTGTATGCGTGTGTTGATCACAGACTAGTGCACTTACCGTTTGTCATGGAGTTAAATGCGGACACAGACGGGTCCATGGTCCACACGTCTGCCACCAATGTTAACCCGAGATTAACTGACAGGTCCAGTTAGTATGAGAATCGTAGCGTTCCTGGGTAGCGTACTCCGACCCTGCGTTATCCTGTGGTACGAGTAGACAGTTTTCACCGCAAGCAGTTCCTACACTTTCAAACCACTGTATCATTCAGTAACATCACAACACGACAGTCCTTCCTCGCCCCTAGTCTCGCCCGCACTGATGGCCGATCTTTAATTCAAGCCGTGTCGGCCGAAGCATCCCAACTCCAGTAATTTGGCTTGTCATATCGCATTGGGGTTACCTCATTAGCGCGAAGCACAACGACTGAGCTATGAATGGGCCCTCTAATGATATCCAGTCGACGAATCACCGTTCAGTATACACCGATAATGACTCGCCGGTCGGTCCATTTTCAGACGTAGGGGTGTCGGGTTGCCCGAGCTCATTAACGGAGGGAAATGAAAGCACATGGCTGGCCGGAGTAAGCGAGCTCGCTCGAAATGAAGAATAAACAAACCAAGCTAATTACCCTCTCCTCGGCTTGAAAGCTAGATCGATCGCAATTACTGGGCTTTAATATTGCCCGGACATGAAATAGACGGCATTAAACATTGCTGCCCAAAATTGCAAACCTTCCATTACATTTGAAGTGGTATAATCAACGATATATTGGGCCTGCCCTCGGCCGACCACTAGTTGCCCGGAGAGAGCGCCCTTAATCAGTAGAAAATCCATGCAATAATGCAATAAGAACGAACCACGAGTGTGTAATTCAAATAACTGTCTTCTAGCCAATCAATTAAGTCGGAGTTGTTTTTAACAAGTGTTTTCAATCAACGTTGGACCCCATTATCTGGTCCCCTTTATTTCATTAGGGGTAAGTATAGAGTAATATTGGCTGCTCCCTCTAATAGGGGGGATTGATACATTCGGGGTAAGACGCACGCCGTGTTCGCGCGCTATATCACGTGCAGACGGTGACCGTGATATTGCATTACGTTAGGTCCCGATCTGACGATTCGTGTGCAGCCTTTATGAGGTCTGTTTGATTGGATACTGGTGCCTAATCATACAGACGTATTTCCCCCAATTTTATTGCTAACTGTGCAACGCTAAGGAAACTTGGATTGAGATTGTTACGAGAAGAATTCTACACGCATCTGCCATACAGCCGTGTATTGCATGGAATTAATAAACTAATTGCAAGATTTGATCATGCAACCTTTATAATTGGATTTTGCAAAGCAGAATGATTGATTAAAACTCTATATGGCCACACCCAGATTCAATTAAATCAGCATTGGTTGGTGTTCTTCATTTGAAAGCCACCTAATATCTGGAACCATGCCTTGGATTAGTTCGGGTTTGTATCACAGAGTTCGATCATAATTTCCCCTGTTTCTTGATAGCTCTAACTATGCTCTCTAACTATGTTCTCATTAAGTTGTGATTCTATCAGCCCCACTGCATTCAAAGACACACATAATGGGAAAGTATTTTTCTGATTTGGAGATTCATTAAGACCGTCCCAGCGTTCCCAGTTTGGTAATGCATACATGAAAGACGGGTAAACACCAGATAAACAAACACAAACAGTGTAAACATTCGCCTTCCATACATTATAACAATCCATGTATTATGTTTTTATGTTTATTTTACATTAAATGAAAACGTATAGGGCATTTGTTGGATGGTGTGTGCATACTGTCTGCATAAAAAAATATATATGACAATATGACAAAATGACAATGATCATCTGTACTAGAAAATGCCCGAGTGATATTAAATGAAAAAACTTTTGTTCGCTTCTTTAACAATTTATAAGATACAGTATAAAAAATAAAACATCCATACTTTATTTTGTTTGCGATACTTTACTCTACGTGAACCTATATGGAACGTAAAGGAACTTTGTATTGTTCAATCACGAGCAGATACAAAAAAAAGTCTGAAAATAAAGTCGATAGATTTTTACTTAATAAAATAGCACTTCATATTTGTCCTAAGTTCGGCCAAACTCGCTGCTACTATTTTGTATATAAAATCCATAATACATATATAGAGTTAGCTCATCTCTTGATGTTAATAACATCTCTTGATCTTCTTATGTGATTTCACTCGTGGCTATGTATTCGTGAAAATATCAAATTGGCGGCCAGTCGTTGAGATAAGCGCGAGCCTGTTCGCTATTTGTTCACATAACTTCCGACGGGTTTCATTTTATACTTCATGTTTATATTATGTGCTTGTCTTCAATATAACGCATGTAGCCATGGTGTTATAATAAACATGTTACAGTAATGTTTATTTTGGAAAATATTTGGCAAATTGTACAACGTGGGTACTATCGCGGACTCAATACACTGGACACCGAGAGGAACTTACCTAAAGCACCATGTAACAAGTAACTCTCATATTAAACATTTATTTCAAGAAAAACGATATGTTAATGTGTATATATTATCATGTATAACCATGCATATTTGTTTCGCGCGCAAGTGTAAATATCAACTGATTTTATACATAAATATCGACTCTCGGACATATTGCGCGCAGATGGTGTGGAAGAAGGTTTGGGGAGGTATTTTAAGGCGCTTCCCACGCCTTGACCACTAACATGTGGTGGGTGAGGTGAATTCTGGTTTAACGTCGCGACCAAGATTTCTTGCAGTTATATAGCGACGTATATGCACGTGTGTGTGTCTGCTTGTACTAGTCCGGACTAATGCCTATTTATAGTGCTAGCCCACTGAGATACCATGCCACAGTTTAACATGAACACCCCCTCAAGACACAGTATACTGACTCCGAACCGACCAGTCCTTGTTTTAGTATCTTAAATACCGAACGCCAGACAGGGTAACAACAAGTACCATCTTTCAACGTGGCTGGAGATCGAACCCCGGACCTTTCGCTCTCTGGGCAGACGCTCTACCACTAGACCAAGGAGGCGGTCCCCACAAACATGGAACCAGGGATACATAAACGCGGAATGGGTTAAAATAAAAAAAGTTTTTGTATAAATATCTAGGGACAGTAAATATAGTTTTATTGAATTATAAGAAGCGAGGGGACCACGTATTCCGGGCGATAAATAAACAAGCGAACAGCGAGCATTGATAGAATATAATCTAGATTGCTTTGTTGTGCACATGTGGTACACGCATGCTACATTTATGAGAGACCATCTGACGTTGGTTGGAACATATAGAGATGTGTTTCTTCCACTGCAACATTTAAGAGATCAAGCTATCAATGTATAGTGCATACATGATACTACTAGTGTAGGTGTTCATCTGTGTGTAGTGTAAACGTGATACTACTCGTGTAGGTGTTCATCTGTGTGTAGTGCATACATGATACTACTAGTGTAGGTGTTCATCTGTGTGTAGTGTATACATGATACTACTAGTGTAGGTGTTCATCTGTGTGTAGTTTATACATGATACTACTAGTGTAGGTGTTCATCTGTGTGTAGTATATACATGATACTGCTAGTGTAGGTGTTCATCTGTGTGTAGTGCATACATGATACTACTAGTGTAGGTGTTCATCTGTGTGTAGTCTATACATGATACTACTAGTGTAGGTGTTCATCTGTGTGTAGTGTACACATGATACTACTAGTGTAGGTGTTCATCTGTGTGCAGTGTATATATGATACTACTAGTGTAGGTGTTCATCTGTGTGTAGTGTATACATGATACTACTAGTGTAGATGTTCATCTGTATAGTGTATACATGATACTGCTAGTGTAGGTGTTCATCTGTATCATGTAGTGTATACGTGATACTGCTAGTGTAGGTGTTCATCTGTGTGCAGTGTATATATGATACTACTAGTGTAGGTGTTCATCTGTGTGTAGTGTATACATGATACTACTAGTGTAGATGTTCATCTGTATCATGTAGTGTATACGTGATACTGCTAGTGTAGGTGTTCATCTGTGTGCAGTGTATATATGATACTACTAGTGTAGGTGTTCATCTGTGTGTAGTGTATACATGATACTACTAGTGTAGGTGTTCATCTGTATCATGTAGTGTATACGTGATACTGCTAGTGTAGGTGTTCATCTGTGTGCAGTGTATATATGATACTACTAGTGTAGGTGTTCATCTGTGTGTAGTGTATACATGATACTACTAGTGTAGATGTTCATCTGTATCATGTAGTGTATACGTGATACTGCTAGTGTAGGTGTTCATCTGTGTGCAGTGTATATATGATACTACTAGTGTAGGTGTTCATCTGTGTGCAGTGTATATATGATACTACTAGTGTAGGTGTTCATCTGTGTGTAGTGTACACATGATACTACTAGTGTAGGTTTTCATCTGTGTGCAGTGTATACATGATACTACTAGTGTAGGTGTTCATCTGTGTGTAGTGTATACATGATACTACTAGTGTAGATGTTCATCTGTATAGTGTATACATGATACTGCTAGTGTAGGTGTTCATCTGTATCATGTAGTGTATACGTGATACTGCTAGTGTAGGTGTTCATCTGTGTGTAGTGTATACATGATACTACTAGTGTAGGTGTTCATCTGTGTGTAGTTTATACATGATACTACTAGTGTAGGTGTTCATCTGTGTGTAGTGCATACATGATACTACTAGTGTAGGTGTTCATCTGTGTGTAGTCTATACATGATACTACTAGTGTAGGTGTTCATCTGTGTGTAGTGTACACATGATACTACTAGTGTAGGTGTTCATCTTTGTGTAGTGTATACATGCTATTACTGGTGTAGGTGTTCATCTGTGTGTAGTCTATACATGATACTACTAGTGTAGGTGTTCATCTGTGTGTAGTGTACACATGATACTACTAGTGTAGGTGTTCATCTGTGTGTAGTTTATACATGATACTACTAGTGTAGGTGTTCATCTGTGTGTAGTCTATACATGATACTGCTAGTGTAGGTGTTCATCTGTGTGTAGTGCACACATGATACTACTAGTGTAGGTGTTCATCTGTGTGTAGTTTATACATGATACTACTAGTGTAGGTGTTCATCTGTGTGTAGTGTATACATGATATTACTAGTGTAGGTGTTCATCTGTGTGCAGTGTATATATGATACTACTAGTGTAGGTGTTCATCTGTGTGTAGTGTATACATGATACTACTAGTGTAGGTGTTCATCTGTATAGTGTATACATGATACTGCTAGTGTAGGTGTTCATCTGTGTATAGTGTATACATGATACTGCTAGTGTAAGTGTTCATCTGTGTGTAGTGTATACATGATACTGCTAGTGTAGGTGTTCATCTGTGTAGTGTATACATGATGCTACTAGTGTAGGTGTTCATCTGTGTGTAGTGTATACATGGTACTACTAGTGTAGGTGTTCACCTGTGTGTAATCTATACATGATACTACTAGTGTAGGTGTTCATCTGTGTGTAGTGTATACATGATAGTGCTAGTGTAGGTGTTCATCTGTGTAGTGTATACATGATACTACTAGTGTAGGTGTTCATCTGTGTGTAGTGTATACATGGTACTACTAGTGTAGGTGTTCATCTGTGTGTAGTGTATACATGATACTGCTAGTGTAGGTGTTCACCTGTGTGTAGTCTATACATGATACTACTAGTGTAGGTGTTCATCTGTGTGTAGTCTATACATGATACTACTAGTGTAGGTGTTCACCTGTTTGTAGTCTATACATGATACTACTAGTGTAGGTGTTCATCTGTGTGTAGTCTATATATGATACTACTGGTGTAGGTGTTGATCTGTGTGTAGTGTATACATGATATTACTAGTGTAGGTGTTCATCTGTGTGTAGTGTATACATGGTATTACTAGTGTAGGTGTTCATCTGTTTGTAGTGTACACATGATACTACTAGTGTAGGTGTTCATCTGTGTGTAGTGTACACATGATACTACTAGTGTAGGTGTTCATCTGTTTGTAGTGTATACATGATACTACTAGTGTAGGTGTTCATCTGTGTGTAGACTATACATGATACTAATAGTGTAGGTGTTTTTCTGTGTGTAGTTAACACATGATACTACTGGTGTAGGTGTTCATCTTTGTGTAGTTTTTACATGATACTACTAGTGTAGGTGTTCATCTGTGTGTAGTCTATCCATGATACTACTCGTGTAGGTGTTCATCTGTGTGTAGTGTATACATGATACTACAAGTGTAGGTGTTTATCTGTGTGTAGTCTATGGATGATGCTACTAGTGTAGGTGTTCATCCCTGTGTAGTGTATACATGATACTACTCGTGTAGGTGTTCATCTGTGTTTAGTTTACACATGATACTACTGGTGTAGGTGTTCATCTGTGTGTAGTTTATACATGATACTACTGGTGTAGGTGTTCATCTGTGTGTAGTGTATACATGAATTTACTAGTGTAGGTGTTCATCTGTATAGTGTATACATGATACTGCTAGTGTAGGTGTTCATCTGTGTGTAGTTTATACATGATACTGCTAGTGTAGGTGTTCATCTGTATAGTGTATACATGATACTGCTAGTGTAGGTGTTCATCTGTGTGTAGTTTATACATGATACTGCTAGTGTAGGTGTTCATCTGTGTGTAGTCTATACATGATACTACTAGTGTAGGTGTTCATCTGTGTAGTTTAAACATGATACTGCTAGTGTAAGTGTTCATCTGTGTGTAGTCTATACATGATACTATTGGTGTAAGTGTTCATCTGTATAGTGTATACATGATACTGCTAGTGTAGGTGTTCATCTGTGTGTAGTGTATACATGATACTGCTTGTGTAGGTGTTCATCTGTGTGTAGTTTATACATGATACTGCTAGTGTAGGTGTTCAACTGTGTGTAGTTTATACATGATACTGCTAGTGTAGGTGTTCACCTGTGTGTAGTCTATACATGATACTACTAGTGTAGGTGTTCATCTGTGTGTAGTCTATACATGATACTACTAGTGTAGGTGTTCACCTGTTTGTAGTGTATACATGATACTACTAGTGTAGGTGTTCATCTGTATAGTGTATACATGATACTACTGGTGTAGGTGTTCATCTGTGTGTAGTTTGTACATGATACTATTGGTGTAGGTGTTCATCTGTGTGTAGTCTATACATGATACTACTAGTGTAGGTGTTCATCTGTGTGTAGTGTATACATGATATTACTAGTGTAGGTGTTCATCTGTGTGCAGTGTATATATGATACTACTAGTGTAGGTGTTCATCTGTGTGTAATGTATACATGATACTACTAGTGTAGGTGTTCATCTGTGTGTAGTGTATACATGATACTGCTAGTGTAGGTGTTCATCTGTGTGTAGTGTATACATGATACTGCTAGTGTAAGTGTTCATCTGTGTGTAGTGTATACATGATACTGCTAGTGTAGGTGTTCATCTGTGTAGTGTATACATGATGCTACTAGTGTAGGTGTTCATCTGTGTGTAGTGTATACATGATACTACTAGTGTAGGTGTTCACCTGTGTGTAGTCTATACATGATACTACTAGTGTAGGTGTTCATCTGTGTGTAGTGTATACATGATACTGCTAGTGTAGGTGTTCATCTGTGTAGTCTATACATGATACTACTGATGTAGGTGTTCATCTGTGTGTAGTGTATACATGGTACTACTAGTGTAGGTGTTCATCTGTGTGTAGTTTATACATGATACTGCTAGTGTAGGTGTTCACCTGTGTGTAGTCTATACATGATACTACTAGTGTAGGTGTTCATCTGTGTGTAGTCTATACATGATACTACTAGTGTAGGTGTTCACCTGTGTGTAGTCTATACATGATACTACTAGTGTAGGTGTTCATCTGTGTGTAGTCTATATATGATACTACTGGTGTAGGTGTTGATCTGTGTGTAGTGTATACATGATATTACTAGTGTAGGTGTTCATCTGTGTGTAGTGTATACATGGTATTACTAGTGTAGGTGTTCATCTGTGTGTAGTGTATACATGGTATTACTAGTGTAGGTGTTCATCTGTTTGTAGTGTACACATGTTACTACTAGTGTAGGTGTTCATCTGTGTGTAGTGTATACATGATACTACTAATGTAGGTGTTCATCTGTGTGTAGTGTATACATGATACTACTAGTGTAGGTGTTCATCTGTGTGTAGTGTATACATGATACTAATAGTGTAGGTGTTTATCTGTGTGTAGTTAACACATGATACTACTGGTGTAGGTGTTCATCTGTGTGTAGTTTTTACATGATACTACTAGTGTAGGTGTTCATCTGTGTGTAGTCTATCCATGATACTACTCGTGTAGGTGTTCATCTGTGTGTAGTGTATACATGATACTACAAGTGTAGGTGTTTATCTGTGTGTAGTCTATGGATGATGCTACTAGTGTAGGTGTTCATCCCTGTGTAGTGTATACATGATACTACTGGTGTAGGTGTTCATCTGTGTGTAGTTTATACATGATACTACTGGTGTAGGTGTTCATCTGTGTGTAGTGTATACATGAATTTACTAGTGTAGGTGTTCATCTGTATAGTGTATACATGATACTGCTAGTGTAGGTGTTCATCTGTGTGTAGTTTATACATGATACTGCTAGTGTAGGTGTTCATCTGTATAGTGTATACATGATTCTGCTAGTGTAGGTGTTCATCTGTGTGTAGTTTATACATGATACTGCTAGTGTAGGTGTTCATCTGTGTGTAGTCTATACATGATACTACTAGTGTAGGTGTTCATCTGTGTAGTTTATACATGATACTGCTAGTGTAGGTGTTCATCTGTGTGTAGTCTATACATGATACTATTGGTGTAAGTGTTCATCTGTATAGTGTATACATGATACTGCTAGTGTAGGTGTTCATCTGTGTGTAGTGTATACATGATACTGCTTGTGTAGGTGTTCATCTGTGTGTAGTTTATACATGATACTGCTAGTGTAGGTGTTCAACTGTGTGTAGTTTATACATGATACTGCTAGTGTAGGTGTTCACCTGTGTGTAGTCTATACATGATACTACTAGTGTAGGTGTTCATCTGTGTGTAGTCTATACATGATACTACTAGTGTAGGTGTTCACCTGTTTGTAGTGTATACATGATACTACTAGTGTAGGTGTTCATCTGTATAGTGTATACATGATACTACTGGTGTAGGTGTTCATCTGTGTGTAGTTTGTACATGATACTATTGGTGTAGGTGTTCATCTGTGTGTAGTCTATACATGATACTACTAGTGTAGGTGTTCATCTGTGTGTAGTCTATACATGATACTGCTAGTGTAGGTGTTCATCTGTGTGCAGTGTATATATGATACTACTAGTGTAGGTGTTCATCTGTGTGTAGTTTATACATGATACTGCTAGTGTAGGTGTTCATCTGTGTGTAGTGTATACATGATACTACTAGTGTAGGTGTTCATCTGTGTGTAGTTTATACATGATATTACTAGTGTATGTGTTCATCTGTATAGTGTATACATGATACTGCTAGTGTAGGTGTTCATCTGTGTGTAGTGTATACATGATACTGCTAGTGTAGGTGTTCATCTGTGTGTAGTGTATACATGATACTACTAGTGTAGGTGTTCATCTGTGTGTAGTCTATACATGATACTACTAGTGTAGGTGTTCACCTGTGTGTAGTTTATACATGATACTACTAGTGTAGGTGTTCATATGTGTGTAGTCTATACATGATACTACTAGTGTAGGTGTTCATCTGTGTGTAGTCTGTACATGATACTGCTAGTGTAGGTGTTCATCTGTGTGTTGTGTATACATGATACTACTGGTGCAGGTGTTCATCTGTGTGTAGTCTATACATGATACTACCAGCAGGGGTGTTCATCTGTGTGTAGTTTATACATGATACTACTAGTGTAGGTGTTCATCTGTGTGTAGTTTATACATGATTGTACCAGCACGGGTGTTCATCTGTGTGTAGTCTATACATGATACTACTAGTGTTGGTGTTCATCTGTGTGTAGTGTATACATGATACTACTAGTGTAGGTGTTAATCTGTGTGTAGTTTATACACTAGAGTAGTTCTAAAACCCTTCATCCTGATGTTTATTTACACTTGCAAAGTATGTATTCAATGTCTTAAATTATTTTATGTATATTTGATTAATGTTAATTATATATTGTACTCTTGTACCATCGTGGGTGGTTTTGAGTAAATAAATGAATCTAACTGAATTTGAAACGTCTAATTAAAACGCCCGCGTCTTTGTCGCTGTAGACAGAAAAAATTACCTGTGTAAGAACACTAAATAAAACGGCTTAGAATTTCTTAACAAAAGTTGATGAATTTAATCATACCTTGTAACCTGATATGGATTCGTCGATAAATCTACTTTACATCAGCTCCATGGCAATTTATTCCATCACTACTGCTGGCATTTAATTAGACAAAACGAAATTGTATTGCGAACATAATTTTAATCACGATAAATATTTTCACGAACATAACAATGAAATGCTGCTGCACATTTAAGTGACATTCTCTGATGTATTTAGCTCACCTTACCTGGCGTTTGGAATGGACACAGGATCGTGCGACTTTGTGTCTGCTATTCCATGTGTGAAAGGGGTGTAGGCCATCGACGTGAACATTATTTTAACTATTTGCGAGTTTTATTTAATATTTACGTCAAATAGAATGCACTGACGTTATCACACAATACATGACGCCAGCACACAAAAGATGGCGGTCTGAACATAAGCCCTGATCCCCGTGACCGGGGCACGATGACACACATTCAGGGCACGATGACACACACGACACACATTCAGGGCACGATGACACACAATCAGGGCACGATGCCACATTCAGGGCACGATGCCACACATTCAGGGCACGATGCCACACATTCAGGGCACGATGCCACACATTCAGGGCACGATGACACATTCAGGGCATGATGACACACATTCAGGGCACGATGACACACATTCAGGGCACGACGACACACATTCAGGGCACGATGACACACATTCAGGGCACGACGACACATATTCAGGGCACGATGACACACAATCAGGGCACGACGACACATATTCAGGCCACGATGACACATTCAGGGCACGATGACACACATTCAGGGCATGATGACACACATTCAGGGCACGATGACACATATTCAGGGCACGATGACACATTCAGGGCGCGATGACACACAATCAGGGCACGATGACACACATTCAGGGCACGACGACACATGTTCATGGCACGATGACACACAATCAGGGCACGATGACACATTCAGGGCACGATGACACACATTCAGGGCACGATGACACACATTCAGGACACGATGACACATTCAGGGCACGATGACACACATTCAGGGCACGATGACACATTCAGGGCACGATGACACATTCAGGGCACGATGACACACAATCAGGCACGATGATACACACAGACAGTCACTTAAAGAATGACATTTGTTTGTTCAAAATCTAATTTAAAACTTTATTCCTTTTTTTATGTTTACTTTGACATGCGCACTAACAGAAATAATTATTTTGTTTTTGAAACATTCTAATATTCCAAATCGCCGTTAGGCGCCGAATCAGGTAATGAGAAATAACAGTTTTAAAGAAAAGCCACAAAATGCAGAGCTGACAACAAACTCGTCGAACATCATGACTGTATGGTGGCCGAGAGCGGACATCGCTTTCTCGCTCTATCGCTATATCGCTATATCGCTTTCTCGCTTTCTCGCTATATCGCTTTCTCGCTTTCTGGCTTTCTCGCGGTATAGCAATATTTCCTCTTGGCCACTATATGGGTCGCATGTGTTATGTGTTTCTTTTCGATAAAAAGTATATACGTAAAACAACATTAATGAATTGTTAAACCTGACCTCAGTTGGCGAAGGCTGATGTGGGCTTTAATCATATAAGAGAACTGAGATTTTTTTCCAGTCACATTTTAAATTATACATATGGATGGAATGATAAATTTTTCTCACTGTCTACTTAAACATAATTTAACAGTACAGACGTAGGTGCTTTAATAACAATCCACGGATTTCTGCGTAAAAAAAGAATTTGATTGATTTATGGACCTATTTAGGAGTGTTATTGGACCCCCAGGCCAAGTTATCAAAACAAACAGCGAATAACACCGCTCATTAGCGCTGAGTAGTACGTACTTCCTAAAAAACAATAGTGTTTTCCTAAAAACAACACTTAGGTTATATCAATGTTTATTCTGTTTGCGGAGTAGATGTCATCAAAGAGGAAGTCCCCACTCAAGCAATGGTAATACTACCGGATGTCCATTATGTAATTTCTAGCTCTTGAGGACATATTGTTCTCAGTAACCGTATTGTGGAAATAGATAGTTGATTGGTTTTATATTCAAGTTGGTATTTCCGCTATTCAAAGTGTACAGTGAGGCCGTCTTATCAACAGTTAGCTGAGACATAAATGCAAAGTTTAATTAATTAAGTCTACTCTCATTTTTTTGCATTTATAATTAACTCCAACGTTAATTTCAAGATTTACAGTACATACTATTCAAAAGAAGGTAAAGCACATTCGATTCTTTCATATGACTATGGTTAGTCATTAGAGAAAAGCGAGAAAGCGTGAAAGCGAGAAAGCGATATTTCCCATAATGCCGTACATTAAAACGGTTTTTGCTGATATTTAGTCATCCATTCCTGTAATTGTCACCGCTATTTTGCCTCTTATAATTAGCCTTTTTTAAAATCTAGTAGTAGATAAATATGTTACAAAATACACACATAATATTTTCTCGTTTAGCTTGTATACACACACGTGTTTATTTTCTTGTAGTGTAGTAATATTGTAATGTAATGTAATAATTCTCTATCCATTTAAACTGTAAGGTTAACAATTGTGCGTTCTATACTTAAGATATACATAAAATATTACAATGATAGTTATATGTGGCCACACTAATTATTATGTCTCTCCATATGTGTAGTTCACACAAGTACACATATCAACCGTGATAACGCCACAGCGATGGGTGCAGTGGGGTAGCCAAGTGGTTTAAGCGTTCGATCGTCAAGCCGAAGACCCAGTTCGATTCACCACATGGGTACAATGTGTGAAACCTATTTCTGGTGTTCCCCGCCGTGATATTACTGGATTATTTTTAAAAGCGACGTGAAATCATTCTCACACACTCTCTCACCCACAGCGGTGTTTATCAAATTACTGTATCTGCTTGTAGATTTGCACAAGACAAGAAACACAATTCAAGTTAAACATACATCAAATGTCAAAAAGAATATTTACGGACAACAGTATGACACACTGTAACATCATATACTACCGAAAGCAAGTTATAGAAAACCCACAATTATAAGATTGTATTTTTGCAAAACAATCAGCCATGACTAATTAACCATAGTCGCTTGAATTGTTACTTTTTTTGGTTAAAGTTCATTTTGTTGGTTTGTCCACCCCAAGACCTATTCCCCACATGCGTGGAATGAATAAACGGTACTGGTAATTCAGAAGAGTAAGGTGAGCTAAGAACACTACTGGTGGGTTTTGTTATAAATGTGGACTTGGGAAGGGTAAATCATTTCCAGTGTGCTATGGAAAAATGTTAAATGGGATGTTATTGCTTTCAGATGAATAAATTAAATATGTCAAAAGTGAATTTAAATGTCAGAGTTGAAAACGGATTTATGTGAACTTAATTAATCAACCGTTTTAACAATGTATGCTGTCTGTATTTGTTGGGAGAATAACTTACCCGCCATGAGTGAGTGAGTGAGTGGGGTAAAGTTAATCCGCAATTCTGGGTTCTGATTATGTAACTCTTTATATTGCGTTTTTGTTAGACTTGTTTTGTATTTGATTGGATGATTTATACCCTGCTGTGTTCCCTGAGTATGTCTTACAGCGGCATTAAACAGCATTCACTCAGTCATTCAAGAATCGGCGTTAAATGTTATAAATTAATGTGGAGAAATTCGATGGAAGTGTCAAATGTTTATATGATGTAACAAATAACCAATAAACAAATAAACCAATAAACAATTAAAGTATCTTCTTTTCCTTATTTTAACGAAATTGTTGTCACGTGTGTCGACGTCCGCTGCCAGTTGAACGTCACAGCAAGTTGTGTGTGAAGCTTATGTGTGTAAAAAGTGTATTTAATTGAGTTTTGTGCTAAAGTGTATTTAATTGAAAATATCAATAAAACAATCGCTGGTTTTATTAATACATCTCACAGATATTAAACCCAGCGTTGATGACCACCATGATTCCTCTCCCTACGTGACGAGCAAGCAACAAGAGCGTCCTTCTGTAAGCCATATTCCGAACACATGACAAGTTCACAGACGTCATGCCATGTAATTATACCTTCAAATTTCAACAAGATTGATTTTAAAAATAAAAACTTCAAAATTTACATGTGATTACCTTCAAGTACCGAGCTGATTATTTACCCGGTTCTCATTAAATGTCCCTCATGTAGAGGTCTTCCTTCATTAAGGGTACAGTTGCTGTTATGAGACGACCCCCCGGGGGAAGAATATCAGCCCCAGCGGCACTTGCACCACCCCCGCCACCTCGGGCCACAATTAGAGGTTGTTATAGTAACACGACTCACTGTTTGGTAGCGGAAGATGAGAGATGTATTATGATTCAAGTTGATTTTCTGTTTAAAGTAAACACATCATTAATCGTATACAGGGATGCCCCAAATAACCCAAGTTCTCAGATCAAAGAGGGCTTAGCAGTAGTGACACAACATAGAGACACTGCTCTAGGACCTGGGATTTGGGCGAATTCTTACCAACAGACTGTAGGCGTTTATTAACATAACCTTTATTGAGATACACTTAAAGAGGCCTCATTCGTCTGTCTGTCTGTTCGTCCCCCATACACATGGTTTCATCCATACATCTGTTCACCAATCAATCATTGATGAACCCGTCATTCATATAATCACACATTAGTCCTTCCATATTTCGTCATTCAACATTCATAATCTATCCAATACCAAAACATCAATCATTTACCCATGCACCGTCCACTATCCATCCATATAAAAAAGCACGTCTATCCATGTACCCGTCCATCATTTATCCATGTACCATCCACTATCCATCCATAAAAACAAGCAGGTCTATCCATGTATCCGTCCATCATTTATCCATGTACCGTCCACTATCCATCCATATAAACAAGCACATCTATCCATGTACCCGTCCATCATTTATCCATGTACCATCCACTATCCATCCATATAAACAAGCACGTCTATCCATGTACCTCTCCATTATCTATCCATATACCGTCCATCACTTATCCATGTGTCATCCACCATATACACTCTTCAATAAACGAAACGCATAGGTAGATTTTTAGTAAATTTATTGTACCTAATAAATTCGATATATTTAATATAATATCATAGATACAAATATGACATTTTGGAGCTCGATAGTCACATGTTGTTGTACAAAGGTATTGAAAACTGTTCATTGTCATGTCACATAAGGCCACAAGGTTGCGCTGAACTGTATATCGTGTGACCGCCCCGGGCAGCAATCATGGCTCTGCATCTCCTCGGCACTGACTGGATAAGTGTACGAATTCTGTCCTGTGGAATTCTGCGCCTTTCTGCTTGTAACGTGTTGGCCAGTTGTGGGAGTGTCTGCGGTGTGTTCTGGCGTTTCATCCCAGAGGTGTTCGATTGGGTCTTGATCTGGAGATCTCGACGGCCAGGGTAAAGCGTTGATGTTGGCATTATGAAGTTAGTCTACCGTGACACGAGCTGTGTGCGGTGGAGCGTTGTCCTGGCTTTAAATGATTGGAAGAAGGTGAGGTTGAAGAATTTGATTCATGTAGGGATTTGCTGTCAAATTTCCCTGAACCCCAACCAAGTCAAAAACGCTCATTTCAACGACGATAAACGCGTTGTCTTCCGTCTCGCCGGTGAAGAAGAAGTCGTGATTCAAAATTCCAAGGCTGTAAGGTATGACACCAACGCAAGCGTAGCTGTCGGCTGATCTGTTGCAAAACAGGGACTATAACTGGTCTTCTGGGTCGGATTCCAGCCTCGCGAAGGTGGTTCCTGACAGTCTGGTCCGATATCCTCCTCAAACCAGGGATGCGTCCTGCAGTCTCCGTAGCTGTGGCATTGCGATGACGTAGGTGGAACAGTCGAATGTAGCGATCCTGTGCAGGGATGGTAACACTTGGTCGGCCTGTTCTCGGACGGTCTGCAGTGGAATTGAACTGTGTGTATCCTTCCCGAATTTTGTGTGTGTGTGTGTGTGTGTGTGTGTGTGTGTGTGTGTGTATGTGTGTATGTGTGTATGTGTGTGTATGTATGTTTGTATGTATGTTCCCATTCATCATCTATCCAGGTACACATCCACCATATATCCAGATACTATCCATCATCTATCCATGTACCCATTCGTCATCTACCACCATATATCCAGATACTATCCATCATCTATCCAGGTACTCTCCATCATCTACTCATGGACCAATCCATCATCTATTTATGAACTGATCCATCATCTATTCATATACCCATATATCCATCCACATGTATCCATCCATCATCTATCAATGTATCCATATACACATCCATCATCAATCATGTATCCGTCCATCATCTATCCATGTATCCATGTACACATCCATCATCTATCCATGTATCCATCCATCATCTATCCATGGATCCGTCCATCATCTATCCATGTATCCGTCCATCCTCTATCCATGTATCCGTCCATCCTCTATCCATGTATCCATGTACACATCCATCACCTATCCATCCATCATCTATCCATGTATCCATCCATTATCTATCCATGGATCCGTCCATCATCTATCCATGTATCCGTCCATCATCTATCCATGTATCCATCCATGGAATAATTTTAACAGTGATCAAAAACAACATTTAATTCTATATTCATCCAACTCACTCACTCACCCGAATCACTCGCTCGCACGCACTCCCTCACTCACTCAATCGCTCACTCGCGCACTCACTCACTCACTCACTCGCGCATCCATTCGAACATGTTTCGGCGACTATCAACAGCTAGCGCACACCTACTGACAGCGTAGGCATGCACAATGACCTACTGAAGAACGAACTTAGTCTATTTGTTGCCTGCTCCATATGCGCTCCCATACTAATGACCCCAAAAGACCAACACTATTTCCGTAGTAAGGAAATAACAAGACCTTGGATCCCCAGATAACTTTCTATTCTGGAGTCGAGTATTCTATCCCTGTACAAACTCAACCCATACTACCATGTGTACACACCATTCAGAGGCTGTGGTTAGTGCAAGATGAAGGTCTGTGTGGGGGAGGACGAACGGAGGGCCGGCGGGGGACCCGTAGACCTGGGGCTGGGGGTGGCATCAATGGAGGTGTCCTTTACACAGACCCCCGGGCAGGGTGCCCTGGGAAGGTACACCCACCGGCCCTGCATATAGAGCTGACCTATCCCCGGTAATATGTGTGATGCCGTGTATCTGTTGTCTCATTGATGTTAACGAGGGGAAATGCTCCTTGGACTGACTGCCCACAGCGCTGACCTTCCATTCCTCACACACCTTCATCCTTTCAAACCATCCCTATCTCACCTCCAAATCTGTTGCTCCATTAATCCCTGCCGCTCCCCTCCCCTCTCGCTCCCGCTCACTCCTACGCCCCCAACACGTCCCTACCCATCTTTCTACCATCATCAACACCTCGCTCCTACGCACCTAACAAGCCCCTACCCCTCTCCCTCCAATAATCCACACCTCGCCCTTACGCCCCGAACACGCCCCTACCCCTCTCTCTCCCACCATCAATACCTCGCCCCTACGCCCCGAACACGCCCCTACCCCTCTCTCTCCCACCATCCATACCTCGCCCCATGACCCCAACATGTGCCTACCCTCCCTCTCCCATCATCCATACCTCGCCCCTACGCCCCGAACACGCCCCTACCCCTCTCACTTGCATGATCCATACCTCGCCCCTACGCCCCGAACACGCCCCTACCCCTCTCTCTCCCACCATCCATACCTCGCCCCTACGCCCCGAACACGCCCCTACCCCTCTCTCTCCCATCATCCACACCTCGCCCCTACGCCCCGAACACGCCCCTACCCTTTCTCTCCTACCATCAATACCTCGCCCCTACGCCCCGAACACGCCCCTACCCCTCTCTCTCCCACCATCAATACCTCGCCCCTACGCCCCGAACACGCCCCTACCCCTCTCTCTCCCACCATCCATACCTCGCCCCCATGACCCCAACATGTGCCTACCCTCTCTCTCCCACCATCCATACCTCACCCCTACGCCCCGAACACGCCCCTACCCCTCTCTCTCCCACCATCCATACCTCGCCCCCATGACCCCAACATGTGCCTACCCTCCCTCTCCCATCATCCACACCTCGCCCCTACGCCCCGAAAACGACCCTATCCCTCTCTCTCCCACCATCCATACCTCGCCCCATGCCCCGAACACGCCCCTACCCCTCTCTCTCCCACCATCCATACCTCGCCCCTACGCCCCGAACACGCCCCTACCCCTCTCTCTCCCATGATCCATACCTCGCCCCTACGCCCCGAACACGCCCCTACCCCTCTCTCTCCCATGATCCATACCTCGCCCCATGCCCCGAACACGCCCCTACCCCTCTCTCTCCCACCATCAATACCTCGCCCCTACGCCCCGAACACGCCCCTACCCCTCTCTCTCCCACCATCAATACCTCGCCCCTACGCCCCGAACACGCCCCTACCCCTCTCTCTCCCACCATCCATACCTCGCCCCTACGCCCCGAACACGCCCCTACCCCTCTCTCTCCCATGATCCATACCTCGCCCCTACGCCCCGAACACGCCCCTACCCCTCTCTCTCCCATGATCCATACCTCGCCCCATGCCCCGAACACGCCCCTACCCCTCTCTCTCCCACCATCAATACCTCGCCCCTACGCCCCGAACACGCCCCTACCCCTCTCTCCCACCATCAATACCTCGTCCCTACGCCCCGAACACGCCCCTACCCCTCTCTCTCCAACCATCAACACCTCGCCCCACGCCCCCAACACGTGCCTACCCTCCCTCTCCCACCATCCATACCTCGCCCCATGCCCCGAACACGCCCCTACCCCTCTCTCTCCCACCATCAATACCTCGCCCCATGCCCCGAACACGCCCCTACCCCTCTCTTTACCACCATCAATACCTCGCCCCTACGCCCCGAACACGCCCCTACCCCTCTCTCTCCTATGATCCATACCTCGCCTCTACGCCCCGAACATGCCCCTACCCCTCTCTCTCCCACCATCCATACCTCGCCCCTACGCCCCCAACACGCCCCAACCCATTCCTTTCCCACCATCCACTCGCCCTTTCACTATCCCCCCCCCCCCCCCCCCCCCCCCCCCCCCCCCCCCCTACCCACCCCCCAGCACACACACACACACCGCCTTCCTATGCTGGAGGATCACTCAGTTATGAAATATGTATTACAATGAAAACAGGTTATGGGTTAAGTAGTTTATTAACAAAACAGAGTGTCTTTGTTTATAAATATTTGCAGTACAGTATCAGAAAACGGTAAATATTTTCAAGGATGTTTACATGTCATTGACGTTTCGGTGCAGTGTTTTTCGTTTGACGTCAATTTAACTTTCAATTGAATCAATATCTCACCAACAACATATGTGTTTATATTAAAATTAAATTTTATTGAAGTTGACTTAAGCTCCAATGCCTTGAACCATATGTAAACATCTGTTGAAGAAGGCTTATGAAGTAACATTTGAACAATTTCATTTACAATTTGCTTTCGCTTGACAGTTGTGAAAACTATTTCTGCTGTGATAATCGCCGTTTGATGTAAGTCAGTCGAGCGCGCAATTCGAACGAGGGCTGTGCACCAACGTGTCTCTAGCCGTGTCAAGGGAAAACCGCGATCTTACGAATAAAATCCTTTTTGTCAGCTTAAACAAACGCTGAAAGGAGTTTGAGCAGTGGGCAGAAAACACTTGATAAACTCTCCACTCCCCACATCACATGTGTTATCATTTGCTGGTTCATAGCACGGGAATAATTCGGCGATGAGTATCTCCGTCAGCTGGGAAGCCCTTGGTCAAAGTGGCAAACTTGAAGCTGGTGTCTACTTTTTGGGTGTCAGAATGAAAGAAATAAGCGATCTCCTCGTCTGGGCATGTTGGCTTCAGGGTTGATGAGGCTGTGGGGCCAGGGATTGCAGGTGAGCTAAAGTGCATCACACACTGAAACAAAGGTTATGTAAGTCGTTGTTTCAGCCGTTGTTTACCCAGCAGAGAATGTTTGTTTGTTTGTTATTTAACACCACACTTAAAAATAGTCCAGCTATATGACAGCGTCTGTAAGTAATCGAGTCTTGACCTGACATTCCAGAGATTGACATCATGAGCATCATTCTACGCATTTAGGATACGATGACACGCCTCAACCAAGTCAGCGAGCCTGACCACCTGATCCCGTCAGTGGCCTCTTACGACAAAGCATGGGGTGTTGAACACTAATTATAACCCGTATATTCACGAGGGAAGAAGCATGGGTTTGCTGAAAACCAATTTTAACCCTGATCTTTAATGTGAATTCAGAACCTTCTTGCATCTGACAGGCACACTGGCTTGTATACTCCCCAGGGAGACGAGAATACAAATTGAATGCAAACTGGTCCGTTGAATTAAGCAATGCGAGTACTACTCATAGTTGTTAGGGATGGGTTCTTTGTAAACAGCCGGGCAAAAGAAAGTATACACCTATGTTTGTTGACCGTGTGTGAGGCTACACCATGAAGACGGCGCACTTTACCGTGTGCGGGACTACACCTTGTACGGCGCACTTTACCGTGTTTGAGGCTACACCATGATGACGGCGCACTTTACCGTGTGTGAGACTTCACCTTGTACGGCGTACTTTACCGTGTAAGAGACATCACCTTGTACGGCGCACTTTACCGTGTGTGAGGATACACCATGACGGCGCACTTTACCGTGTGCGGGACTACACCTTGTACCACGCACTTTACCGTGTGCGGGACTACACCTTGTACCACGCACTTTACCGTGTGTGAGACTTCACCTTGTACCACGCACTTTACCATGTGTGAGACCACACCTTGTACCACGCACTTTACCGTGTGTGAGACTTCACCTTGTACCGCGCACTTTACCATGTGTGAGACTTCGCCTTGTACGGCGCACTTTACCATGTGTGAGACTTCACCTTGTACCACGCACTTTACCGAGTGTGAGACTTCACCTTGTACGGCGCACTTTACCATGTGTGAGACTTCACCTTGTACGGCGCACTTTACCGAGTGTGAGACTTCACCTTGTACGGCGCACTTTACCATGTGTGAGACTTCGCCTTGTACGGCGCACTTTACCATGTGTGAGACTTCACCTTGTACCACGCACTTTACCGAGTGTGAGACTTCACCTTGTACGGCGCACTTTACCGTGTGTGAGACTTCACCTTGTACGGCGCACTTTACCATGTGTGAGACTTCACCTTGTACCACGCACTTTTCCGAGTGTGAGACTTCACCTTGTACGGCGCACTTTACCATGTGTGAGACTTCACCTTGTACGACGCACTTTACCATGTGTGAGACTTCACCTTGTACGGCGCACTTTACACGTGTGTGAGACTTCACTTTGTACGGCGCACTTTACACGTGTGTGAGACTTCACCTTGTACGGCGCACTTTACACGTGTTTGACGCTGAAACATGGACGGCGCACTTTACACGTGTTTGACGCTGAAACTTGGACGGCGCACTTTACACGTGTTTGACGCTGAAACTTGGACGGCGCACTTTACACGTGTTTGACGCTGAAAAATGGACGGTTCACGACGCCCTTACGGCAGTACCCCCAGACTTTTTGTATGAAATCAGAACTGGTCTTGTCAGTCTCGGATTTGTGAAAGATCTGTTCTTGATATAATTATCTAAAATCTTGTGTAATTGTATAAAAGCGGCATTGAAAAGCAATTTGATATATTGAGGAGACGCAGGCCCCCTTAAGGGCGAAAGGAACGAGGTCCAACTTCACAGCATGACCGCTGGACGTCGTATTGAAAACGCGTTCATTACCCTTAACATTAATCATAATAATTCTCAACTCTATCATTTTGTTAATTACTTCTCTCATTCAAATTAGATATAACCGACCGATACAAAGCGCTGGATCTGGATTAATCAGATGTTCTTTGATATCAAACCAAATTTGATTTCACGTCAATAAACGTCGGGCCTGGAATTGATGTGATTTCGCCATATTGATATTCAGGATAAGAAAACTCGGACAAGCGAGCGCGGTATTTGCTGATAACGGGTGTCGTGTAGGTTGAAATTGTATTTTACGGCTGCGTAAGTGATAAGTAGGAAAAAGAGGGTCTCCAATCAAGATGTACATCGCGATTAGAGGACACTACAAATAGCATTTTCTGTTCAATTAAGATAAATGGTTGCTCGGCGATTCGTTTTACGACTGATTTTATATCATGAGAAATTTAATTCGATAGCGTCCGCGCTCAAACTTAAATGGAGCCTCCCAGAGAAGACAGTTTCGCGTAGAGCAAAAGCATTCCTTAAAATGCAGTAACACTTGTGTTTTTGTTCGGTAGATAACGTTTTTCAAACAAATCTAGGCTATTTCTTTCAACGGAGTATTGCATTAGATCTGGGAATGTCGCGCTTGAACGATTGTTGATAACTCATATGAGATTTTAATTTCGTTTAGGAAAATTAAATTACTATTGACAAGGATTAGGTTGATGTGTGTGCGACGTTTTATCAGATTTATATTACACAAGCCGCTACAACGTATCTGTTACTCGCGCAATCTCATCAATTTGTCTACTGTTATGACAAAAATGTCAGCTCTTGAAATCATTACTAAGGTAATAAAATTCGAATTAATAGCATTTCTTATATGCTCGAACTGCTACCGGAATCCATTTCATCTGCGTTATCGTAACAAACGTCATTACACACGTACACTGGATGATTCAAAAGACTCTCTGACATGGACTGTTTTTATTTCAAGTCTTTGAAAGGCATTTAGAAGTGATGCACATAAGGGAGGGAATTGATGGATGTCAACTTCGGTTGTTTTTATTTCGGTATAATTACCTTCTTTGCTTTTTGTTTTCTGAGAAAACCTTTGCTATTATTGCGTTTAAGGCTGTTTCAGAGAGCGGTTGGGGAAACAATTAGAAACCCATCATAATTGTTTTGATGCAAATGTATCGAAATGAGTTCATTAAACCAAAAAGAAAACTAAGACATGTTTTTTATGATATTGTAATGTTGGGGAATATCAAATAGATGTGACAAATGTAACACTTGCTTTGTGTATTCAGTATGGCTTAAGGGAACAGCGCACACGGAATGATCGTAAGATTTTCAAGGGAACATGTTTTAGACAGTACACAGAACGTTCTCATTACTCGCAAAAGAATCGACATATCTGATTTGACAGACGCTGCCTTGTAAAAATCCATATACGTCGGCCTGACCGCTAAACTGGTTCCACTGTTGGTACGCGACGTAGGCTTAGCGCGATTGAACCCAGTCTACCTGTCCGCTTGTACGAACATCATGACATCATTGATCTATATTTGCGGCGTAAACCCATACTCCCTCACTCACTCCATCGCCCTTGATTAAATATGAGAGTTGAACATTACTACCAGCAGTAATATATATCTGTTATCTAGATTTGTTTGCAAAACGTTAACTATCGAACAAAAACATAAGTGATACTGTTATGCCATATACGACCGCCTCCGTGGTCTAGTGGTAGAGCGTCATACCAAAAGACGTTAAAAGATGGTACTTGCTGTTACCCTGGCTGGCGCTCGGCTTTAATGGGCTAAAACACAGACTGGTCGGCTCGGAGTCAGTATACTGTGTCTGCGTGGGATATTCTACGGGGCATGAACTAAGGCACAGTATCTTAGTGGGCTAGCACTATAAAATCGGTATTAGTCCGGACTAGTACAAACAGCCGCACACACACACACACACACGCACGCACGCGCACACACACACACACACACACACACACACACACACACACACACACACACACACACACACACACACACACACACACACACACACACACACACACACGTCCATGTACGTCGCTATATACTCTTGGAACAGACGTTGCATTTCATCTCACCTCACCCTATGCCATATACTCCATCTGTTATACCCTACACTAGATCTGTTATACAATGTTCTATATCTATTATACTCTATTCTACATCTGTTATATAATGTACTCTATCTGTTATACTATATACTACATCTATTATGCGACCCATGAAGATCCAGGATAGAATAGGTCTTCAGCAACCCATACTTGCCGTAAAAGGCCACTATGCTTGTCGTAAAAGGCGACTAACGGTATCGGGCGGGCAGGTTTCCTGGCTTGGTTGATGCATGTCACCGTATTCCAATTGCGTGGATCGATGCTCATGATATCAATCACTGGATTTTCAGGTCCAGACTAGATTATTTACAGACTGCCGTAATATAACTGGAATATTGCTGAGTGCGGCGTTAAAAAACCCAAACAAAAACATCTGTTATGCCATATATTATATCTGTTGTACCATATACAATATCTACTGGTGCAGAAGTATAATGGGAATAAATATTTGTCCTGAAAACAAATGAATTTTAACCAAAGAAAGTTAATACCTTACAAGCAGTACTCTCGTGTCCAAACGTTATTTTGGAAGGTTCTTCGTGGCATTTCGAAACCATGTGCTATACCAAACAACATAAGCTCATTGATCAATGACATCTTTTTTCAATTTCATCATTGATGTAGGACACCGGCCCACACAGCTTGGGTTACAGAGCAGCCAACATACAATATTTGCATTTGACGCATCAGTGACAAGAATTATGTATGTTCCCATGTTTTCTTCAGGTGAACAATTGACTTGCCTTTGAATGTGTTGGTGATAGATGCACTCACATCTATAAATAACTTAGGCCATTTTAATGGTCCGCGTTTATTCAGGCGGCTCAGCGCATTAGCTACTTCTGTTGAATCTTTCGAGGTTAATGGTTCAGCCTCCTTGTAGCGACTAGCTACATCCACTACGGTTAAAGCGTATTTATATGTTTTGCGTCTTACCTTATCGTGGGGAAGAAACAAGAGGTCAGCCTGATGAACTTCATTCGTTGTGAAAATATCAAACTTTTTCCTCGGTGTATAACGCTGGGCAGGTTAGTATATTTGCCACATTGCTTGTTTCTTTAACCAATCATTGGCCACATCTTCAGATACCTTAGCCGCAGGACCCGTGAAGATGCCGGGGTAGAATAGATCTTCAGCAACCCATGCTTGCCGTAAAAGGCGACTATGCTTGTCGTAAAAGGCGACTAACGTAATTGGGTGGTCTGACTCGCTGACTTGGTTGATACATGTCATCGATCCAGATTGTGTGGATCGATGCTCATGATGTGAATCACTGGATTGTCTGGTACAGACTCGATTATTAAACAGACCGCCGTCATATAGCTGGAATATTGCTGAGTGCGGTGTTAAACAAAAAAACAACAGGCAAACAAACAATCAAACAAACAAACCTTAGCCGCAGTGGCTAATTTTTATATTGCTCCTATACCTTTCTAATATCCTCGCGGGCTATAGTAAATTTTATTCATTGTTTATTAATATTGATGTTTCTTTTAATACAATTTATGACGATTATTTGATCGCATCGCGGCTTTTGCATAATAAATTACCCCTGTAGTATAGGTATTGTGGTATAAATCTGGCTCTAGTGGCAATGAGCCATAATCACCATTGCCTATTTGATAGTGATTCATAAACACATGCTCATGATACAGTCGGAATCGTACAATCGACCCTGCTTTGGGCAGATTTTCTTATGAATATAGAAATGTTTTTTATCGCTTTTATCAATATATTATTATTTCTGTAAAGTGGGATGTACATAGCATTGCTAGTGAAGATAAATTTGACGCAGATCTGCAAAGCCTCACAAACAAGCGAAAACGACATTCATTTTCTACATATCCTCATATTGACCTGACTCTAACACAAAATTGCGTGCGTCTACAGCCATATGTGTGTGAGTCTGTCTAAGATCAGACAACCATTCTCACTAATGAGGTGCAATTGAAGTATATGACATTTTGAAAAAAGGCAATCCACAGGGATTTTTTTCAAAAGGTTGTCACATATGGTGGTCAGTTTGAACATTTAAACAGCACCATTTGTGTTTTATACGTGCAGCGGTGTTCCGAAGGCGAGGCCAACAACTCGCCTTTACTAATGGGAAGAACCTAATATGAATAAAACAAGTGAAAAGTGGATCCTCTAATTTTCAACCAATATATAAAACAGTGTTATCTTTCACCACATGTCTGTTAACATGCAGCCCTATTTACTTCACAATTATTATTTTCTTTCTTCATTTTATTAAAACTTGGATTATTTGAATCATATATCCACATATTAATAAAACGTGTTTTTTTATTAATTACTTCAAAAACTAAAAATTTTGCTACAGTTTTGATATGAAATGAAATAATTTAACAAAAAGAACTAAGAAATGGAAACACAATTATGGTAATCTATTACACATAGAAAAGCAAATGTCTCAGACATTATTAAATGGGACTTATGTCTTTGTTCGGAACATTTACGTATGACTTTGGTAACGTACGTTATTGTTACTGCCACACCGTTACACACTGCCACAACGAAGGCTTATTAGTATAAGGTATATTTCAAAACTTTCAGAAACACGGTGATTAAAATGTATTTGTTGTTATTAAGATCCTTATTGTTATGTGACATTTAATGCTATTACGTGTAAACATTCTCTGTTTTATCAATATTTCAATATGAGTGGGTATAAACTCATCAGAAGAGCCAAATACAGATTATACTTTCTGTTAGAACGTTAAATTTACATGAAATACTGATCAGGACAACGGGAAAATAAACTATCTGGCGAAATAGTATCACCAGCTACATATTTAAAGCAATATTAGGGTGACATATGAAAGAATAATGAAAAAGGCCCGTAAAATCTGAATCGCCATCTAGAAATAGACAACTGTCGTCAATCTTTTGCCTCTTGAAACACACCACAGGCTCACATTGCCTTCCCTCTCATCACCATTCGAGTCACATCATGCTATGTACTCCCAGATGCAGCAGCGTCTGTATTAGATACTTGTCACATTTCTTCAGCTTCCTCGTCTCCCTGATGCAGCTTGAAGAATCTCCCTCACTTGCCAAAAGGCAGCAAACCTTCTGTCTTGCAAGTTATATCAGGCTTATCTTCACCATATGGTGGAGGGAGTGTCATGTTGTGGGGAGGGATCTGTGGGCAGGAGAGGACACCGCTGGTCATCGTTGACGGAAACTTGACAGCTCAGCCTTACATGGATAACATTCTTCGTCCAGTTGTTCTACCATGTCTCCAACAGCAGCCACGTGGTGTCATTTATCAGCATGACAACGCTAGAGCCCATACAGCCAGAATTGTCACTAACTTCCTCGCAGCCAAGAACGTCAACGCCCTGCCGTGGCCTGCACGTTCTCGGTCAATGTATAATTGTCATTTTCAGTGTTGATTATGTTGATATATTGATCTTCTTAATACACTTTACTTCATGCATGTATGTTTTGTTGTTTTTGAGCAAGAGTGATTTCAAACTCTGGTAAAGTTTCTTTTTGACGTCAGTTTATTTGGTAAAGTCTAGATTACTGCACTTTCAGGTTATTTTTCTGGAAATGTGAACCTGTGCTGTGTTTTAGTAGGCAAAAGATTGAGGACAGTTGTCTATGTGGTATCCAGTAGGCAATTCAGATTTTAGGGTCTTTTTCATTATTGATGCCACCCGTGAAGATCCGGGGTAGAACAGGTCTTCAACAACCCATGATTGCCGTAAGAGGCGACTGTGCTTGTCGTAAGAGGCGACTAACGCACTCGGGTGGTCAGACTCGCTGACTTGGTTGAGGCATGTCCTCGTATCCCAATTACGTGGATCGATGCTCATGATGTCAATCACTGGATTGTCTGGTACAGACTGCCTTCATATAATTGGAATATTGCTAAGCGCGGCGTTAAACAACAAACAAACAAAACATTAATGATGCATATGTTACCCAACGCTTTAAATATGTAGCGGGTTGTACTCTTTCGTGCGATATTTTAATGTCTATTTGTCTGGATTAATATCTTATGCAATTTTAACGTTCGAAACTGAAAGTAAAATGTTTATCTGTCATAAGAGAAACACACTCATATTGAAATACCGATGAAAACAGAATGTCTACACGTCATAGCATCAAATGTCACGTGACAATATGGATAAAAATAACAACAGATACACTTTAATCACTGTTCTATTCTGAAAGTATTGAAACATATCTAGATACCAGGCACTTTCAGTTTCTGAAAATGAAGAAGTTAAGATAATTTAACAACTGTTTCTTATTTCTGGAAGATATGTTCATTTCAGAAACAAGAAGGTCGTCTGCCTCGATTCCCTGCTACAGAAGCTGCTAGTTGCCAAACGTCTACGATATGTGTCGCATCTTGTACTCTCGCATATCACATATATAAACAGCTATGGTTTGGTTTGTCCGATTCGTTTTAGTCAGAGTTTACTTTTTAATGAGATATGATATTATATTATGGAAGGAGTGTAAGGATGTTAGACAACACATAAAGGTTCAAAAGTCGGACTAATCAGACATTTGTACATACAAACAGTTGTCGGTTTATACAAAAAAGTCGGACACAATCAGATTTCGGTTTAAACAAAAACACAGACTAATTAGATAGGGGTTCCGACAAATCTTAGATGTCGGGTTGAGACTGAATATTGGACTTATCACGTGCCCTCTTCAGAATTCGACTTCAGAACGTTTTCAGTACTTTATTGTTGCGCCGGAGGCAGCTGAAGGCTTCGTTACCTAACATAACATAGCGAGTGAAGCTGTACGAAACCGTGCGTTACGGCAACGAGATATCTAAATACGACTGCAACTCGGACTAGGTTCCTAGAATGGCGGAGCAGCAAGCGGGAGACGGAACTGCGGATAAATAACGTTATAGCAGTGTCTGTGTGTCATTAGTAACATTTTTCACTCATCGAGCTGGTTGTAGGAAATCTTCACACTGTCTGTAAATAATGACTGGTACGGTGGTGGTGCTACCTCATGTGTAGGTCCAAACTTGTCAGGATTAGTCAGACGGGCCAGAGGTTACGACCATGAGCGCCAATTAGGCTGAGAATAAAGCACAAATTAGGCGAAGATTGACGGGGGAAAAACGTTCGGATTCTTCTCACCACCTTATTTATTTAACGCTCTTGAGAAGAAAGGCAATGACGGGACAGAGGGTTAGCCACGTAACAAGAACTGCCGTAATGAAGAGCGGGCAACAGAACAGGGGGTTTGTATGCGCCATAATGGGTCCTAATTACACACATTTACTGTAGGCTGAAGCTCGTTAGAAGCACAGCACAGCTTATACGGTTTATTTTTCTTGCAACTTCCACAATCACCTCATTATAACGAGATTGAGACAGCTGGTGTGAACTTGGAGACAGGTCTAACAATGCCGTAATGAGGCTTCGCGTTCTGCTATGGTTCCTCCATGGACTAATTTGAGCGCGGAAAGATAAACTGTCAGTGAGCCGAATCGCTCATTACTGGCGTATTAATACCCAAGGGAGAAAGAAAATATGCTAGTACCCTACCGATACGAATTGGCATAATTTTAATAAGCAAACATACGCCACGAGTTGAAGGAGTGGAGCAAGTCTTGGAGAGCACCTAACACCCTTACCAGGTGCTGCCGACATTGGCATCACGCTTCCTGAAAAAGGCCTTACTTGGAGAAGTTCTTATAAATTGGCGTTTTTTCCCCCACTGCGGTTGTTAATGAAGCCTAATGACTTTCTACAGTGGCCGCGGAAGTCAGCCGTTTGTATGCAGACAAAAACTATTATTAATCTGTTAGTTGTGACGTCTGATTAGTAGTATATCTGCAGTAAGATGGAGGCGTATGAGGCTCGTCAGTGACTGACGGAACACACGGAATCAATAACACTCTTCTGTGCTAATGAGTGAATGTTGTTGAATGCCGCAGTCAGCCATGTTAGTCGCTTAGTCTCTGAAAAAATACTTTGATAGAAACACATAACTCCAAGTCACTTGAAAAAACACCCCTGTGAGATGGACCTGGGGTAAATCTAGACTTAATTCATTTTGCTTTTGCATTACAGAAAGGACTGGGCGGAAGGGAAATTAATATGGTTCGGGGACTGTGAGACAGACTACAGAGGTCTGTAAATAATCGAGTCTGGACCTGCCAATCCAGTGGGCGACATCATGAGCAACGAGCTACATCGTCGGGGTACAATGACAGAACATCAACCGGATCTTACGACATATATAGGTCACTGTCGCCATGGTCTTCCTACTATACATACAGTAAACTACGTTTATAACGAACACGCTTCTAACGAACTGACGATGTAACGAACTGTGTTTTTGGTCCCGGCCATTTGCTGTATATATGGTGTGTAAACGCTTATAACGAACTACGGTTATAACGAACTCAAATTAGTGGTCCCTCTTAGCTCGTTATAACCGTAGTTTACTGTACATGTAACAACTAATCTGCGTCTCGCTCCAGGAAGAGCCGTAAGTGTATGCTAAGTGTAGGCGATGGTCGTAACTATACGTGAGTGAGTGCCCTAAAGCTTACACTTGTGCGATTATTCAACAAGGAAATTGATAATATGCTTGTCGTGAGTTTTTGAAGCTAGCAGATAATACTAAAACTTCAAAAGAACCAGTTTCCCTCATTCGATGAAAACATGTTATTATCGCATATTCGGTTACATATATGTTTACAAGGTCCGCGAATTGTCAGAAAGGTTCGTCAGAATGTTTTAATTTATAAAAGCTTCAGTCGGTGGATGGGCTTTCTTCTCTTTCCTTTCAGATCTACAAGAGTGGTTGACGGAGATCCACCACAGAAGAGAGTTGATGGAGTGGATCCAACAGAGGGGTTGAAGGAATGAAACCAACAGAGAGGTTGAAGGAGTGGATTCAACAGAAATTGAACGGGTCGATCGGAGAGATTGACCAAATGGCGAGGGCAGAGGTCAATATAGCATATTGCTAGCAGTAGCTTAGATAGAAAGGTTGAAGACACTAAAGTTGTGGAAGGAGTGGATCCACGAGAGTTGTGGAAGGGGTGGATCTACGAGAGTTGTGGAAGGGGTGGAGCCACTAGAGAGGTTGAAGGGGTGGATCACCAGAGAGATTGAATGGGTGGATCCACGAGAGTTGTGGAAGGGGTGGAGCCACTAGAGAGGTTGAAGGGGTGGATCACCAGAGAGATTGAATGGGTGGATCCACGAGAGTTGTGGAAGGGGTGGAGCCACTAGAGAGGTTGAAGGGGTGGATCACCAGAGAGATTGAATGGGTGGATCCACGAGAGTTGTGGAAGTGGTGGATCCACGAGAGTTGTGGAAGGGGTGGATCCACCACAGAGGTTAAATGGGTGGATCCATTACAGTCGTTGAAGGGGTGGAGATTGAAAGAGGGGGGGGGGGGGGGGGTCTACAAGAGAGGTTGCAGTGGTGGATCTTCAAAAAGACTGAAGGAGTGGATCCACTAGAATTGTGGAAGGGGTGGATCATTTAGAGAGGTTGAAGGTGTGGAGCCACCAGAAAGGTTGAAGGAGTGGTTCCACAACAGTCGTGGAAAGGGTGGATCCTCTACAGAAATTGAAGTGATGGATCCTCGAGAGAAGTTGTAGGGATGGAGACATGAGAAGTTGAGTGAGTGAGTGAGTGAGTATGTTTTTTCGCCGCTTTTTAGCAATATTCCAGCAATATCACGGCGGGGGACACCAGAAATGGGCTTCACACATTGTACCCATGTCGGGAATTGAACCCGGGTCTTCGGAGTGACGAGCGAACGCTTTAACCACTAGGCTACCCGACCGCCCCTCAGATGTTGAAGTGATGGGTCCAGTAAAGAGGTTGGAGGGGGTGGATCCACGAGAGAGGCCGGCGAGTGAATGAGTAAGGTTTTACGCCATGCATAGCAATATTTCAGCAATATCACGGCGGGGGACACAAGAAATTGCCTTCACACATTTTACCCACGTGGGGTATCGAACCCGGGTCTTTGGCGTGACGAGAGAATGCTTTAACCACTAGGCTACCAAAGGGCCCCCACACGTATTTGAGAGTTACCTTAACTAAAACGCACGGATTTTGTATGTGCTCGGTCAGCGTCTGCTATACCTACATCTGTCTACCTACATGTTCTTGTGTTGCCACGAAGACTGCTAATGAACACTGACCACCACACCGTCTCATCCTGCGTGAACAGCCAATCACCCAGTTCTGAAGCATATTCTCCAACTGATTATTCACTGTACGAATCCGAAGCACCACAGGTGGTACGACCGCCACAAATTGTTTATTCTCTTCCTTCAAGTCTCATTGTTTTGCCAATTACTTTGAAAATGTGCTCATTAGGCGAAGGAAGAAAAAAGATTCTAATTTTCTCCCCAGGTGTCGCTGTCCGCACGCGCTTGACACTTAGTCAATATGGCGGCTAATTTCCTCTTCAGCTTGGCTAGACATAAATCATGGCGGGCGAGTGATAGCGGGGACAAAAACTATGTCATAATAACAGCTAATTAGAGAGCCTTACATCCCACTACTGAAAGACAGGGACAGGACTCTATATTACTTTACTGGCCTATTAGGAAAGAAAGAAAAATGGTAGCGGTGAATATCACCTTGTCACCTTTATCGGAAGTTTGTTTTCAAGGGGCGCGTCAGTGATGAAAGACTGGTGCTGCAGTGACTATGATATGCAGTGCTGCGGTCATTGACTTCCTTATGGAACATGCCTGTGATTCACGAAGGGGTTGGGATGAAGTAGTACAAAGACGACGTTTCTGATGAGGACTGGGAAGGTGATGAGGTTACGAGATGAAGTTGAGCCTCAGGTTGGGATTGAAGGCGGCACTACAGTGGGAGGTGCGAAATCCCGGGGTAGAGAGAACCCGGGGGGTCGGTCGGTTGGACTGGTGTCGGAATGAGGTCCAGTCTAACTGATATGTTGCTGAGAGATAGGATTAGGGTTAGAGTGTAATCACACAGTTATTAATAATCCATGCCACTATCCTACTTGTATCTGCATAGCCACCTCCGACTCTCTACTTACTATCTTAGCTCTTCCACCTCCCCCGACACCTACCCTCCCCCGCCCCTCACTACACCCCTCTTGACTTCCCCTGACCCTCCCGATCTGTCTGTCCTAGTGAACCCCACCCCACCCCTCTTGACATTCCCTGACCCTCCCGATGCGTCTGTCCTAGTGACCCCCTCTCCCCTCACCCCACCCCCTCTAAACATTCCCTGCCCCTCCCGATCTGTCTGTCCTAGTGACCCCCACTCGCTTCACCCCACCCCTCTTGACATTCCCTGACCCTCCCGATCTGTCTGTCCTAGTGACCCCCTCCCACCTCACCCCACCCCTCTTGCCATTCCCTGACCCTCCCGATCCTTCGGTCATAGTGACCCCGCCCCCTCACCCCGCCCCCTCTTGCCATTCCTTGCCTCTCCCGATGCGTCTGTCATAGCGACCCCCATTCCCCTCACCCCGCCCGTCTTGACATTCACTACCTCTTCCGATCTGTCTGTCCTAGTGACCCCCACTCGCTTCACCCCACCCCTCTTGACATTCCCTGCCCCTCCCGATCCGTCGGTCATAGTGACCCCCCTACGCCCTCTTGACATTCAATACCCCTCCCGATCTGTCTGTCCCAGTGACCCCCACTCCCCTCATCCCACCCCTCTCGACATTCCCTGCCCCTCCCGATCCCTCAGTCATAATGACCCCCCTCACCCCCTCTTGACATTCACTACCCCTCCTGATCTGTCTGTCCCAGTGACCCCAACTCCCTTCCCCCCACCCCTCGTGCCATTCCGTGCCCCTCCCGATCCGTCTGTCCTTGTGACCCCCCCCCCCCCCCCCCCACTCCACCCCTCTTGACAATCCCTGCCCCTCTAGAACCGTCTGTCATGGTGACCACCGCCCCCCTCACCCCACCCTTCTTGCCATTCCCTGCCCCTCCCGATCCGTCTGTCCTTGTGACCCCCACCCCCATCCCTCACTACCCTTACCTCTCTAACTCACTCAATTTCCTGTCCAATCTTGTAAAGTAATTTTCTCCCGAAAATTACTGAATATGTTTATGTCTGCGCACAGACTGTAATTAGTAAATTGCTCGGTTCTCATTATTTCCAGTGGTCTCCCCTGAGACAAGGGGGGTAATTATCAGAGGTTAAAACGTTATTGATATGGCCAGCAATGGCTGACCTGTCGTTCTTTCTGACAGAGACGAGTCTTGTCTGGTTGTAAATTCTATTCCAAGTCTCTCAAATAGGTTTAGCTTTGACAAGTGTCGACTTAACTGACGGCGACCATTATCGAAGCGTGCACGCCGTATGTCATATGCCGAAAATTTAAAGTTAAAAGGTAAAGATTGTTCTATGTAGTTGACACATAGAGATGCAGATAACAGGCTAAATATATAACGCCACATAGTAAATTATTGCATAATACTAGCTTAATGTTTATAGGAAATTACACGAGTGATCAAATTTATGCTCAGGTTGGAGAAAAAATATTTCACGAGGGACATAAACTTGATACGAAATGAGAACGAATTTTGGATCCTATTTATCGCTGACGATTTTTAATTATTAATCAACAAAACGACACCATGTCAATATGTCCTTAAAATAAGAGGTGCGTATGAATACAAAGTAGGCAAAATCCAAAAGAGACGCGTTACTTCCATAACATACAATAACATCTCCGCCGACTAAATATAGAGACCGCTGAATTATTCTGGAAATCAAACCTCATGGTAAACTTTCGGCACAATATTGTCGCCTTTCATTCCCTTTTTGTGATATATACTTATCTTACGTCTATGAAACAACACGTTTTAATTGAAATGACTGAAATAATTTGATTTGTCAACTCCACACAGCTCGGCAAGCTGCTACTGACGTTCTGGTGAGTCAGGTCACGTCAGTGTTGTGTTCAGACAGCGCGCTAGTTTGAACTATCACAACAAGGAACTAACAAACATGCCAATATGACAAGCAAAGTCAAGACTAAGTAATGAGGACGGATTTCATCCCTGAAGATACAGTAGTCTGACTCACAGTCCCTGAACCATATTATTACCACTTCTGCCCAGCCCTTTTATAGCAATGTATGGCATTCAAAATGTTGATTTGGGCCCCCACCCATTTGACTGGAATTCGTTCACCATAGACACAATATACAGTTGCTGTCAACATCGCTGAGTTTTTTTCAACTTCAACGTTGTCTCATATTTTCTATCCCCGCCCCCCCCCCCCCCCCCCCCCCCCAACAACAACAACAAAAAACAAACAAAAACAACCCAAAAACAAAAGCAACTAAACAAACACCACACACAATATATATAGTAGGTCAGTATTTGTCTATTTGCATTTTGTATACATGAAGTTTCACAGGCCTGTTTCGTTCTCTTTGTAAGGCCATTTGGTGTCACGAGTGGCTCAGTCGTCTAAGGCAGAGTTGCGTCCCTTGGGCAAATCTATGATTGTGGGTTCGAATCCCGGTTCGCCCCGATTATGTTTCTAGGTTTGTCAGCAACATATCCGTGGCCATGGGTTTCACCGAAGTGGTAAACGTCTGAGACCTGCATCACTTCGGGCTTTCGGGCTGACACGCCGCGATATAACTGGAATACTGTTAAAAGCGGCGTTAAACCCAACTCACTCACTCACTGTTTTCTCCAACTGCATTCTTTATTGACTTTTCGAGAGCTTTTTTAGCAGAGTAGACTACAACATTCTTTTGAAAAGCTTAATTCGAGTGGAAATGATTTAGACCTTTCTACGATAACTAGTAGCATCGGTGTACTCTTATCATCATGTGTTCGAATGGAGGATTGTCTTTCTGATTATTTCACCTGGTCAAGGCATATTTACCAGTAGTGGACCGCCTCCGTGGTCTACTAGTAGAGCGTCCGCCCTGAGAGTGAAAGGTCAGTTGTTCCATCCCCGGCCGCTTCATACCGAAACACGTTAAAAGATGGTACTTGTTGTTACCCTGCCTAGTACTCGTCATTAAGGGGCTAAACCAAGGACTGGTCGGCACGGAGTCAGTATACTGTGTCTGAGTGTGGTATCATATTAGACTGCGGCATAGCACGTGACGTTAAACTCCATTTCAAGTTAGGTATCAAATCTATTTGCATTATAATACGCAGATGATGTAACGTCTGTTGTGGACAGTTTTTTTTACCGCTACAAAGGTAAATAAATATTCTTGAATACATTTCTGTGTCTCCACTGGAATGGAATTAAATTTAAACAAAACCAAATTTATTGTGTTTTGACGAGCTGGAATATTGAAAAGCTACGAAATATGGTATTCCAAAGGAGAAAAATGGAAGTTGTGAATTTTAATAAATATATATTTAACAGTTTTCACCCCCAAGTTGTCGTGGAGTACTACAGTAGTCTAACAGCTCAAGCAAACAAATCAATCAGATTCATCAACTACTATCAAAAGAAAAATGGATACCTATTATTTCACCGTTAAAATACCGTTAAAATATTTGACAGAATTGTTCCGATCTTGTGTTACGGAACTGAAGTTTGGGGAAATCGTACAACAAATTAATTGAAAATGTCCAAATATCCTTCTGTAAACGGTGTCTTCGTCTCTCTAAGAATACACCTAATAATGTGGTACTTGGGGTGGATGGGGTGGGTGGCAGACTCCCTCTGCAGTCTATCTATATGACAAGAGCAGTAAAATATTGGTGCAGACTTCTTCATCTAGACACTCACAGATTACCTCGTCAGGCCATGCTAAAATCACCTGGTAAGGTGGGCAGAGGGACATGGCTACGTCAACTGAGACACTGTGTTCAGCTTAGGTTTTGGGCTGGGCTGGCTACAACAACAAATCGGCGATATAACATTATCCCTAAAATGTATTTCAGCAAAGACTATGAGATAACCTGCAACAAAACTGTCATTCATCAATGGAATTATCTTCGAAATGTAATTACATGTACTATGTTCAGTACAAATGTATGTTGAACACAGAACGTTATTTAACATGACATTCCACATTACAATAAGATATATATTTCAAAGTGTAGATGTAATAATTTCCGTTTAAATGTGGAACTTGGAAGACACAGCTACACTCCCAATAATGAACGATTTTTCTATTTCTGTTTGTCCTGAAACTGTAAATATATTGACGATGAATACCATGTGCCGTTTATATGTGGACGTTATGCAAATATATGAAGATAGGGAGAGAGTATCTCTCGCCATGTTACACTGAATATCCTTCTCTATTTAAGTTCACAGAGCTAATGCAAACATAATGTTTGTTACCTGACGCAGTAATATAACATATAAATTATATAACACAATATATATGTGCCATATCTTACGTTTATCATCCCCTCTGCTTTCCAAAACATGACGGCCGTGGCTTTATGACGTCACATGCATTACTGGTGAGGTGAGGTATGGTGAAATAGGGTTTAACGTCGCGTCCAAGATTATTGCACTTATATAGCGACGTGCATGCACGCGTGTGTGTACTAGACGGTGGCTAGGCGGTCACATGCACTACTGCGTCATATACGTATGACATTATATACATGCACATGTAGAGAAGCGAATAAACGGTTTCTTTGTTTTTCATAAAGCTGGAGCGCATACTACTTAAAAGAGACCGCCTCCGTGGTCTAGTGGTAGAGCGTCCGCCCGGAGAGCGGAAGGTCCGGGGTTCGATGCCGCGTCATACCAAAAGACGTTGAAAGATGGTACTTGTTGTTACCCCGTCTGACGCTCGGCATTAAGGGTCGGCTCGGAGTCGGCTCGGAGTCAGTATACTGTGTCTGAGTGGGATATTCATGTAAACTGCGGCATGGTATCTCAGTGAGCTAGCACTATAAATCGGCATCAGTCCGGACTAGTACAAGCAGCAACACACACGTGCATGCACGTCGCTATATAAGTGCAATAATCTTGGACGCGACGTTAAGCCCCATTTCACCTCACCTACTTTAAAGAAGTGAAAGAAAACTCGTTTTCATTCGTATGACCGGATCAGTCATGGCCAGATTGATCGGGCCGACTTTTTTACATGACTATAGTTTATCTGTCATGGTCATGCCAGATTGTCCTATGAAAATATAGGGTGTTCTTTAACTTCTTTTGAGCAGTATAAATTCACATGTTGAAAACACTTTTACATGTATTTATACAAAGACATTAACCACGAGCGTGCGTCACACGAACTGAGGTCGTCTTCGACTACGAAATATCGTTCAGAGAAAATTGGTCTCAGTCTCGTTCACGGGATCCACGTGATCTTTATCAATATTGCCGGCAATTTTCATTGGTTGTTGTTTACACAAACTCGGTGTGTAGTGATCGGGAAATTCATTAAATTGATGGAAGATCTCGTTAAGAGCATGTTATTATTCACAAGACGTATGATCGAAACAGGATGTCCAAATATAGGTAAATTGTCTGTCTGATTGAAAGACATTGATGCAACCCAACGCTGTCGCTTCATTATGTTGCCGAGTGAGTGAGTGAGTGAGTGAGTGAGTGAAAGAGTGAGTTAGAGAAAGAGTGAGTGAGTTGGGTTTAACGCCGATTTGAACAGTATTTAAGCTATGTCGCGAAGTGTCAGCTTAATGTGGGGGGAAAGCCCGTAGTGATGCAGGTCTCAGACGTTTACCACTTTGGCGAAATCCACGAGCACGGGTATGATAGTAAATTTGGAACTTTGAACTCACGATAACGGGTTCCTGGCACGCCGAAAGCACTGTGAACGTGGAACCATAGATGACTGGGCCACTCGTGCCCCATGAGAAATATGAAATTCTCTACGATAAAATATTTAACTGCGGTTTCAGGGGTTTGTAATATATAGACGGACATTCCTATCTCACAATGAAACGAAACAAAGAACTTCCTGCCGCCACTCATAGGTGTTTTTACCTACTGATTGCAATCATCGTGAGCAGAGGTCAAGGTCGCACCATCGTGGTTGAAGGTCAAGGTTCCAATCACCATGAGCGAACGTCAAAGTCGCACCATCGTGAGTGAAGATCAAGGTCACGATATATTTGTCAGGAGTCAGGAAACAAATCTACGACGTTCAAAGGTCACATTATTCACAGTCACCATGTAAGTCACCATTGTATAGTTTTAAAACGAGTTCAAACAATCAATCGAGTATGCATTGAAGACGAATGGTTTTCTGTGCAGTACGGGGGGAACGGGTGGCCCAGTCGTCTAAGGCGCCGTGATTCGCTGTGCAGAGTTGCGTCCCTTGGGCACGCCAGAAACCTATGATTGTGGGTGCGACTCCCGGTTCGCCCCGATTATGTTTCTAGGTTTGTCAGCATCATACCCGTGCTCGTGGGTTTCACCGAAGTGGTAAACGTCTGAGATCTGCATCACTTCGGGCTTTCCTCCCACATTAAGCTGACACGCCGCGATATAACTGTAATACTGTTAAAAGCGGCGTTAAACCCAACTCACTCACTCACTAACTCACTGTGCAGTGCGAGAAATGCCTTATCACGAGCAAATCCGTCGATGCCAACAAAGCCTTTCAAAAAGTGTTCATTGGTATCAGATAAGAGAGGAAGCTAACGCTTGATTTCAAGATATTTAAAAGTTGGTTAGTACAGTTGAAGGTCATCATCGATTATTTCAAGTTCTGATTAATCCCCAGACTCAGCTTAAGCTAAGGCCACAGTGGTTCCTACAGACACGTCCTTGGGCAATGTGTTAATAAACAATCAGTAACTGGTGTTGTGTGCAAATTGGTAATTCTATTTGGACGTTGTGTTCTTAATTTCTCGGATATGCAATCGTATTGCTATGGATCTGTAATACTGTTACACGATCTGTCCTCGTTATCTCGAATATCCGGATATCTCGAAGTTACAACACGGCCCCGCAAGATTCGAGATAAAGGCGTTTGTGTGACTGTAGTCAGGTCACGTGTTACTCTGCTTCACTGCCATCATTTGGGTATTGGTCGATGATATCCTTTAGAAAGAAATGCTACATTCTACCAAGCGAGTCCTCGACGTTGTAAGGAGCTGTGGCACTGTGTACAGGAGAGCAGGTAATTATTTTCAAACTAGTGAGTGAGTGAGTGAGTGAGTTGGGTTTAACGCCGCTTTTAACAGTATTCCAGTTATATCGCGGCGTGTCAGCTTAATGTGGGAGGAAAGCCCGAAGTGATGCAGGTCTCAGACATTTACCACTTCGGTGAAACCCACGAGCACGGGTATTGTGCTGACATATTTTCAAACTAAGAGATAAAGGTGGTTGTTTTCAACCGCAAACCTGCAACACGTTGTTAATCGGCATTGTAGACTCAAATATGGTCGGTTTTATTCCGTAGCATTCTCTTCCAACGTGCACACTCAATCAGCTGTGGTGCCAAATGGTGAAAGCGTTCGCCCTTCACGCCGAATACCCTGGTTCGATTCCACACATCAGTACAATGTGTGAAGCTCTTTTCTGGAGTCCCCCCGCCGTGATATTGCTGGGATTTAACAAAAAGTGGCGTAAAACCACTTACTCAACCCAGCGTTATATTAACGAATAAATTTCATTTGTATTTTATTGTAAATATATATATGTAATTTCAAAGATTAATAATTAATAGCAATCTTATTTATAAGAACCAACTAAACTAATGGGCTGGGGTAAGGAGACACTTGAAAATTGGATTTGACAATAAATTAGTTAGTTCTAAATGCGGCGTAAAACCATACTCACTCATTCAATTTGTTTTACAATGTTTAGCCGCTAGTCTGGGTTCGAATCCTTATAGTATTAAACACATCAAACCGATGGCCTCTAAGAATGATTTGTGCTTATCAAATCAGACACAGAACTGGAACTATAGTTAGCACAGTCACCAACAGCCGCTGTGGCGCCGCCGGGGGTCTTACGTATACACCACAGCAAGTCCATGTTCATATACTCGTATATCTCGGCAAAAACAGCCTTCGTTATTTAATTAGAATATATAAACTGCAAATGAGACTTGTTTTTCCGAAACCTTTTGCTACAAAAAAATCAAATTAATAAACGAGTTGTTTAAATTAAAGTGAACCAGAAGCCTGTCAATGATATCAGGCGGCAGGTAATCAGATGACGGAAACCTGAGAGGTGTAGCCATCCGTTCCAGCTCTGACAAGCTGCCACTACCAAGACTCGGCACAACAAACTCCACTAAATGAGTGTCCGACTCCCATGGGCGGACTGCGTCCCCGGGGGAGGCTTAGCTGGGGAAAAACACATATGATTACACTGTAATGACATTTCATGGCTTCCAATGATCTGATACGGCGCCGAGAAAAGATGGGAAATTATTGTCAAAATAGATTTAATGGGGTGTTTATGCAATCTGAAAATCTCCACGAAATGGTAGGAATTTCAGAAGTTTCGTGTAATTTGTTCGGTAATGACGTGCACGGCACAACCTGGAGGCCCGGAGGTATCTTGTAACCACAAATCGGATTAATTATTTCTTAATGATCAGCGAGATATAGCTGTCAGAAAAAAAAGTATTTGGGAAGCACACGAGGGGTGCACTTGAAGGACCTCATTAAACAAGAAATGATAAGAAACGTGAAATTGGGACGAAGACGAAGACTCACTGCGCTTGTTATTTGTTAAGAAAAAGAGACAAATCTGAGCGAGCTATCGCGCGAGTGTTATTATGTAGAACGATGGTTATACAAACGTTTTAGAAATTATAGTGATACCCAGTTCACTGATTGCGACACTGGATACTCAAGTGATGTGACACTGTGGTTTGTGGTGAATTGATGAACGTGATGGAGAAATCGAGTTGGAAGTGAGCATGGCTTTAAGCTGCTTTTAACAATATTCTTGAAATTTCGCAACAGGGACACCAACAATGTGATATATTGTATCCATGTCGGGAATCGAACCCAGGCTTTGGGTATGACAACGAATCCTTATCAACCAGACTACCATACCAGTGTGTGGAGTTAGAACTCTTGGAGTTGTCTGTTGATTTGAGTCAAACATTAGATGCAAGGACTACTGTAATGTAACGTGAAGATGGCTATTTGTTCACTCACCCATAACAAGCATCTTCACCCAGTCGCTAATATACTCTCTAACTCACTTTCTAACTCACTCTCGATATCACTCTCTGTAACTAACCACTCCAACTCTCACTCTCTAACATCTCTCAAACTCACTCTCTAACTTTCTCTCTAACAAACTATCTAACTCTCTCTAACTCCCTCACTAACTCACTCTCTAACTCACTCACTAACTCACTCTCTGTAACTAACCACCCTTACTCTCTTTCTCTAACTTACTCTCTAACTGATTATCTAACTCACTAACTCACTCTCTAGTTTACTCTCTAGTTTAAGCCGTGAAGATCCGGGGTAGAATAGGTCTTCAGCAACCCATGATTGCCGTAAAAGGCGACTATGCTTGTTGTAAGAGGCGACTCAGGTGGTCAGGCTCGCTGACTTGGTTGAGGCATGTCCTCGTATCCTAATTACGTGGATCGATGCTCATGATGTCAATCACTGGATTGTCTGGTCCAGACACGATTATTTATGGACCGCAGTCATATAGCTGAAATATATTATTCAACAACAAACACATCAAATCAAACTCTCTAGTTTACTCTCTAACTCCCTTTTTAATTTACTCTCTAACTCCCTCTCTAATTTACTCTCTAATTTACCCTCTAACTCCCTCTCTAATTTACTCTCTAATTTACTCTCTAACTCCCTCTCTAATTTACTCTCTAACTCCCTCTCTAATTTACTCTTTAACTCCCTCTCTAACTCTCCCTCTAACCCACTCTCTAACTTTCTCTCTAAGTCACTCTCTACCTCACTCTATAACTCTCTCTAACTCACTCTATAATTTACTCTCTAACTTACACTCTAGTGTACACTCCAACTTACACTCTCTGTCACTCACTTTCTAATTCTCTCACTAACTCTCTCTCTCTCTCTCCTTAACTTAGTCTCTTACTTACTCTCTAACTCACTCTCTAATTTGTTCTCAAATTTACTCTCTAACTCTCTCTGTTACTCACGCTCTATTTCACTTTCTAATCACTCTCTTACTCTCTCTAACTTAGTATCTAATTTACTCTCTAACTCAGTTTCTAACTTATCTAATATACTCTCTATTTCGCTTTCTAACTCTCTAACTTATTATCTAATTTACTCTCTTACTCTCTCTCTAACTCACTTTTTTACTTATCTAATTTACTCTCTATTTCGCTTTCTAACTCTCTAACTTATCTAATTTACACTCTAACACACTCTCCAAGACGCTCTCTAACTCATTATCTAATTTACTCTCTAACTCTCTCTCTAACTCACTTTTTATCTTATCTAATTTACTCTCTATTTCACTTTCTAACTTATTCTCTAATTCACTCTTTAACACACTCTCCAACTTATTATCTAATTTACTGTCTAACTCTCTCTGTAACTCACTCTCTATTTCACTTTCTAACACAATCTCTTTGGTTCACTCCCAAGCATAATAGCAAACGTACTCTACAACTCAATCACTAAAGTCACAAGGAAAGACATGCACACATATGCCGCGCAAAAACACCCACCCACACACACACTGTGCGCAAACACGCATGCATACAAACACACAGGGACAGAGGCAAACACCACCCCCACACACACTGTGCGCAAACACGCATGCATACAAACACACAGGGACAGAGGCAAACACCCTACCACACACACACTGTGCGCAAACACGCATGCATACAAACACACAGGGACAGAGGCAAACACCACCCACACACACACTGTGCGCAAACACGCATGCATACAAACACACAGGGACAGAGGCAAACACCACCCACACACACACTGTGCGCAAACACGCATGCATACAAACACACAGGGACAGAGGCAAACACCCACCCACACACACACTGTGCGCAAACACGCATGCATACAAACACACAGGGACAGAGGCAAACACCACCCACACACACACTGTGCGCAAACACGCATGCATACAAACACACAGGGACAGAGGCAAACACCACCCACACACACACTGTGCGCAAACACGCATGCATACAAACACACAGGGACAGAGGCAAACACCCTACCACACACACACTGTGCGCAAACACGCATGCATACAAACACACAGGGACAGAGGCAAACACCCACCCACACACACACTGTGCGCAAACACGCATGCATACAAACACACAGGGACAGAGGCAAACACCACCCACACACACACTGTGCGCAAACACGCATGCATACAAACAAACAGGCACAGAGGCAAACGACACACAGAGACACACATAGACACATATCGACATATCCTTTAGTAGTTACCCAGTTAACTTCTTATAGAGATCAGAGTTAAAGAAATATCAGCTTTAATATACTACATTCTGAGAATTGTAACTGACACCGTGATTCGCGCTAATGTCGATCAAAGCGAGTCCGCAGTAGGGTCTGTATATTCCTCTATATTCCTATTTGATATATTCCTCAATGTGTTTTATCCACCTCAGACATTATCAAGACATGAAACTGACCTCCTCTTATGGACCGAAAACCTTTATTCGTCGTTCACAATGAATCTTTCTACGTTCCTGCACTATCGAGGATGAACAACGGAATTTTATTTTATTCATCGAATTTCTTCTTCTTGCAATTTTTGGCTTGATATTAATTCTTATTCAACAAAGCAAAGACAAAATTAATCAGAGTTTCCGTTCATCTCTGGCATAATCGTGTTCCTTCAACCGACAACAAGCTATTGTTCCTACTTTGAACAGAAATACGAAGATGATCGCTGATATTATGTTTCACAAGAACAATCACATTATGATTTTAAAGTTCATGGGTTAAAAAAGTATGGAGATGAGATTTATTTTTGAACTTAAACATGTAGTCTGAAACTGTCTTAAATCAGATGGAATACAATTTTCCGCATGGTTTCATGGACTCAAGCCGGTAATGTATCTCTTTTGATCTTCCCTGCTGAAACAAGAGCAGATTTGTCCAGCAAATAAAATAGAAACAACAAATCTATTCGAAAATGTTTCAAAGGTATTTTATTTCTCAAAAAGTGTTATTCCGTTTAATGTCATAAAGCAAAGATGCCATCTAATAGATGAGGTAGAACAACAAATTGCGTCTATATATTTACATCAACGAGTTCCATCACATCCTACACCAGACTCGATTAGATTTAAATACACTTCCCCACTTTAAGCTTGCTGAATTTCTAGATATCACAACCAAGCTTCTGCATCATGAAATCTTTGATTTGCATTTAGAAGTTGATAGAACGAGGGAGCGTGAAACTTTGTTTTAATAACTTCTTTAATGTGTTTGTAACAAACCCATGGAGATCCGGGTTAGAATTGGTTTGCAACCCATGCTTGTGTTAAGAGGCGACTAACGGGTCGGGTCGGGTGGTCAGGCTTGGTGGCTTGGTTGATGCATGTCATCGTATTCCAATTGCGTGGATCGATGTTCATGATATCAATCACTGGTTTGTCTGGTATAGACTCGACTATTTACTGACCGCCGTCATATGACGGGAATATTGTTGAGTGAGACGTTGAAAAAAAGAAAAGAAGAAGTGTTTGAAACGACATCGTCTCCTGGTAACGACATCGTCTCCTGGTAACGACAACGTCTCCTGGTAACGACATCGTCTCCTGGTAACGTCCTGTGCCTTCAGTGTATGATGACTGAACACTTATGTGGGGTTATGTCGTTTGTAGTGACGTTACAGGGCTACATGATTACTGACCTTATGTGTTGATTTATACACAGACAGTAACTGTTTAAACAGGAAAGGGTTACTTTTTGAAGATAACAAAATAAATAATGAAGCTAACAGGATTGACGAGTTGGGTGTTGTGTTGGCAGTTTTTATAAGTTATTCAGCAGTGTTAAAAGTATGAAACTTTGCAAAGAGGTTGAATAATTTATGCAATTTATGTTCAGACATGGGCCATCAGATATTTCCAATATGGTCCCCGCTTCCAACATGGCCGTCGCAGTTGAACAGGTGTATGACATGATCGCATATACTCTGATGCTGTGAGTGAACAGAGATGTATATTGCCGGGCAAAAGAAAGTGTTACCCATGTTTTATGGTGGCTAAAAACGAAACAAAAAAGAATTGTTATTCGATAGTGATGTATTTGATACGGGTATCATAGCTGTGTTTTGGACATTAGTGGGTGAGCTAAAATGTAACTCGCATCGGCATTATTTCAGCCATATAGCGACAATTTTTTACCTTAAGTTTTGCAATGCTTCCACGACTGTTTCTAGCGTTGTAACGTCGTGATAACGTCATTTTTGGGTCAAATCCTATCTCCATGCGTACTTTCTTTTGCCCGGCAGTTTATTTTGTGACCGATTCAAAATGGTGTATTAACATACTTACAGAGTATTTGCTTCAGGATTTAAGTGGTTGAGAATATATTTTTTGATAATGTTTACAATGTTTGTAGATTTCAATAATGATAACAAAAGGCAAACTACACACTTACAACATTTCAATTTTCATAATTAATTTTGCAGAAATGGCCGATCAATTGGCAACATTTTCAGGAAACATAGCTTCAAAGGGGGCCATGATTAAGATCGGATCGGAATTATGCTGTGTCATAGATACTAAAATTATTCCAGGTTTCAGTGTATATGTGAGAAATTTAACAAAAGTAGCTAATTTTAAAACGGTAATACGTGACGTCTAAAATGCGACTTTATTTTATTTCACATAGCACATGTTAAATGTTTTTTCTGAACAACAGTTGAGTAATTACCCACACTGGTCATGAACCTCATAATGGATGAGTGAGTGAGTTGGGTTTACCGCCGCTTTTAACGGTATTACAGTTTTATCGTGGCGTCTCAGTTTAATGTCGGAGGAACGTCCTGAGTGATGCAGGTCTCAGACGTTTACCACTTCGGTGAAACACACAAGCACGGGTATTGTGCTGACAAACCTAGAAACATAATCGGAGCGAATCGGGATTCAAACAGGCAATCACAGGTTTCTGGCGCGTCCAAGGGACGCAACTCTGCACAGCGAAACGCGGCCCCTTAGAGGTGAGGTGAGGTGAAATTGGGTTTAACGTCGCGTCCAAGATTATTGCACTTATATAGCGACGTGCATGCACGTGTATGTGTGTGTGTGGCTGCTTGTACTAGTCCGGACTGATGCCGATTTATAGTGCTAGCTCACTGAGATACCATGCCGCAGTTTAACATGAATACCCCACTCAGACACATTATACTGACTCCGAGCCGACCAGTCCTTGTTTTAGCCCCTTAATGCCGAGCGCCAGACAGGGTAACAACAAGTACAATCTTTTAACGTCTTTTTGTATGACGCGGCCCGGGATCGAACCCTGGACCTTCCGCTCTCCGGGCGGACGCTCTACCACAAGACCACGGAGGCGGTCTGCGGCCCCTTAGACGGCTGGGCCACTCGTGACCCTCATAATGGATGACATTGTTGAGAACATCTCCTTCACCATCGCAACATCACTTCACAAATAGGAGGGGAAGAGGGTAGAGGTAGTTCTGTCATTTGACATAAACATTACATACGGTCATGTTAAAACTTTATTGTATAATTTAACACATACAATGATGTTTAGTTAATTAAATTGCGACCGGGGACAGTGTTTCGTTGCATTACTTTGCACAATTTGAAAATTCACTAACGCTTATTATGTTGGGTTAACGCCGCTTTAAATAGTATTTCAGTTATATCACGCCGTGTCTGATTCACTTAGGAGGAAAACGTGAAGTGATGCAAGTCTCAGAAACCCACGAGCACCAATATAGTGCCGAGAAACTTAGAAACTTCGAACCCACGATCATAAGTTTCTGGTACTCCAACTCTGCACAGCAAATTACGACGCCTTTGACTGCTGGGCCACCCGTATACCAGATGTGCGATAGGTCTGTTTGTTTGTTGTTGAACGCCGCACTCAGATGTATTCCAGCTATATGACGGCGGTCTGTAAATAATCGAGTCTGGACCAGACAATCCAGTGATTAACATCATCAGCATTAATCTACACAATTGGGATACGATGACATGCATCAACCAAGTCAGCGAGCCTGACCACCAGATCATGTTAGCCGCCTCTTACGACAGCATAGTCACCTATTACGGCAAGCATGGGTTGGTGAAGACCTATTTTACCCCGGATCGTCACATGTCCTGTGCGATAGAAAATTGTGTCGGATGTACATATAAAATAATATGATCAACTGATTTGATTATGAAGAGAGACACAATATCGGAGGTTTGATAACATATCTATATTGATTATATTCTCAGTTTTCGGAGTTCCTGGTACTCGGCCATAGTGAATCTGGTCATGTGACATTACATACGAAACCCAGCATCGTTATTGAAGGATCGCCTGGGCTTGCATGGTGTCAAACATGAACAAGCGTCAATAGGTCTGTTTGTTTGTTTGTTGTTTAACGCCGCACTCAGCAATATTCCAGCTATATGACGGCGGTCTGTAAGTAGTGACGGCGGTGTCAATAGGTCTGAGTAGGTTGACAATGTGATTAACAGTTAAAGAACATGTTGTAAATGCCAATGTCACACAGATTGGATGTTTCTATAAAACTGAAAATATGTACTACCATAAAAAAAAAATGAAAAGTTCAAGATTGAAAGTGATGTAGAAAGCGACCCAAAAGCAACAACCAAGGAGGTTATAAAATGTTTCATTGTTAATGGCTGGCTTCTTTCTTTGGATTTCAATAGTTTCTTAAAGTGTCCTCTTTTAACAGTGAGTGGGGTTCTTACGGAGAATCTTGGTTTATTGCCAGGAAATATGGTGGTCAAGAAACCATTGAAATCCAAAGAAAGAAGCCAGCAATTAACAGAGACCAAGGCATGTACCTACCCCGTGTACTCCTCTGTGCTTTAATCACATCATCCACCAGATATGGACATCTTGATTGCCTTATTGTTACCACAGTCAGCGCCTTGTTCATTACACCCAGCTCAATCACAACACAATCCTTGTACTAAATTGCCTTCGCTTCTGTTAATATCATTGGCTTCGTCATTACATTGATATCTTGGTACGTTAACCTTACCTTCTGTAAACATATCATAGCACATATATACGCTTCCTCAGTATTCACCTTAAGAAGGGTCAAGAAGTACCCTTGAGTCGTCGTTACAAATAATAATTATTAAAGAAGTTGTTATCCATTAAAACGTGTTGTTTTCTTTCAACTTATGAATGTCTGTCAAAGACTAAATTAAAATAGACTTTGACAGCCACAGCCATGATAGAATTATACTTTCAAGTTACGTTGCACAAAGCCGATCATTTAAATTTCATCGTAATATTGGTGCCAGGCCATATATGGCTATGCCGTTCTCTGAGTTCTTTTAAGTACAAGGTAGACACAGTTTTTTGGATAGCAACTTCTTGAACTGAAGTAGCGATGTTTCGGAAAATATTCTTATACATATTGCTCGACAGGGATCAAAGCCGAAACATCGCTACAGTCAACTACGGTTATAACGAACTCGAAGGGACCACTCATTTTAGTTCGTAATAACCGTAGTTCGTTATAAGCATATATACAGTATTTATACAACAAATGGTCGGGACTAAAAAAATAAGTTCGTTATATAGGTCAGTTCGTTATAAGTGTGTTCTTTATAAACGTAGTTTACTGTATTTCAATTTAATAAGAAGTTGTTATCCATAAAACTTTGTCCACTTTGTCATCCGTCAGCTTCTAAGAAATGTCTACAGACAATTTAGTTCTATTATTAATTCAAACTAGTAATGTCATTAAAACAGCTTACATATATCTCTCTCCATTAAACGTTACTTAATTTAATAACACACGCATTCATGACATGATGTCATTTCGCAATAATCACGTAAAACAGTCATACATTTCTTGCGCTATTCAAACTGAAATGTAATTAATGACACATTGGGTCTTTGTTGTACGGTGTTGAGCAGATACCTTTTGAAACTTATGAGGTTTAGTCAATAAGAGAAAGGACTATTGCAATATACATTGTGTTAAGGCACGTTTTTCAACCTTGTTGGCGACCATCTTGGAAACCATTGATTGGCCCTTGTCGCCAAAGGCTTCTATAGTACAACTTTTATTCCTGGTATACGATATTTACGATACGGAAATACACAGGGTAACAATCTCGATATAGCGTCCAGGGATTATCCGGGATTTGTTTACCTATGAGAGAAAATCTCCCCTGGTCCAAAAGCAATGAGATGTTTTGGCGTGTGATGAGATTTTGCTTATTTTCAGAGATATTTCATCTTCACACAGTGGAAACTGTATTTGAATTCCGGTACCAGTGACTCGAATAATGTTGCAAGTAATATTACCAGATTATATAGATATATTTATCCTCGGATATCCTATTTTCGAACATTAATTATTCACTGCGAATACATGTATTTAAAAATATTAGCATTAGTATTAACAAAAATTACATTCGACTTATATTTCTGATCATTGTCTATTTTAGGAGAAATTACACCGATATTTATGTATTTCTGATCATTGTCAACTTGATTGGGAATTATTCGCGACGACAATTATAGATTGTTCAGGAGGCATGTTTACCACCATCAGCTGTTCATGTCGTTGGCATGCAGGAGACAACAATCTGCAGTTATCAAACTTCGACAATGTGTGTTTAGATTGTAATTCAATATATTAAGAGTGATGACTTGAAATAGCGAATGTTGTAAATGGTATTACAGTTTGTTGTAAAAAATAAATATTATTTACATTCCAGTGCTTTAGTCAATTTCGCCGTCTTATTTCCGTCTGAAGTGTGTACCATATAAGAGGCCGGGTCTCTGACCGTATCAAATGAAATCTTATCAATATGGACTTTTCAATTAATAAGAAGTGACAGTTCATTATACAGTGACTATTGCTCATGGTTCACCCTCTTGTTTAATTACCAACAATTAAGTCATTTATTTCACACAGAAGGCGGCGTGTTTGCCATGTGCAGCATGTTTACGAGTAACCGGAAGTCGAAAAGACTGTTGACATTTGCGTTAATTTAAATGATTAAGTCACAGTTTTCAATTTTTATGGACAAATTTGGAGGCAAACGTATCGTAGCATATTCTAAAAAATCTAAATCCAACTTGCTGCTTGGCCACTAGAAATAGTTCAGAATTTGTAATTCACGCACGGTGGCCATTCTTGCACGAGGGTACGTTCATAAAAAAAACTCTTCCACGGGTGCCGTCACCCGCTTGGCGAATCTCATCTAAAATACGATCGTTTGTGATCTGAACTTTGTAGATTATTATGGAGAAAGAGTTGTATGTATATTCATTTAGTTTTTGTTTTGCTGTCAATCCAAAATAGATATTTGCTCGTGTTTTGAAACTTTACCCGTGATTGCTATATTTTCTCTTGATTTCTGCAATGACGCACATACATGAATATCACCGTCGTTGATTTCTGCTAGGATTTAAGTATTAAAAAAATATGTTTAATAACTTGGATTTGTAGATCACGGAATAAGATTTTCGTGCGCTACCAAAGTGTTTAGTTTGTGAAAACAAACTCTCGTTTCGCCAGTCGGGGATAAACAAATGTTGCGCACTCCACCATGGTCAGCAGATGCAAAGCTCCATGCAGTGATAGAGGAATCGGTTATGCAGAGTAAGTGATAGCATGGAATGTTGCGAGTATGCAAATCGCGGTTACGATTGACAACTTTTGACGATTGATTAAATTAGCGTGTAAGTTTTTTATTGACATTTTTAGGTACCGTAGATAAATTTATTCAAGCAATACGACATTTTCTATTTTTTATAGGTGAAATGAGAGTGTAAATGCAGACAAAACTATTGAAAGATCTACGCGACTCAATGCTGATGCGATATCTACGACAACTATGCGAGAATATCGCGGAATCGCGCGGTATTGCGGCCTAAGTCAGTCCCTGAAAGTCTGCTGCGTCTTTAACAAATGGTGATCTCCGAGGTTTGGTAAAAAACTGTTCATCGAACAGACTGAGTAATTCATGAACCACCAATATTCCAGTTGCACCATGACAGTCTGTACCTGAAAAATCAGTGGGTGACATCATGAGCAACGATCCGCATCGTCAGAATACGACGTCACACAACCAGTCAGATTAAACATAGCCACAAACTCTTCCTCGTTTTTTGTTGGCACATTGGTGGCTTCTACAGGGAATCCAATAGAAGATCCTTGGATTGCGCATTCTAGTTATGGGATTTTTAGAGCTGATTCTACGCCATTCAAGACGCGTGATCTAGTGGATAGAACGTCTGCCCGGAGAGCGGAAGGTCGGGGGTTCGATCTCCGGCCGCGTCATACCAAAGACGTCAAAAGCTGTTACTTGTTGTTACCCTGCCTGGCGCAAGGCATTTAGGGGAGTCAGTATACTGTGTCTGGGTATTCATGTTAAACTGCGGCATGGTATTTCATTGGGCAAGCATTATAAAAACGACATTGGTCTGGGCTAGCACAAGCAGCCACACACACAAACACACACGCGCATACACTTCGCTATATCGTAAGTGCAATAGCCTTGAACGCGACGTTGAACCCCATTTCACCTAACCATGTTCGAGACGAACTTATAATGACGTTACTTCTATTTGAAATATGACTGAACAGCGTGCTCAGTGCGCATGCGTAGTAGAGTTACGAGAAGTTAAACTATTTCATATTTCTACAGCGCGACAGAGTGGCATAACGCCAAGGATAGGCTCCACGGAGTTGACCTATGTAGCGTAACGAGTTAAAACGCTTTGACCAAACCACGTGACCATGGGTCAAGACGTGTCTGCAGCAGGGGATCTAGTGAATGGGCTGGCGACTAGGGCAGCACACTTTTTTAAAACACTTCCGGATTCAATATACAGAAGACAGAATATCTTAACAATATTCCTTGAAAGCGTGAGTACATTATCATCCAAAATTGTACTCACATGTCAACATACATCATAATTAATGGATGATAAAGATGCAATATTTACATGATGTTTGTTTGTGGGGACTACGAGTGTGTCTCAAGTACTATCAAGTCGACTGCGATAAAAACGTTCAATGGACGCCATTTTGAATCGGAGGACCCGCTGACCCTATCAGTTCGTTCTGACTGCCAAAGCAACCGAGCTGAAAAACACAAATAATAAACCCCTCTATCGTCTTCGCTTTCGTTTACAAGTCCATATCTATTTCAGCAATCAATAATGGCTTAGTTTGGACACTAAAGTCGAAAGCGAGACGAAAGCTGGCCCACGACCACTCGAAATGATGGTGAAAGTCTTTCGAATTCTGTAAATAGGCTAAGAGTAGCTCTGAAAGCGAACACAAATCTAAAGTGATGGTATTGAAGTAATCTAATCACAAGACACTCTGAAAGATAGAAATCAGACTTGCTTCCGCGGCTATTTTCCCCCATGAATCTCTTGTGGGAGATCTCGTCTGCTCGCTTACGATCACGAGGAATCCTTTCCCAGCTAACGTTTCTTGTAATTCACTGTGTCTCAAGTGGTGCCGTCTTGTAACGCTGTTAGCATCGATTCTTCGGAGAATCGCCGATTGAACAAGCTTATTAAGATAATTGACACGGAAAATGACGGACAGAGAAGATCCCGATATTAGAAAATTGATGTTTGTATGTTCCATTTCTTCTTTGACCTCGTCTCCCTCTGCCTCGCCCCCAGACATTAACCAATAACTCTGTGCCAATTGAAATTTACATCTTCCTGTGCAGGGTTTGAATCTAGGGTCTGCCTTGTTTTGTATGGCGTTAACACACTTAAAGCTTTCGACGTTCGTTCTCTTGGAAAGAAAAAGATTGGCGGATTTCGTAAAGGGTGATCGTTCTCAATATCTGTCGGGGTAATTGGACGGGGTGAGTGGGGCTCGCGTTTTACCTAATTACGGCTAGTGTTCCACGCGCGACACAGGAAAATCATTATACTGTTTAATAGGGGTTGGAATAAGGAGAATAATTTGGTCCTCCGAAACCCATCTGGTGTGGTGTAGGTGAAACAACACTTCAGCTTTTCAATTGGGTCATCTCCAGATCTGATAAGCATGCTGTCGCAGCCATGACGGATGGAGACGAAGTGTATTTTAATTCCAAGCTGAAATTTGATATGGTAAGGTTGAATAACATCTTTGGGACTTCTGACACATGGCATATCTGTCAGAACTATCACATCTGCCGTTAGTCGTGACGCAATGATGCAGATTGGGAAGAAAACAGGAAGCTGTGGATTACTGGCGTTATTTGATTACGATGACATATTTAATCAAGGCAAAAAACACAGCTGATGCTTAAAAAGCAGAAACACACCAAACTCTAATTATTCCATTTGCAAGCTTGGGATAAATCATGTGCTGTGTTTAGAAAACTGCGTTTAATATGTGTAAATCGCCCAAAACGTAAAACTAAACAAGTAACATACAGATGGGGATCTCTGGTTGTATAGAACACTGGTTACATCGACATTACACGTTTATCTGATTATTGGAAAAACACGGGTAACATCGTCGTTACACGTGTATCTGATAATACAGAACACGGCTTATATCGAAGTTACACATAGATATGATTATATCGAACATGGGCTATATCTGAGTAACATTGCATGTATGATTATATAGACCGCGGGCAATATCATTGTTAAATCTCCGATCACATAGAACACGGCTTATATCGAAGTTATACGTGTCACTGATTATTTAGAACACGGGCTATTTTGTCATTTTGTCGAATTGACATGGAAGGTCTGTGGTTCGATCCCCGGCAGTGTGATACCAAAATACGTTAAAAGATGGTACTTGATGTTACCCTGCCAGACGCTCGGCATTAAGTGGATAAAACAAAGACTGATCGCTTCGGAGTCAGTATACTGTGTCTGAATGGGGTACGTTAAAAGTGCGGCATGGAATCTCAGCTGGCTAGCCGTCTAAATCAGACATGAATCTGGGTTAGCACAAGCAGACATAATTGTGAAGGAGAAGACGTTAAACCACATTTCACCTCGCATAACATTACTACGACATAGGGGGCACTGGTGGCCCAGTCGTCTGAGACGACGCGTTTCGCTGTGCAGAGTTGCGTCCCTTGTGCACAAACCCGTGAAGATTCCGGGGGTACAATAGGTCTTCAGCAACCCATTCTTGCCGTAAAAGGTGGCTATGCTTGTCGTAAAAGGCGACTAACGGCGACTAACGGCGACTAACGGGTAGTCAGGCTCGCTGACGTGGTTGATGCTTGTCATCGATCCCAATTGCGTGGATCGATGCTCATGATGTTAATCACTGGATTGTCTGGTCCAGACTCGATTATTTACAGACCGCCGTCATATAGCTGGAATATTGCTGAGTGCGGCGTTAAACAACCAACCAACCAACCAACCCTTGTGCACACCAGAAACCTATGATTGTGGGTTCGAATCCCGGTTCGCCCCGATTATGTTTCTAGGTTTGTCAGCACCATACCCGTGCTCGTGGGTTTCACCGAAGTGGTAAACGTCTGAGACCTGCATCACTTCGGGCTTTCCTCCAGCATTAAGCTGACACGCCGTGATATAAATGGAATACTGTTAAAAGCGGCGTTAAACCCAACTCACTCACTCACCCACTACGACCTAGTAAATGAAACCGTGGTCTGGCAATTCAGGCAAGTTATGTTGAAACCGAATATCCATCGCCTACATGCGTCGTCATGGCTTATTCCTGCTTGATCAGGTAGAAAACAGTTAAAAAAAACAAGCCCTCCCTGGGGACAGCCGTCCCGCTTCTAATACCACGATCACATAACATCCGGACTCGCTTCTAATACCGCAATCACATAACATCCGGATCTGGTATAAAACGAAATACCAAGCACACGATCTCCGCATGCTTATACAAGGATATGTCGGTGATTTAGTCACACAGATTTTGTTTTCCCTCGATTTTCATTATGTCAAAACTGTGTAACGACAAACTCTCCGTCGAATCAACCCCCCACACGCAAATGCACGAAACGCTTGATACGCAAGAAGGCTGCCGCCCTGAGACTAGCTATTTGTTTTAACAACAAATATAATGCGTGTAAGAATGGCAAAACCAGTCTTAAAATCATCATAACGAACTCGTCGACCGTACACAATGTTTTCCCTTGCTCGCAGATAACCATCGTACGACGCCGGGGCCTCATTACCCGAACTGGCTGTGGATACAATCGCAAATTCCGGGAAAACACGAGAAAATGCCCCATTAACTGATATCTTCTTGCTGTGTCGACTTGTAAAATAATTATACGATTTGAAGATAAGAGATGCATTGCTCTAGCTTATTTGTTTTTCTTATCAACTAATTATAGGCAGAGACTGTTTTTCGTTTGTTTTGTTGTCCGAGTTTTTGGAACCTTTCTTTGAAATATGTTATTTCGTGTAAAGTCATGTTTTAATGGATACTTTTATTCTTCCTTCATTATCCTAGAATTGTGATGTGTGTACAATTCACGTTCGTAAATCATGTTTAACTTGTGTTTATCGTACTGTTTGTAAATATAATTTGATTGTTTACTGGGCAAAGAAGAACTAGAAGCTGATACGTGTTTATAAGATGAGTTTATTGATTTGCGTGGTTTAAAAATATAACAAGCCCAATATTGTGTGGGTTGAACATATATTACACAATATGTTTTGACGTTTAAACTGAATAAATAAAATTACAACGTACTCGTCAGTTATTCAGAGAGGCGTTGGGGTAACTTAGTGGCTAAGTGTTCGTTCATCACTTCGAAGACGAGTTCGAATCCCAGTATGCTGTGTGAATGTCACACTTGGTGTGCTGGCTGAATATTTCCACTACACTCACTCAGTTATTTCAATATTAGGTGAGGTGAAATGGGGTTTATCGTCGCCGTCACGATTATTGCACATATAGCGACTTGCATGCACGTGTGTGTGTGTGTGTGTGAGAGAGAGAGAGAGAGAGAGAGAGAGAGAGAGAGAGAGAGAGAGAGAGAGAGAGAGAGAGAGTGTGTGTGTGGATGTGTGTGTGTGTGTGTGGATGTGTGTGTGTGGATGTGTGTGTGTGTGTGTGTGTGTGGCTGCTATTACTAGTCGGAACTATTGCCAATTTTATAGTGCTAACCCACTGAGATACCATGTCGCAGTTTAACCCTCTAAGACACAGTATACGAACACCAGGCCGACCAGTCCTTGTTGTATCCACGTATTGCCGAGCGCCAGGCAGGGTAACAACAGGTACCATCTTTTTAACGTGTTTTGGTATGACGCGACCGGGTTAGTGAGTGAGTCAGTGAGAGAGTAATGCAGCATATCACAGACACATGTACGTACATCAATCTGGATACGGCATATCAGTGACACCCCACCCCTTATAATGGGAGTGACACGAAATCGCATAGTCCTGCACCATGACCGTGGAATTTATTTATTTTATGAAAAAAATTAATCTAGAAATGCATACAAAAGCAAGTCTAGCCTACTCAAGCTAGCTCTATTCTGAAATCAGCATAGGGAATTTTTTTTTATTTTTAGAGTTAGGAAGGATAGTGTGTAATATAAGATTTCAGAGACTAAATGTGAGTCTAGCCATCGCACGGTACTGACAAATACGAATCATAATCAGGGCGAACCGGGATTTGAAGCCACATTCATCCTGACACGCCATAGACCCGCCAGAAATAAAGTTACCTAATTTACAAACATATATCTACAAAATGAAATAATAGAATCCAAATGGAGCCCAGAACAAGGTTCTTTTCTTGCCAAATCATTCTAGACTTGTGTTGGATTAATTTTTTATTGTATTATGTAGGGACTACACCGCTCCTCAACATTCTTGCGCGAATTCCCGCGCTTTAGCCGACTGGATAGCTAAAAGCTATGCAAATAACTGGGCAAATACATGAAAAAATGTCTACCTAGTCACCTTAGGTACAACTGTATGTGGTTGTTGATTATTGCTCACTGTTTGTTTGTTTGTTTGTGTGTTTGTTTGTTGTTTAACGACGCACTTAGTAATTTTCCAACTATATGACGGCGGTCTGTGATTGGTATCATGAGCATCGATTCACGCAATTGGGATGCGATGACATGCATCAACCAAGTCAGCGAGCCTGACCACCCGATCCCGTTAGTCGCCTCTTACTTCAAGCATAGTCGCCTTTCACAGATAGCATGGGTTGGTGAAGATCTATTCTAACCCGGATCTTCACGGGTGTATTGCTCAATAAGCAGAGGTTATATCTCTTTATAGAGTCAAGGTCTATCAATGGTTAGTTGGTTGTTTAACGCCCCGCTGCACTTAGCAATAGTCCAGCTATATGACTGAGGTCTGTAAAATAATCGAGTCTGAACCAGACAATCCTGTGACTGACATCATGAGCTTCGATCCGCACAATTGGGGTACGATGACATTCAATCAACAAAGTCTACGGGCCTGACCACCCGATCCATTCTGTCGCCTCTTACGACTAGCATGGGTTGCTGGGGACCTATATTTGTATGTGCGTGCGTGTGTGTGCATTTATCGGACAAAGGTACCTAATGAGAGAAGGGCCAAGAATTTCTTTTGATTTTATTTGGCCTTGTCAACAATCGGACGGCAAACATGGATTCGGCACAGTCGGAATAAAGGTTATAGCGTTCGTTGTCATACGAACATGCTGTGTTTTTTCCATTATTTTTAAAAAAACAAACAAGACGTCTACAAGTAGCCTAAATACAAGTGCAGGTCACAGAAGAATTTGTCATTCCCCTATACAAAACTGGTTACCAATCTCCGACGTCAGTGACAATGCGGGAACCTACACAACGCCATGTGATACACAAGATAAGACCAAAAAAATAGCCTACTGCCTTAACTTGTCCATGTTTTTTGTTGTTGATGTTCCATAAATCAATTTAATCAGATACACGACACAGCATAAATAAAGACATTGCCAGAACAGAATTCAACGCTTTGGTACCCGCACGTGCCTTCTGACATGCTGCGGTCGTTAATAATTCCAAGTATACGACAAGAAACGTTGCAAGTGTGCTTGTTGACGTTGTTGACTGCTGTCATGAAGAACGAGGCCACGACGACCCAGCACGCGCAGCGAGGATGGGGTCTCCCAGGGTACCGTTCTGCAAAGCTACTCCAGCGCAAGGACCACCGTAATGCTTCGCCCTTTCAAGAGATTATTCGCCGTATCGTAAGTGTCATATGTGAGGAAGAAAAATGGCATTATGCGAGGCGTTTGCGTTTATTGAAAAATGATAACTTTACTCTTGAGTTACATGGGAAAACATGTGGCTGTGTGTGCGTGAGTATGGTTTTACGCCAATTTTAGCAATATTCCAGCAATATCAAGGAGGGGGACACCAGACATGGGCTTCATTCATTGTACCCATGTAGGGAATTGAACCCGGGTCTTCGGCGTGACGAGCGAACGTTTTAACCACTAGGCTATCCGACCGCTCCTGGCGTGTAACCTACAACTGAAATACTGTTCAAAGGGGCGAAAAACACAACTCTTCCACTTTGGCATGTATGGGAGTTATGACAAACGTAAAACTAATGAAAAAATCGCTTTATGAAACCGGGCCCTGATAACATGTTGGAAGAATCATCACAACGCAAGTCGGCACACAACTTGGTGTCAATTCTAAGATTTTGTTTTGTTTGTTGTTTAACGCCGCATTCAACAATACTCAAGCTATATGACGGTGGTCTGTAAATAATTGAGTCTGGACAAGACAATGCAGCGGTTGAGATCATGAGCATCGATCCATCCAATTGGGATATGATGACATGCATCAACCAAGTCAGCGAGCCTGACCACCCGTTCCGTTAGTCGCCTCTTACGACAAACATAGTCGCCTTTTACAGCAAGCATGGTGTTGCTGAAGACCCATTCTACCCCGGATCTTCACGGGTCCAATTCGAAGATATTTGACTCATGTCGTCAAACTGTACACGTCGGACAAAGAAAATATTCTAATCGATTTTTTTCTTCAGTTTTGATGAAAAAGCAACAGAAATTGTCTCTGCAGTATTTCGGTATTTAATTGAATTTTTAGAATACTCCATAACATGTCACATTTACCAGGTGAGGTAAAATTTGGGTTTAACGTCGCGTCCAAAATTATTGCACTTATATAGCGACGTGCATGCACGTGTGTGTGGCTGCTTGTACTAAAGTACTCATGGAAATGAAAAAAACCTGTTTTGCTGGATTTAATAATCGACACAAAGCATTACGTAGATGTAAATACGAAATAACAAAACAACTGGAAAAGTACTAGTCTGGATTTGCTAGTTTTATCTCAGTGCTCAATACAAAATGTACTTTACAGGAGGTAATTGTAGGCACTTTCAACATTCAAAAATAAAACTAAGTCCAAATTGACAAGGCAGAAACAGGCTATAGGCATTATGCAAATTAGCCCGGAAAAAAAGTTATCAAAACAACAATAAAAATAACAGCTATGTTTATGTACATAATAATAATGACATGTAAGTTGTTGTTTGAGAAGGGAATATGTTACTTTTACGTTCTGATATTTTGACAATGATTCACTATCCCACAATGCCACTCACAAATCACTAACCACTGACAAATCACATGCACGTGGGTTTTAAGCACCTGTTTTTTTTTTAGTCCGGACATGAATACCTCACTCAGACACAGTATAGTGACTCCGAGCCGACCAGTCCTTGTTTTAGCCCATTTAAAGCCCCCAGACAGGGTAACAACAAGTACCATCTTTTAACGTCTATTGGTAAGAGGCGGCCGGGGATCTACGGGCGGACGCTCTACCTTTAGACCACGGAGGCGGTCCACAATTACGAGAATTCCGTGTCCAAAACGTTGGAACAAATGGTTTTAAATGTTAAGAATTTCGGGCATCGTTTCTTTCTCAATTCTTAATTTGCAAAAATACGTGTCATTCGGCTTGGTGAAACGAATACCGTATTAATTATGCATTAAATTGATAAATGATTATCAGAACAATCCCGATTGAATTGTATTGTTTTCATACTTTGCTTATCTCGTCGATTCCAAATGAAATTTCGTGGTATCGAATAATCAATAAAACCCGCTAATCTAAAAACATGTAATGCGTATCTCCAATCTCAATAAAATCAGATCTTAGTTCTCGCTACCGCTAAACAAAGATCTGAAGACATCCCATTAGGGGTCACGTCAGACAACCTTTCATCCGACCAATCAGAGCGTCGCTTACCAGATCATGAAAGTGACAGTCGGAATGTGATTTCTAATCATGCAACCTCAAAAACTTTAACACGGGGTATTCCGAACGATAGTTACGGGTTTAACGACTGAATCCATACAATCTAGACCATCTATTAGCCATTCCAGAATGTTCTTTTGTTCAGGTTTCAATTTTATAATCGAAAATTTGTCAAAATATGGTTCGAAGCGTTGTCGCCAATTTGACATCAGTGCCGTAAAGCACGAGAAAGCTGCCTTCTGATTGACTAATGTCGACTTCTTGTCAGTCCTTCCATTGGTCGGTCAAAGTTCGCGCAAGGTCATTCTGACGTGACCCGTAATGGGATGTCCTCAGATCTTTGTTTTGCGGTCGCGAGAACTAAGATCTGATTTTAATGAGATTGTACGTATCTCCAAAATAACACCCACTTATCTAAAAGCATGCAATGTTTATGGGAATTGTAAATAGAAAATGTTATCTTGATTTTCAATTGCACTGTTTTCCTTGTTGTGTACACTACCCGTGAAGACCCGGGTTAGGACAGGTCTTCACCAACCCATGCTTGCCTAAAAATGTTTGTCGTAAGAGGCGACTAAAGGGATCGGGTGGTCAGGCTCGCTGACTTGGCTTGATGCATGTCGTTGTATCCAAATTGCGTGGATCGATGCTCATGATGTCAATCACTGTCTGGTCCAGGCTCGATTATTTTCCGACCGCCGTCATATAGCTGAAATATTGCTGAGTGCGGCGTTAAACAACAAACAAACACTGGATTGTCTGTTCCAGACTGGATTATTTACAGACTTCCTTCATATAGCTGAAATATTGCTGAGTACGACGTTAAACAACAAACAAATAAACATAAGCTATGCGACAGACGTGTCCCTCTGGGATGCCATGACGTATTTAAACGTGGATAACGTTTTGTGAGTGTGTGAGTTGTGTTTAACGCCGCTTTTAACAGCATTCCAGTTATATTGCGGGGTGTCAGCTTAATGTGGGAGGAAAGCCCGAAGTGATGCAGGTCTCAGACGTTTACCACTTCGGTGAAACCCACGAGCACGGATATGGTGCTGACAAACCTGGAAACATAATCGGGGCGAACCGGGATTCGAACCCACAATCATAGGTTTCTGGCGTGCCCAAGGGACGCAACTCTGCACAGCGAATCGCGGCGCCTTAGACGACTGGGCCACCCGTGCCCCCTGATAACGTTTGGTGGTTCAATGGAAATGCTAGCGCATGGGTAAACACAATGCTAAAACAAATAGTTATACCTTTCTATAAAACTGTATATGAAATGTGACAATTTTTGCAAATTTAGGACTGAGAAACAAAAAATGATATTTATCAAAAACATATTCATGCATGTGAAAAGCCAATTTTTAGTTTTCGTATACAGTTTAACACCGTCATCTCCGCCAATCACACTGCCGCTTTCGCTCACTTCGTTTCTGAGTGTGTTATCAATACACACTAATGATATTTTACAAACATGCAATTTACTTTGTATGCAAACATATGTGATCCGACGAGCTAGTTCATCGCAGACAGATGTGCAAAGGTCACCTCATGTCAACTTACGACAGCATGCAGACGACCACGGCGGCGCACGTGCTGCACGTGTGTTTCCAATCCAGTCTAATCCGACTCACAACGGCATGATTATTTCTTGATTCAAACATCGTGGCCAAAATAATCTCGGCTCGGAAAGCACCTGAAATTCGGATGAGCTCCGCTCAGCTGTCATGTCGAACGAACCACCGAACAAACATGGCGGCTTGGATGTAAATGAAGTGTTGCCGCAAGGTGGCGCATCGGCATGGTCTTAATGTCTTCGGCCATGACGAGGGACACATGAAACTGAAGTGGGGAAATTTAGCTCATTACATCCCAGCTGGTGTACGTCAGAGAACTGGTGATCTTTGGTTAACATTGTTATAGCTCCGTTACCCTCCATCAGAAAATAAATATCCATACAAATATGTCGAGACCGGGAGCGAAGCAAGAGTAATTTGGTTAACAATAATGGCGACCGAGAGATAATCTCTTCCCCTGTCACTTTCGAAGCGTTCCCTCATCGATTTTGATTTGAGACTTGATTTGTCGTCTGTGTCATTGTAAATGACTGTTGGGGGTCAATGATTGTAGCTTTCCAATTAGTACCTTAAATGTCTGCAAGACTCTGGGTAATTTGTCATCTGCTAGATATTTCTTACACGATGTTTTCGAGGATGTGTAATTTCCAATTACACTCGCCATGTTTTGTCCAAGACGTCGCTTGGTTCTCAGACAGATATTCAAGCTTTCTGTTATTGGAGCTGGAAAGTTCTGGAAAATACAACATGAGAGGTCTTGCTAACAAAGAATGATTGGCAAAACCTTGCTAATTTCACTAGGATTGTGATGGGCGTCTGGGTAACTTATTTTTTTAAGCATTGACGCGACATACCTATGACATGGGTTCGATCCCCGGAAATTCGTTGATACTTACAAATGCAGCATTCCGTTGGGATTCCGTCCAGAAAAGGCCTCCATTACGCTTTTGTCACTCCAGGATTTGGTTTGGTTTGGTTTGTTGTTTTACGCCTCACTCAGCAATATTCCAGCTATATGACGGCGGTCTGTAAAAATAATCAAGTCTGGACCAGACAATCCAGTGATTGATAATTATCGTGAGCATCGATCCACGCAATTGGGATCGATGACATGCATCAACCAAGTCAGCGAGCCTGACCACCCGATCCCGTTAGTCGCTTTTTACGACAAGCATAGTCGCCTTTACGGCAAGCATGGGTTGCCGAAGACCTATTTTACCCCGGATCTTCACGGGTCTGTCACTCCAGGAATCTAAATTTAAATCCTGTGGTCAGACGTGGTGATTGGGTTGATTTCGTGTCATGGTACATCGTGTCACGTTGCTTATAATATCAACCATTGGTTTCTCAAACTCAATTATACTCTTCAAAAAAGAAACGCAATACGGATATTTTGGGCCATAAAAGCAAAATTAGCGGACCAAGAGGTGCAAAATGAAGAGGTTTAATGTGTTATAATGTCAGTGACAAATTTCCCGGATCAAAATGACCACAACATGGACATGCAAACCATTAGTCGGGAAACACGTACGATTCACAAAAACGCACCCAGTGCATGAACAAAAGGGCTATGGAGCTGCACGCACCGTCACAGGCCGCATGCAGGCAGGGGAATCTTGATCAGCGAAAGCCAGGGTTTTCAATGTAGCGCCCAGCACCATCACAAGGCCCTGGGATCTGTTTCAACAGCATTTGTCAACACGTGACGACCAAGAGTAACCACCCCCGCCCAAGACCTCTAAGATCCGACTGCGCCACCTACGTGAAAGGACGACCACAGCCACCTCAACCGCATCCCAAATACCCGGACTGCGAAGAATCTCCGACCGGACCGTACGAAACCGTTTAGGAGCAGCAGGTCTACGAGCAAGACGTCCTGTTCGACGCGCCATATTGAGTCGACAACATCGTCAACAACGACTGCATTAGTGTCGTCAACACAGGGTATGGCCTCAGCTGCGATGGAGAGATGTCTGGTTAAGCGACGAATCAAGATTTCTCCTCCGTCGAGGGGATGGAAGAGCACGGGTCTACAGACATCGGGGAGAATGTTACCCCGGAAACTGTTTACAGGAAGTGGACAGGTTTGGCGGGGGTAGCGTTATGATGTGGATGGATATCCCTCATCTTGGCAGGACAGGTTTGGTCCATATCCAGGGCAATTTTACGGCTAAACGATACATCAACGAAATTCTCCTACCACACGTCCTCCCAATTGAAGCCAACGGCAACGGTGTATAACGACAGGACAACGCTCGACCGCATACAGCACAGATCACAAGAGCCTGTCTACACAACAGCAGCGTTGATGTTCTCCTCTGGCCCTCACGATCCACGGATTTGAGTGAGTGAGTGAGTTTGGTTTGACGCCGCTTTTAGCAATATTACAGCAAATCACGGCGGGGGACACCAGAAATGGGCTTCACACATTGTACCCATGTCGGGAATCGAACCCGGGACTTCGGCGTGACGAGCGAACTCTTTAACCACTAGGCTACCCGACCGCCCCCCACGGATTTGAACCCGATAGAGCACCTGTGGAATGAATTGGATAGACGGCTTCGCCGATTTCAACCACAACCTAATACATTGCAGCACCTGGCTTTTGCGTTGCAGGTCGAGTTGGCTACCATGCCCCAGGATGTGATTCGCATACTCGTCTCTTCCATGGGCAGGAGATGTCAGGTCGCTATCGATTCCAACGGGGGACATACGCGTTATTGATGGTAGCTGGCCTTCGCCTTGGATTTTTCCTATGTACTGATAACTGAGACCACTACAATCACGAAGTGTTCTCTCCACAACATTTTGGCTCAATACCTTGTACGGTTCCTTGTATAAATGTATTTTCCTACCTCGCACAAATCTGGCTTTGCGTTTCTTTTTTTTAACAGTATATTTAGAAGCTGTTGTGATATATCTGGAAAATTGCTGACTACAGGTAATAACAAACAACACTACAAGGTTGGCGTGAACTCACTGACTATTCATGGTTACAGCTTTATATATATCTACCGCCACACATGTAAAAATAATTATAATATGGAAAGTCTGTCAATTACTGTAAAGGTAGCCTCCACTGACAAACTGACATCGTCATTGGTTGTTTTGTCCAGTTGAAATCCAAACAGAAGATAAATATTCCATCGATAGTACTTGACTTTCTATGGAGGCGTCCTCAGATCTTCTTGAAGACGTAGAGCGGTGGGGCAGCCTAGTTGTAGCAGCGTTCGCTCGTCAAGCCGAAGACCCGAGTTCGATTCCCCACATGGGTACAATGTGTGAAGCTCATTTCTGGTGTCCCCATCCGTGTTATATACAGCTGCCGTAAAAGTCACACACTCACTCTTACAGACAAGTATCGTATCGGAGTAACTGATTTGACTTTATTGAGACTTTATATGCTCCTTGACGTTCCTGAAGCTTTTCGTCTTTAGTATCGCTGGTGGCGCATTTTCATGGTCTTGACGTCTTCGGCCATAGTTGATTCAGAATTCATTGACCTGCGGAAATGAAGGTCAATGGGTCAACGCAGAAAGTGATCCAAACACCCGCATAGCATATCAAACAATAGCTTGTTAGAGAAGCAAGCAAGTAATACAAATTAGGGCGCAAGTAGTTCCTAAAAGTATAATCCATCTTTTAAAGAGGATATCGGGTGGTCAGGCATGTGCATGTCATCTTATTCCAATTGTGTGGTTCGATGCTCATGAGATCAATCACTGGATTGTCTGGTCCAGACTCGATTATTTACAGACCGCCGTCATATAGCTGGAATATTGCTGAAAGCGGCGTAAGACAACATACCAACCAAATCCATGGGAGGGCGCGTCAGGTGAACCCTGGGCACATTTTGACCACCCAATCAACATGAAGGATTCGTGGGTTCATAAGCCGATCAGATGTCAGCTTTCTAAAACAATTTAGCTTCATATTTTACCGCCTCGATTCGGAAATTTCGAAAATCTCTGCCAAAGAAAACAGACACAGAACACAACTCTACTCTATTGTAACCCTTTAAGGTGTAAATGCCATTGCCTCACAAACGACTGGTTGTATCGATAGTCAACAATATAAAACTGCGGCATATCTTTTTTAGCATTCGGATTTCCTCGCTTATAACCGTTTTCGAAATACAGAAATCAGATATGCTTCGTCCAAACGTACCGAGAATTTAGAAGCATTGACTCTGATTGGCTTATTAAAAAGGTCACCTCACGTGACCCCCTTTGGAGGTGTTCTCAGATCTTCACGGAGAGCGGTATCATATCGGAGTAAAACATCTAATTTTAATGAGAGTGTCCAACCATGAATATCCCAATCTCCCAGTCGCAGTCCCCTCAAAATAGAACTGATATTCCCCAAAACATAATTATGTATATAGATATAAACATACAACTTCCCTAAAAACATGCACATTTAAACACATCAACGCCGACCAGATAAGATAGCATAGCTGTATAAAGATCAGCACGTCCATCTACCAACTAGCCCTCATTTAAACGTGTTATGTGTTTAAATATGCAGACATAAGACTCCTCCAACCACGGTCTGGTTTCCGTTTGTTAATCCCAATTGGCCCCATTTGTACCGCTGTCGTGTAAATTCCATTACCCGACGCTCATTTCCAATCTTCCTGTTTATAAACATTTTGACTTCATTTATTCAGATCGTCAATACGGTGCCTCAAGTGAACCTGGAAACCCCCTAGCGGCAGATAGTGGTACTACGGGATAAACGTAGAACTTATTAATCTACCCACCCTCCCTTCAAAAAATAACTCTCCAAAATATGTGGGCAGCGCTACCCCCAAAAGCTGACCCTTTGATAAATATAGGCAAGTGGCTTCAAAATACGACGTCAGTATCTATAGTCTATAGAGTGTAACGAAAAAATTGAAACCGGATACGTGTTAATCCGGACACCCTCTTTCTGGACACACGTGGCGGTCGGGTAGCCTGGTGGTTAAAGCGTTCGCTCGTCACGCCGAAGACCCGGGTTCGATTCCCGACATAGGTACAATGAATGAAGCCCATTTCTGGTGTCCCCCTCCTTGATATTGCTGGAATAATGCTAAAAGCGGCGTAAAACCACACTCACTCACTCACTCTTTCTGGACATATGGATCGACATCCACACAAAGGACATTACCCCGTTGATTAATTTGTCCGGTCAGCTGAACTTTCTAAATAACCAATCAGCGTCAATGCTTCTGAAGTCTCGTTAAGAGGGAGAGAAGCATTCAGACTAGACTAACAGCTAGTCTCTGAAATGAACATATCTTACAGAAAGAAACAGTTGTTAAATTATCTTGATAAAAATATAATAAAAAGGAGCCCAGAGACTTTCTTCATGCCCGATACTGCAGTAATCTAGACTTGCCAAGCATTATAGACTTGCATGGACTGTATTGGATATATTTGTATCAGGGTCTGTATGACAGACCACATTCAGAACTCAATATCTGTATCTCGAAAAGAAACTAAAACGACAAGTTCCGAAAATAGAATGTATAACGGTGCTATTATATTGTTGAAGATAGTTCATACATCCCGTCCTTTCTGAAGGCAGTGGCAATTAAACCCAAAGGAGAGTACTATAGATGGACTATTTGTGTTCCGTTTGAATTTCACTTGTACAAACCGAAATTTCCGAAGCAGTTAACAAATGAAGCCTAATCGTTTTAGAAAGCTGACATCTGATTGGTTCATGATAAAAACCCACGGATCTTTCATTGAGATTGGCGGTCTAGGTTCGTTCAGGGTACACCTGTGGCAGCCTTCATTTGAAGTACAGTCAGATCCTAACACAGAGAGATATCAAGTCAGGTCAAATCATTTTATTCTCATAACCACCCAAGAACATATTTCACAGAATATTTACAATCATGGGTGTAATTACACGCGATGAAAGACAGACCCATAGATATTGGTATGATATACACCATTATGTTTTGTTGACCTTAGTGAGAATAATCGAAGTAAATTCAGAACGTTTCTTCATATCGCATTCAAATAGAAAATCTGATTAGAACGAGGTTACCAACTAGCAACCAACGACAAGGTCAATATAATTAATATTTCAACGGGGGCACGGGTGGCCCAGCCGTCTAAGGTGCCGCGATTCGCTGTGCAGAGTTGCGTCCCATGGGCACGCCAGAAACCTATGATTGTGGGTTCGAATCCCGGTACGCCCCGATTATGTTTCTAGGTTTGTCAGCACCATACCCGTGCTCGTGGGTTTCACCGAAGTGGTAACATCTGAGACCTCCATCACTTCGGGCGTTCCTCCCACATTAAGGTGACACGCTGTGATATAACTGGAATGCTGTTAAAAGTGGCGTTAAACCAACACACTCACTCACTAATATTTCATCAGGAAGGCTAACGACCCCCACGACATTTTGAAATCTTTTTGGTTTCTTGGCCATCCTAGGATTCTCTACCATCCAAATACCCGACACTCAACCACGCCTACCCCCACCCCACCAATCGCCCATCAGAATCAGTGTCTGGTCCCACGCTCATCCATTCATTCACCCCCCTCGCTCAACCCGACCGGGACCGAGAGTGTACGGAGACCTCAACGAACTGAATAAGCTTGCTATACAGATATACCTGCACGTGTTGTGCAACGAGTACATAAATAACCCTTCTGTCGTTATCACATATAATTGGGGCTCGATGCCAGACGATGAACGGTTAATTCTAAATCAAGACCTGCTGATTGGAGTCGGGTACGTATGGCCCGTTCATCCCTACAGCGTCAACTTGCGCTTCCTAATTGTGCACATGCTGCGTTGGAGCCAGGCGTAAGGATGAACACACACACATTTATCAAATATTATTCTGTCATAAGGGCGGATTTATGGCATATTTAAATCATGTTTTAAAGAGTATATACACAGAATGGAATTAAAAGGGCAGATTATAAAAACCAAAACTATTGTTGTGTAACGCCACAGTCAGCAATATTCCATCGAATGTGGGATAGATGACATGTACAACCGATCTTAACCACCCTATCAATTTAGTCGCCTTAAGACAAGCAAGGCAGTCGAGTAGCCTAGTGGTTAAAGCGTTGACTCGTCAATCCGAAGACCCGGGTTCGATTCCCCACAAGGGTACAATGTGTGAAGCCCATTTTCCGGTGTCCCCCGCCGTGATATTGCTGAAATATTACTAAAAGCAGCGGAAAACCATACTCACTCACTCACCCACTCACTCATAACGCAATCCGACGTGCATTATCATAGTCAAGCCAAGTGTTAAATCTTTTCTCTCGCGTTGATAGAATTGCCAAAGAAATTCGATTTAAAACAAGCTGAAAAGTTTCTAACAAAACACAATAGCGTCTTGCCTCCAGAGATGCTGATCTTACGGCGACAGGGGACCCGCCACGGGATGACTTTAGCAGATTACTTGCAAAATAATTCAGTTGAGATTTGCACCAGTAATCCTGATTTCCTAAATACAGATTACACGTTCCTTCCCCAAATGGCGACCTGGACCCCACACGGAGCGCCATCAACAAGCCATGGTTCCTGCACGACAGAACTTCTCCACAAACCACACCGTTACTCGCTGTGTAAGTAGATTTCCTCACAGAATACAATTAGAGATCTTAGGTTCTCGTTAGAGACATCCACGTGGTGGGGCCAACCACATAGTGAGAGAACCAAGGGCGCCTCGGCGTCTCCCATGTGAGAACTTGTGATTAGAAGAAGAACCTCTTGCGTCAGAGACCTTGGCTTATTCGTGAGACGTGTTTTAAGTCTCGCACAGCTCTGACTCCGTCCCCTTCCCGCCACAATAGGAACCACGGGTCTAACTTTTTCTCACCAGCGTCGGAGGCAATTTTCTCCCCAGAAGCTAAAAGAACGTTAATTTTGGTAATTGGAAATCTCTGGAGCACCAGATATATTTTGCAATCATTTCCGTCCACTGAACTCTAAGAGCTTGCAAGATGAACTATCATGCCTTAAGGATTTGCGGGATGAACTTTCATATTTTCAGACACTTTGGGGTAAAATGTATAGTTTTGTCGTATCTGAAAAACAATGGACTTTATGTTTAAATTTTAAATTTTGCTAAATAAAATATGATACAAAGCACCATTAAGATGAAACAATCTCTGAATTATACTTATATTTCAAGTCAACGGCTGTGGTGTTGATTACTTAGGACATGGGGGGCACGGGTGGCCCAGTCGTCTAAGGCGCCGCAATTCGCTGTGCTGTGCGTCCCTTGGGCACGCCAGAACCTATGATTGTGGGTTCGAATTCCGGTTCGCCCCGATTATGTTTCTAGGTTTGTCAGCACCATGCTCGTGGGTTTCACCGAAGTGGTAAACGTCTGAGACCTGCATCACTTCGGGCTTTCCTCCCACATTAAGCTGACACGCCGCGATATAAATGGACTACTGTTAAAAGCGGCGTTAAACTCAACTAACACACACACTTGGGACATGGAAATTAGATCCATGAAAATATATAGTAAACATCTTGTATACTTATAAGAAAAACATAGAGATCTTGAATATTTTTTGGGATAATTTTTTGACATTAGGCTCTGAGACTTCACTAATAAATATCCCCCCAAATATTCAGGATCTCTAACCATTTTTGGTCAGAATATGTATAACAATATATGTGAAGACTTCGATGTAGTTGATTTGTATCATGGATAATTATTTACTTTCCAAACACTCGCCATCTTCTATCGTAACAGGCCGAAGGCCCGGGTTCGATTCTCACGTGTGTACAATGTGTGAAGCCCGTTTCTGGTGTACCCCGCCGTGATATTGCTGGAATATTACAACATAAAACGTAAAACCATATTCTTACTCAACCATTCGTCAAATTAAGGAACAAGAATTCTTTTGTATTTTATTGTAAAAATATGTGTAATATATATTGTAATGTATGTGATTATTGAGACTAATGTTTTATTTCAGTCTAGGCTATGAGAACCGACTAAACTGCTGGGATAGGGAAAGGATACACTCGAAAATTGGATTCGACAATAAACTACAAACGTTATCAGAAAGTTAGAATTACAAAGCTGTAAGCAGTCGTCGAAACTCTGCGAACGTAAGGCCTAAAACAAAACTGTGACACCCGTATCAAATACATCACCATTGAATAACCAGTTCTTTTTTTATTCATCTTTAGCCACCTCCAAATATGGGTGTATCCTTTCTTTTGCCCGGCAGTTTATGAAGACGATACTCCAAGGTATGAACGCAGTGATGAGAATTTGGTTGAACTATGATTGATTATTCAAGCTCCTAACATCGCTCCGCGTAAGTGTATACTGTATTCATCAGCTTCACGCAGCGATATCGCCGGGATAATAGCAATGCATGTATGTGTGAGATAAGTGACGGAACACTGACACCCGTCGCTACACGAGCCTGTAGAGGAGGCATGTTTTACACATTCTGACGCAAGAAGAATTCGAATGTGAGGAAAATTGACTGGTATATGAAATCAGTGACAAGTAAATTGGATAGAAAAAGTCGACAGTAAATTGGCGCACACGTCAGTTTGAAATCACGCCGCATTCACTGGTGATCATATCAACTCGTTACTTTAATCGGAACATTTCAAAAGCATGAATTTAATTTACGTTTTTTCAAGTACGTTTTTTCGGAACATCTTAATTTTGAAAGCAAAATAATGAGGTCTGGAAGAGATTTTTGAGAAGATTTTGCAGACGGCGTGCGAGGTTAACGAATGGCCGTCCAATCAGTTGCAATTGGAAGCAGACGATAGTATCGCGCCATTTTTGACAGAGACTGAATACGGGCTGATGGGCAGATTTTTGATTCTTTATTCCATCAACAATTTTACAGTAATAAGCTAGCAAGTCTGATGAAAAAACGCTTATCAGAGAATGTTTAATCTAATCAGTAGAAAATGAAGTATAATTAGGCAGGGTCCGTCCTCCCTTCACGTGCAACCCCGGACCTTGGCGATGAATCAGGCCGCTACCCCCGAATCCCGCCTTTGATAAGCAAGCTTAGTAATAACAGCTTTCCTTCTCATTATCTTCAGTATTGATATCGCCAATTATCAAAAATTCCCCCTTCATTTTGCTGCTTCGATTTCCTTTCAAACAATCAAATTACAGTGGAAATTTTGCGTCAAAGCTGCAGAAATGGCGCCCACTGAGGTCTCTAAAACGAGTAATTATTCAACAATCGGTAGAGTTGCAATTAATAGTAATTGAGTCGCTAGAGATATTTATTAGCCCCCGGCGTCCGGTGCTCACATTGGCTTGATCTCCCAGCTCCCCTAAACTCAGATTCCAAACTCAAGCTGTGTCCCCCAGCCGGGTCCCCTGCACCTTAATGTACACAATCCCGGGATCACATTAAAACCCTGCACCCAGCCGGGGCCGCTGTGCCTTAATATGCTCAATCCCGAGATCACTTAAACTCCTGTTTCCCCAGCCGGGGCCCCTGTGCTTTAATATGCACAATCCTGGGATCACTTTAAACCCCTGTTTCCCCAGCCGGGTACTGCACCTTAATGTACACAATCCCGGGATCACATTAAACCCCTGTTTCCCCAGCCGGGGCCCCTGTGCCTTAATATGCACAATCCTGGGACCACATTAAACCCCTGTTTCACCAGCCGGGGCCCCTGTGCCTTAATATGCACAGTCCCGAGATCACATGAAACCCCTGTTTCCCCATCCGGGGCCCCTGTGTCTTAATGTACACAATCCCGGGATCACATGAAACCCCTGTTTCCCCAGCCGGGGCCCCTGTGTCTTAATATGCACAATCCTGGGATCACATTTAACCCCTGTTTCCCCAGCCGGGGCCCCTGTGCCTTAATGAACACAACTCCGGGATCACATTAAACCCCTGTTTCCCCAGCCGGGGCCCCTGTGCCTTAATATGCTCAACCCCGAGATCACATAAACCCCTGTTTCCCAAACCGGGGCCCCTGTGCCTTAATATGCACAATCCCGGGATCACGTTAAACCCCTGTTTCCCCAGCCGGGTCCCCTGTGTCTTAATATGCACAATCCCGGGATCACATTAAACCCCTGTTTCCCCAGCCGGGGCCCTTGTGCCTGAATATGCTCAATCTCGAGATCACTTAAACCGCTGTTTGCCCAGCCTGGGCCCCTGTGCCTTAATATGCACAATCCCGAGATCACTTAAACCGATGTTTGCCCAGCCGGGGCCCCTGTGCCTCAATATGCACAATCCCGAGATCACTTAAACCCTTATTTCGCCAGCCGGGGCCCCAGCGTCTAGATGTGCACAGTCCCGATGTCACTTTAACCCCTGTTTCCCTGCGTCTGAGCGTGCTCAATCTCAGTCTCACTTCAACCCTTATTCCCATTGTAGTCTTTTTGTAGTATTGGATTGGTAGTTCCTCTATAGGGTACGTTGGTAGGTTCCTTTGAACAGTATGTCGGTATTTTCCTTTGTAGGATATGTCGGCAGGATCCTTTGTAGGGTACGTTGTTAGATGCCTTTGTGGGATACGTTGCTTGTTTCCTTTGAAGGGTACGTTGGTAGGTTCCTTTGCAGGGTACGTTGGTAGATTCCTTTGTAGGGTACGTTGGTAGGTTCCTTTGCAGGGTACGTTGGTAGGATCCTTCGTAGGGTACGTTGGGAGGTTCCTTTGCAGGGTACGTTGGTAGGTTCCTTTGTAGGGTACGTTGATAGGTTCCTTTGCAGGGTACGTTGGTAGGATCCTTCGTAGGGTACGTTGGTAGGTTCCTTTGCAGGGTACGTTGGTAGGATCCTTCGTAGGGTACGTTGGTCGGTTCCTTTGTAGGGTACGTTGGTAGGTTCCTTTGTAGGGTACGTTGGTAGGATCCTCCGTAGGGTACATTGGTAGGTTCCTTTGTAGGGTACAGTGGTAGGATCCTTCGTAGGGTACGTTGGTAGGTTCCTTTGTAGGGTACGTTGGTAGGATCCTCCGTAGGGTACGTTGGTAGGTTCCTTTGTAGGGTACAGTGGTAGGATCCTTCGTAGGGTACGTTGATAGGTTCCTTTGTAGGGCACATTGGTAGGTTCCTTCGTAGGGTACGTTGGTAGGTTCCTTTGTAGAATATCGTGACAGGTGTATACGTGTATATAAGTTGATGTTCACGGGCCTATCCACCCTGTATGCGAGGATTTCAGACTATCGAGTTTTGTCATGACCTCTAATGACCCCCGATTAAGCCATATGTATTACTGTGTATGCTTCTAATCTCCGACGGGTCCCTGCTCAAAATTTTACAAAAAGAATCGTTTCTTAGAGCAGACCATTCACCCTCCCTCCTGAATATCTATAAATCCTGCTCGGGAGGGTCTTGAAACTTCCATGAATGAATTCCCGTTTCATAACAAAACTCCTCGCTCTACGGTGGCCCATAAGGGACATGTTTAGAGATTTTCAAGTCTTACTCTCTTTCATTCGAACTATTACACCTTTTAAAACTGAAAACTGATAAAGGAAACTAGAAATAGCCGGAAATCCACGAATATTGCCCCAGACTCCAAAACAAACAAATAACACGTATATTGAAACGTGAAAAAACGAATATAGAATGTAACACACAGCGGTATGAATATATTGCACAGAGGTAGAAATATATCACACAGCTGTAGGAATATATCACACAGCAGTGGGAATATATCACACAGTGGTAGGAATATATTACACAGAGGTAGGAATATATCACACAGTTGTAGGAATATATCACGCAGCTGTAGGATGTATCACTAAGCTGTAGGAATATATCACAGTTGTAGGAATATATCACACAGCTGTAGGAATATATTACACAGCAGTAGGAATATATCACACAGCTGTAGGACTATTTCACACAGCGGTAGGAATATATCACATCAGTACGAATATGTCACACAGCAGTATAATTTATCACACAGCTGTAGGGATATATCACATAGCGGTAGGAATATAGCACACAGCTGTAGGAATATATCACATCGATAGGAATATGTCGCACAGCAGTAGGATTTATCACACAGCTGTAGGAATATATTACACAGAGGTAGGAATATATTACACAGCTGTAGGATATATCACACAGCTGTAGGAATATATCACAGTTGTAGGAATATATCACACAGCTGTAGGAATATATCACATCGATAGGAATATGTCACACAGCAGAAGGATTTATCACACAGCTGTAGGAATATATTACACAGAGGTAGGAATATATTACACAGCGGTAGGATACCTCACACAGCGGTAGGAATATATCACATCGGTAGGAAAATGTCATACAGCAGTAGAATTTATCACACAGCTGTAGGAATATATCACAGAGTGGTAGGAATATATCATACAGCAGTAGGATTTATCACACAGCTGTAGGAATACATTACACAGCTTTAGGTGGTGAGATAAAGTAGGGTTTAGTCCAAGATTATTATTATATAGCGACGTGCATACACGTGTGTGTGTGGCTGCTTGTACTAGTCGGGACTGATTTATAGTGCCAGCCCACTGAGATATTATGCCGAAGTTTAAAATCAATACCCCACTCAGACACAGTATACTGACTCAGAGCCTACCAGTCCTTGTTTTAGCCCCTGAATGCCGAGCGCCAGACAGGGTAACAGCAAGTACCATCGTTTAACGTCTTTTGGTAAGACACGGTCGGGGATCGAACCGGACGGACGCTCTCCACTAGACCACATAGGCAGTCCCTAAGGAATATATTACACAGCGGTAGGAATATATATCACACAGCCTTAGGAATATTTTACACTGCGTTAGGAATATATCACACAGTGGTAGGAATAGATTACACGGGCTTAGGAATTTTTTACACTGCGTTAGGAATATATCACGCAGTGGCAGGAATATATTACAAGGGCTTAGGAATATATTACACCGCGTTAGGAATTTATTACACAGCGGTAGGAATATATTCACGCCACGGTAGGAATATATTACACCGCAGTGAGAATATTCTAACTGCGGTGGGAATATTAAACAAGACAAAGTATATTTCACGGGCCACTGGCCAAACACGATACACACAAAAACTTTATATTGCGCACAGCAAGTACTTTTACTGAGAGCTCATACCCTACCCCCTACACCAACCCCAAACCTCAGCCCATCTAAGTTGCCTAAGAGTAATCTAATTAAGGAAGTAAAATCTGTTTCACTCCTCAGTGATATGAGAAACACATTTGGAAAGATTAGATACTGCAAACAATTTCTCAAAACTTCTAAATAAAAGCACAGACTTTAATTTGTAATGACATGTCGCGGAAAATGTCGTAATCGGATAGATTGATATGGAGAACAAACAATGAGAACATGTTATTTGTCTTCCATATCGGGGGCGGTGGGGTAGCCTAGTGGTTAAAGCGTTCGGTCGTCAAACCACAGACCCGGGTTCGATTCCCCACATGGGTACAATGTGTGAAGCCCATTTCAGGTGTCCCCCGCCGTGATATTGCTGGAATATTGCTAAAAGCGGCGTAAAACCACACTCACTCACTCTTCCATATCGGTTTTACCAACTAGACACAGAAGCGGTCATTTGGGTCCAGCCCTGCCCTTCTCAATCATACAGATGTGTGAACGTGCCCATTAGATTCTAAACCGCTCAATTTCAGCATCAGTTAAATTCCTTTCACGCGTCAATGTATCTTATCAAAATGAAACCTGGTGTCACTATGTGATGAAAGTTAATTCCGCCACATTTTTTTTTCAATCTTAATGGATGTGTTATTGAATTTACACAGGGATTACTTGATGAATACAGCCATATCTATTCAAAATCGTATTTATATAACATATCTTCGAACGCGGATAGTGTGGATAATTTAACATGTAAAGTACGTTTCATAAACCCCATATTACAACGCGGTGGGACTATTTAAACCGCAATGATAATATTTTCTGCAGTTTTTCTATTTTTTTGTTTGTTTTCATTTAATTTTCTAATTCTCACTTGACTTTTAGAAGTTTCAATGAACACTTACTTCTCAGTGCTTCATATTTGGTTTTCATGAGATTTTAACCACTATTCAGTATTTGCTTGCTATTTGATTTATATTTGACTTCACCAAGTTTGGGGATACACAGTTCCTTTTAAATGCTTCTGTGGTTTTGTAATTTTAGTTCGTTATAACCGTAGTTCGTTATAAGCATATATATAGCATAACTACGGCAAATTGTCGGGACCAAAAAAGTAAATTCGTTATATCCGTCAGTTCGTTATAAGCATGTTCGTTATAACCGTAGTTTACTGTAGGCTGAAACAACAAAGACTTCCGAAATAAATAATGGGGATGTACATAATACATGGAGTTATTTCGAAAAAAGAAATCGTAGTTTATTCCATATATACAAGCCAAAGGCAAATATACAAAATAATAACTAAAATACATTGAGTCCACGTTGGAAGCATGGACAGATTGTTACTTCACCCCCGTTCCAAACCCACCCACAGCCATGACCCACGACCCTCGGTGGGTAAAAGACAAAGTTAGCTCATTGACATATGTAATTATAATTATTTAAATGATTTTGAGCATATGAAATATATATTTAGATAAATTATGAATAATTAGAGGACGCTCATCTTGTGGCACACTTGGAAATCTACATAAATATTCAGATAGATATCGTCTCAAGATACTATAATAAGGACACAGCATAACAATATGATATTCATCTTCCAATTCATTAATACAGAAAGGGCAATAAGATTTTGGTATGCAAACTTGAAATTTGCTCACCTCCCCTTTTTATTTATAAAATATAAATGTCTATAATTACATGTCTATAACATATGGGTCGCCGTATGCTGTATGTTGCCAACAGATGGCGCTGGGGTAAATCAGTGCAGTGACTTGTTTTCCTGGCCCCAATCCACAAAGCGATCGTAGCGCTACGACTTTCGTAAGTCTATGTTAAAATATGGGAGTTACGATCGACTTAGTGCTACGATCGCTTCGCAGAACGTGGCCCTGTCTTGACGGAAAAACCGAACGTGAGATTGTTAGGTTGTATTCAAAACAAAAAGTATTTTATTTAAGAATTGACCTTCACTTTGTGTGAGTTCATTGGAGTATGAACCTTCATAGAGTGAGGGCCAAACTGTATGAACGTCGGAGCTTGAAGGGTTTTCCCAGGAATGTATTGGAAAGTAGTCCCGGCATGGAGTGACACCTCGCGCTGAACGTATGGACGTCAAATTGTGTCGTTCATACGCTTATGAACGTCAGTTTCTCGGTCATGTGACCAGCTTCTCGTCCAATAGAAAAGCCGTATATCGTGTAAACTTCAAATTAAAAAATTATTTGTACTTGAGATGAGGAACATCAAAAATAATATTCATGCCCTAACACCATGAGTGAACAATCCATGTGTCGGATAATGTCTAGCTACAGCTCTACCATCTTCCCGAGACCCGTGAAGATCCGGAATAGGTCTTCAGCAACCCATGCTTGCCGTAAAAGGCGACTGTGCTTGTAAGAGGCGACTAACTGGATCGGGTGGGTAGATTTGCTGACTTGGTTGAAGCATGTCATCGATTCCAATTGCCCGGATCGATGCTCACGATACCAATCACTGGATTGTCCGGTCCAGACTCGATTATTTACAGACTGCCGTCATATAGCTGGAATATTGCTGAGTGCGGCGTAAAACAACAAACCAAACCATCTTCCCGAGGCAAGTATGTCCATCAGTCCACTTCAAAGCCTTGTAGATAGGCTAATTTAGTTGACTCTTTCGTCTCGTGAAGATGCAGTTGATCGCCTGCAACATTTTTCCAACAGGACATTTAAAATTGTAAATATCATTTTTTCTGCATCTTTGAATCTTGAAATTGTTTTAAATTGAAATATCATATAGTATATAGTTGATAAACTCCCGGTTGGGTGAGGTCAGTATTAACGTAGGAATTGTCTTCTCATGAAGGAGACGATAATGTTTCTACAGAGATCACAGACTCCATCTTCTGGTCGAAATGACTTGATCAAAGCTGATACGACCCGAATTCTCTTTCACACCGAGATTTACAGTCAGCTCTTAAGACATTACGCGAGAGAAATATTACAATAACAAGCAAATGATTCAACTCAAGACCGCTGGCCTTTATGGAACAGTACCAATAGAGGATAATAGATTTGGTGACATTTCCTTAATAGCTTCAATAATCCTGCAGAAGCTTTTTGTAAAGTCGTGGCAAACCTTAGCTGTGAGATGGACACGGCGTCCCTGCCATGAAGAAGCATTTTTGCTTTATTGTCATTTCGAACTTTCAAATTTAATTAAGTGAAAAAACTTTAAGATGTGCTTGAATTTCAAACTTTACAACGAGAATCTAGATTGAAGCCTAAGGATACCACCGGACGAATCCAGCCACTTGAAGCCTACGTAATTTAAACATTGTCGAGTTATTAAAAAAAGATGACTATCTCGATGTTTCATAATCATCCTGGGATGGGAATTGTTTTTAATTTCGGCTATATTGTGATAACTAACTGGCGTAAGAGCAGACAGGCATATCAACTTTACCTTCTGTATCTCGTTTTCTACAACTACTAATTATATCAAACATTTTAGCCATTATATAAACTGGCTTCTTCATGGGATATCGCTCAGGTGAGATCAAGCGATATGTTCTTGGAACCCCATATCTCTGGAAGTCAGTTTTGGATGACAGAATGAAATTATCACAGACATATAATGTATTTGAGTCTCGCCTCATAGATACATGTTACATAAGTCCATAAGTAGAATACGATAGTATCATATATTATTCACGAGCCATTCAGTACGAGTTATGAGAGAGAGACTTGTGCATATATACGCATTAAAGGGTTATTTGACAAGATCACTGAAAGTATCTGTTCGTTTATTTTATTATGATAACGAATTCGAAACAATTTGATGTTTAATTTCTACACCCATTGACTAAAAATGATAGGATTAAAAAGTACCGAAAGTCAATGTATCTGTTTGTATTTTTTGTCTTCTTATCCCAGCATACAATAAATAATACAATAATGAATGAATAATATTACCTGAATAGTTGATACATACGTCTCTTTAGAATACTAAAACAGGTTTTTGCACATTTAAACATCAGGTCATTATCTGTAAAATTGCTGAGAACTTGTCATTATCTGACCACGGATAAAAGCGTTGATAGATGGTACTGACTAACTGGGTATAACATGTGTGTATGAAATGGATGTCAGAAGTTTGGTGCTTCTTATCATATGGAAGTAATCAAAATATCCTCGGTGACATCTCCACGACGAATTGCATCAAAATACATTGAAGACATTTGTGACGTCATCGTTACCATGACATAACAATCAAATGACATCACTAATCACATCACTGTTTACAAAATGAAAAAAAGGAAGAATGTTTTTGGATGATAAATAGAATATCACCCTAACATTCCTCGCGACTCGTGTTTATATATTTGATATCAAAAGACACATCACACATGACACAACACATGACATCACCAATGACGTCACACATGACACCACACATGACATCACACATGGCATCACCCATGACATATATTCTAGAAGTGCGCGATTCCCGGGTGTAGTTGCCTATACATCATGGACCCTTGGCTTGTCCCACTGTCATCAAATAGTTCTAACCCATGACGTCATGGATGGCACGTGCACCTACGCGTATGCCCACTCGTGATTATAAGCCACACTTGTAATTATTGGACACCCATTATAATTATAATTGTATGACACACGTAGCAAGAGTAGGAAGACGCCGGGACTCGTCCAACCAATCACACCAGCACGTGAAAGGCTCCCCACTCCCTGGGAATCCCGGATCGTCATCAAACTAACTTTCCCTCACATGAGTTTGAATTCCACGCAAAGTTGAGGCACTTTTCTCAAATAATCAAAGTTGAAGTCTCGTGTCAATTTTCGCAAAACCACATCCATAGCAACATCACTTCAAGTAATTCCGCCAATCTCCGAATTCATTAAAAGTTTTTTTGAGAACGTAAGCGTCTCGTAATTAACTCTAACATTGTACTTCGTGTCGCTACTTCAGCAGATTCCACTTTTCGATTTCCCTCTCAGCTCCGAAGTGTATTATCACAAGGAAGTCATCCAATTAAAGGGGGGACCTCCCATGATCGCCGGCTGAAAAGTAATTAGGCAAATTAACAAAATTGATCGAAAATAAACGAAAAAGTTTGGAAGTAAATGAAACTACATACATCGACCAGCTCAAGCGAAATAAAAACATGGCCCCGAAGAAACCTCCATAGATTGAGCTTCTACTAAGCGGAACATTAAAGATGTCGTTTTTTCCTCGTCTTTGATGGAACAATAATATTTTGGTTGGTAACCCCATCAACCTAATTGCCGAACTCTATTTCGCCCGGGGGAGGCCATATTCTGCCTAACTCATGATTATGCGGATTGCCTCCTATCTCTAATAGGCTTTTGCAATTACGCGTACTGGTCCAGCCACTTTGATATGACGCGACGTCAGAAGGTTTTTTGAACATCATAGTCAAATCTGACACGTATGAGCGCTGCATTTTAGAAACCTTTTTAGATATTGGAACGAGTTGTATTTCATAATGTTATAAAGATAGTGCATTTCCACGTCACAATCGTGTTATAGGAACGACATTTGTGTAGTTAATGCGACGGCGTTACACTGCTTCTCAGTGCAGACCTAAATATGCTCATAATTTTAGACAGTAATATCCCTGTTGCAATAATCAACGTTCGAGTGAGAGAGACACGTGGTTCGGTCATATTGGAAACATTAACCACAGACGCCAAGAACGACAACTCCTGTAGCACATTAAGCGACACAGAGACTGATGGTTGTGTTTGCAGCACTATGTCGTGTGATCGGGTCATTAGACTTCTGCATATCTCTATGTTATATGAATAAATGATAAATGAATAAATGCTACGTGAGAAATGTTTTAGAGAGACACGAAGAAAAACATGACGGTGTATTTTCATAAAGTAATTTCTCTATCTACGGAATGTCCTTCATACACTCCAAAATGGGGCAATAACAAGTCTTGAAGAAAAAACTGTTTATACCTTAAAAAAGAATCTATCTCGGATCTGTTCTGTTTGTATGTTTGTTTGTTTGTTTAACGCCGCACTCAGCAATTTACCAGCTATATGTTGGCGGTCTGTCAATAATCGAGTCTGGACCATATAATCCTGTGATTGACATTATGAACATCAATCTTCGCAATTGGGATACGATGACATGCATCAACAAAGTCAGCGAGCCTGACCACCCCTATCCCATTAGTCGCCGCGTACGACAAGCACAGTTGCCCTTTACGGCAAGCATGGGTTGCTGAAGACCTATTCTACCCCGGATCTTTACGGCAAGCATGGGTTGCTGAAGACCTATTCTACTCCGGATCTTTACGGCAAGCATGGGTTGCTGAAGACCTATTCTACCCCGGATCTTTACGGCAAGCATGGGTTGCTGAAGACCTATTCTACTCCGGATCTTTACGGCAAGCATGGGTTGCTGAAGACCTATTCTACCCCGGATCTTTATGGCAAGCATGGGTTGCTGAAGACCTATTCTACTCCGGATCTTTACGGCAAGCATGGGTTGCTGAAGACCTATTATACTCCGGATCTTTACGGCAAGCATGGGTTGCTGAAGACCTATTCTACTCCGGATCTTTACGGCAAGCATGGGTTGCTGAAGACCTATTCTACCCCGGAGCTTTACGACAAGCATGGGTTGCTGAAGACCTATTCTACTCCGGATCTTTACGGCAAGCATGGGTTGCTGAAGACCTATTCACCCCGGATCTTTACGGCAAGCATGGGTTGCTGAAGACCTATTCTACTCCGGATCTTTACGGCAAGCATGGGTTGCTGAAGACCTATTCTACCCCGGATCTTCACGGGTCAGGATTCAGTTAATACTCTTTGAAACAATGCTACATTCGGGGACCCTAATATCTGATCGGGCGTAGGAAAGGTGATACTTTCACGTGCTATTTACATAAAGCGCTTTAACTATTACTGTTAACCAATGTTCAGCGCATAGAGAGTGAGTGAGTACGATTTTACGCCGCTGTTTTAAAAATATTCCCGCTGTATCATGGCAGGGGACACCAAGAATGAGCTTCACGCACTGTGCCGATGTAAATCGAACCAGGGCCTTTGGTGGGACGATCTGCGTAGAATACTTTCACGTATTTATTGTGTATTGCATGAAAAATATTTTAAAACTACATACTGAACACACTCAAAAGTTGACATCTTAATTTTTTTTATATTGGACAAGATAAAAGCTTTGTCCACATTGACATCTGCAGAATTAAAACACAGCTAGCTTTCTAAAGGCATCTTTCATAACGTTCGGTCTCTGTGTGGGCGGGGTGGAGGACAGTTCACTTCTACTTCACTTCTACACCTGTTTAAACCTGTACACGTGGAGTTTATTTTTTCTTAAATTATTAAGGTAAAGAAAACACAAATCAGTCATATCTCAAACTTTATTTTTTATTTGTTGTTATGGTTACTATATTCAAAGGAAATTTCAGTTCCAAGGTTTAATTCAACTTTAAAAACCATCTGAAATGAAACACTGAAAACTATCGATATTTATCGCAATATTTGCTTGCAATATCAACAGTTATCGCAATAGTTTCTTACAATATCAATAGTTATCGCATAGTTTCCAGGCCAAGAGTCACCCCTACCTATTTTCCGTGTTGACTTGAATCTGTTTAACAAAGCTTCCTTCATCAGCTTAAAGAACAAGGTTTGTTCTTCATATTTTCTTTCATATTCAGATGTTGAAGTTCCAACTCTTGCAGAAACTAATGAACTCCATTATATTTCAATGTTTCTTTGTCGATTTTCCAGCCCTGCGTTCTTAAACGTTCATCCTCATCTTAATCTATATAATATAATATAAACAAGTTCTTGTTCATTAGGTTGTACTTACAATTTGGTCTGACCTTAATATACATTAATGCCACACAAACCCCTCTCTACATCATCGTGTCATTGCTGTTTTCGTTATTGAATTTAGGAAAGTGGTTAGAAAATCGCCATAAAAACAAAATGAAAAATCGACATAAATGCACCTACCAATCTTGCTTTTGAAAAATGATCAGAAAGAAGAATGAGCGAGTTAAGTTAAACACCGCTTTCAACAGTTTTTCAGTTATATCGCGGCGTGTCGGAGGAAAGTCCGAAGTGATGCAGGTCTCAGACGTTTACTAGTTTGGTGAAACCCACGAGCACGGGTACGGCGCTGACAAACCTGAAAACAAAGTTTCTTTTCGTAACCTCGATGTCTCACTCTCCCAGCCCTTTTTTAGCAAACTTCATCTTTCTCAACTCACCCGCCCTTTCCACTTTTCCCCACCCCATCTTTTCCACTCTCCCCGCCCCCTTTTAAATCCCACCCCATCTTTTCCCGCCCCCTTTCAAACCCCACCGCACCCTTTCCAGTCTTCCGCCCCTTTCAAACCAGACCCAACCTTGTCCACTCCCCTCTTCCCATCCCCTCAAACCTCATCCCATCTTTTCCACTCTCCCCGCCCCCTTTCAAACCCCACCCCATCTTTTCCACTCTCTCCGCCCCCTTTTAAACCCCATCCCATCATTTCCACTCTCTCCGCCCCCTTTCAATTCCCACCCCATCTTTTCCACTCTCTCCGCCCCCTTTCAAACCCCACCCCATCTTTTTCCACTCTCTCCGCCCCCTTTAAACCCTACCCCATATTTTCCACTCTCCCCGCCCCCTTTCAAACCCCACCCCTTCTTTTCCACTCTCTCCGCCCCCTTTCAAACCTCACCCCATCTTTTCCACTCTCTCCGCCCCCTTTCAATTCCCACCCCATCTTTTCCACTCTCTCCGCCCCCTTTCAAACCCCACCCCATCTTTTTCCACTCTCTCCGCCCCCTTTAAACCCTACCCCATATTTTCCACTCTCCCCGCCCCCTTTCAAACCCCACCCCATCTTTTCCACTCTCTCCGCCCCCTTTAAACCATACCCCATATTTCCACTCTCTCCGCCCCCTTTAGACCCTACCCCATCTTTTCCACTCTCTTCGCCCCCTTTAAACCCTAACCCATCTTTTCCACTCTCTCCGCCCCCTTTTAAACCCCACCACATCTTTTCCACTCTCCCCGCCCCCTTTGAGACCCCACCGCACCCTTTCCAGTCTTCCGCCCCTTTCAAACCAGACCCAACTTTTTCCACTTCCCCGCCCCCTTTCAAACCCACCCCACCTTTTCTACTCTCTCGGCCCCCTTTCTATATGTGTCTGATCCTGAAGTGGTCCGCCCCAGCACACCCCAGCGTTCTTTGATGTTGAGGGTGTTTGGAAATGTAAACTCCTAAAAATAAACAGCTGTATATCCTGGCAAGCCATTAGTGATGGCGAACTATTACCAACCACACTGCTTCATCCCGCTGCTCCATCGTTGGTGGGCTCACCCTCCTCCGCTACCCCAGACGGGATTATAACCAAGTGATATTTATCTTAGCTTAATTAGATCCCTTTAGCTCAGGATAACAAATCACTGGTGGTCATAACAGGCGATTTATTACAATATTCGCGATAATTAGTTTTTTTGTGATGCCCTTGAACAGAAAAGTTGCTTCCTGATCCGATGTTGTGAACGCAGTGCCTGTAACTTGGGTGCTATTCCTCCCTGCCCCCACCAACACCTCCTCTCACCTGGGAGATGCACAATCACGGGGGGTGCTATGCCTCTCTGTAGCACACCCTCATCCCACAACCCCAGGGGCAGGGTGGGGCAGGTTACCTGTCTCCCCCCCCCCCTCACACACACACACATACCACTGCCCTCCTCCCCCTCATCACCATCCCCATCACACACACACGCACACACGCACACACGCGCGCACACGCACAGACAGACAAATAGACATACACACACAGAAACAGACACACACACGCACAGACAGACAGACATACACACACAGAGACAGACACAAACGCAGACAGACAGACAGACACACACACACACACACACACACACACACACACACACACACACACACACACACACACACACACACACACACACACACACACACACACAAGGGAGTACACCATCACGATAAGGCAAGTTTCAGTCACACGGGTGGTACACTTTCCTGACATCTCTTTGATCACCAGGGTTGTATATTTCATCACGTAATGTACCAGCTGTTTCCCGAGCATACTGCGATGTCGCTCACCTCAACCCGTAGGTATTATCGCGTGGGTATCGGAATTATAGCTGAGGGGAATCAGAATGAAAGAAAGATGAACGTCCCGGATGTAGACATGCGCACCAGGAAGTTACCGACGTTACAGCATCAAACAGCAACGTATGATATTTACCGGAGAAAATAACCAAGCTCTAGGCTGAGAACCAGGTTTATAGTCATGCCATTTAGTAAACCACACCAGTCTCTTGTCATCCTTTTGTACACTGGCAGAACACCGATATTATGCAGTGTGCGCGCGCACGGGCACGTTTGACCCAGTCGTCTCAGACGCCGCAATTCGCTGTGCAGAGTTGTGTCCCTTGGACACGCTAGAAACCTATCATTGTGGGTTCGAATTCCGTACGCACAAATGCGGTTTCCAGGTTTGTCAGCACCATAGTGGGTAACGTCTGAGACCTGCATCACTTCGGGCTTTTTTCCCACATCAAGCTGACACGCCGTGATATGTCGTCAAAGCGGCGTTAACCCCAACTCACTGTGTGTAGAGTTGCGTCCCTTTGTCGAACCAGGATCTAACTCCTTTTCAGCGCGTGACACCTCGTTACGCTCCTGTTATCATTGCCGCCACCAGTGTGCAAGAAGCCAGTACAAGAATCTTGAAAATTTCCCACAGGCTAACAACTTAGTAATATATATCTTTGTGTATGTCAGCAGAAATGACATACTCGTCAATTAGGGAACCTGTTTAGGCTGGTATACTATTTCCTAGATGAAATTACGTTTGTGTGTTTAATAAGATTGGCTCGAGATTGCAAATTAACGGGAAAATACCCAACTTTCTCAAAAACTAATTACTTGATAGTCGAAATGAAATATAAAAAATCACCTTGACAAACAAACAAACGAAACAATTCCGCTGGGGGAAGAGCATTCGGTGTCACGACAGTCATAACTTGTTTGTGAACTCCAGGCATGGTTGTGGCCACCCACCACGGTGGGGAGCTGGTGGCAGCGATGGTGCAGAGAGCTCCGTGCAAGAGTTTATATCAGGATCTGCTGGTGGTGGGTTCGAGTCCAACCTTCGTACCGAGTATGATTATTGTTGTCAGCATTCATCTTCCCGAGGCAAGGGAGTTAACTGACTGTCCAACTAAGCTGCCAATTACGAGTCCATTCTATGTCCCTCCTATTGACCAAATTCCACTTCTCATATCACTTGAATTTGCTTCAAACAAGATAGCGGGGCCCAGTCATGACGATCTGATCGATAATCAAGATGTATAATGTAATAAAACGAGTCTTACTTCGCGAAGTGCATCAAATCACGTGAGCATCTAGATTAAACACATGAAAAATTTGGAAAATATCTGTTGACGCCTAGTTCGCGGTTACATATGTTTTACAAATCCTGCAATCGACCGAAATCTGTACTGCAGTTGACGAACCGGATGTCGACTTCGATACGCGATTTTGATTGGACTATGCATAGACTCGTTAGTCCAGCCAAAATATAACGTCACAATTCCAGCCTAGTTCGGCAAGGGTGGAAACTGGACTACAGTCAGTTAACTCCCTTGCCCCAGGAAGATGGTCAGCATCATACCTCGCTTCGACCTGTGTTACTTTGGCGTTACTTGTCAAATAAACTTAACAGGTTGTGATTGAACACACTCACGATCGATCTATAAGTATGACAGAGAAGTACACCTATGCGTGTACAGAATGATCATATGAATAGAGTATGAATAGGCTTTCCCACATTCTCCCTGCCCTGTTGAGAAGTTTGCCGGCGGTAGAAATCAGCCCCCTCCCCAAAACTACAAGATAGCATATTTGTCAAAAGAAAACTAAAAGTTAAGAAATATCCTATTGGTATCATTCGTGTAATAAATTCCTATCGGTATCATTCGTATAATAAATTGGCACGGGTGGCCCAGTCGTCTAAGGCGCCGCGATTCGCTGTGCAGAGTTGCCCCCCTTGGGCACGCCAGAAACCTATGATTGTGGGTTCAAATCCCGGTTCGCCCCTATTATGTTTCTAGGTTTGTCAGCACCATACCCGTGCTCGTGGGTTTCACCGAAGTGGTAAACGTCTGAGACCTGCATCACTTCGGGCTTTCCTCCCACATTAAGCTGACACGCCGTGACATAACTGGAATACTGTTATAATGCGGCGTTAAACCCAACTCACTCCAGCCTTGGTGAAGGGCGAGTGGACAGTGCTCCAGTGTGGTGCATACTGAGCGGTTCTAGTCAGCTGATTTATGTCATGACACAGACTTCCATATGTGTCATATATCAGTTCAATGGGACGCAGGGACCGCCTCCGTGGTCTAGTGGTAGAGCGTACGTCCGGAGAGCGGAAGGTCCGGGGTTCGATCCCCGGCCGCGTCATACCAAAAGACGTTAAAAGATGGTACTTGTTGTTACCCTGTCTGGCGCTCGGCATTAAGGGGCTAAAACATGGACTGGTCGGCTCGGAGTCAGTATACTGTGTCTGAGTTGGGTATTCATGTTAAACTGCGGCATGGTATTTCACCTCACCTCACCTAAGGCAGCTGGGATACGATGACATGCTTCAACAAAGTCACCGAGTCACGACAAAAGTATTGGTTGCTGAAGATCAATTCTAACCTGGAACTCTACGAGTCTATTAAGTAAAGTGTCGGGCAAAATAAAGTATACATCTAGGTTTGATGGTGGCTAAAAATGAAATAAGAAATGGTTATTTGATTGTGGTGTATTTGATACGGGTATCATAGTTGTGTTATGGACCTTAAGTTTCCAAACACATTATGAACATATGGCGTCGGGTTTGGCGAATTTCAACGCTATATAAACAATATCTATTAGCGCCTCCAACTGAAGCTGGTTTACCATAATGTAGACTAGCTTAATAGACGTTAATAGATAATTTCAAATACATTTACTGAACCTCAGCTACTTATAACAGGTGTCCTAGCCTGAAAACCACACTGTTAATATACATCAAGCAATTATTACCCCATACTCATATTACAAACGTGTTCACACGTGCAACCAATCAGATTGATTGCACCGCCAAACTGCAGGTGTAGCCATGGCGGCACACGTGTTGTATATAGCAGTGGCTTGTTTACATGCGCGTGAACGTGTGTTTACCACCTGCGCGTGCCACCTGGACCAGATCTACCTGTGTTTTGTTAATCTGCCTAATACCGCTAATGTGGACATCGTGTCGAAAGCATTAGGTGTATAAACGCGGGGTTACAGAGTATAAACAAAAGGGGCATTCGGCTCGGCTATAGGACGGATAACATTGCAAGCTGTTTATAATGAATGTTCGCAGCAAATTAATGATTTATGTTGGAAATGTGTTTTTTTAAAATAATGAATTCAAATGCAGATGGCTCGTTAATTGAAAGTGTTATTGTTTAATTATAAGTTTCCTTAAACGATTGATATTTTGTTTAGCTATATATTAAGTTGCTGCATTTGATGTCGCATTTTAATATATTTTTAAAACACGAAGATGATTGATTGGATGGATGATTGATTTTGATTTTGCACTTTCTTTTTTATTCTTTATTATTCTGCATTTTCACTCATTTAATTATATATATATATTTTAAACATAAAATATAGTATACACTTGAAAACTGGATTTGACCTAAAAAATTCAACCGTGGTTATCAAAATATTTCTTACACGCAGCATCTGGAGGGAAGGCACCATACCTAGACCCCCCGGGCCACGCAGCATCTGGAGGGAAGGCACCATACCTAGACCCCCCGGGCCACGCAGCATCTGGAGGGAAGGCACCATGTTCAGACCCCCGGGCCACGCAGCATCTGAAGGGGTGGCACCATACCTAGACCCCTGGGCCATGTGCCATCAGGAGGTATGGCACCATGTTCAGACCCCCGGGCCACGCAGCATCTGAAGGGGTGGCACCATACCTAGACCCCTGGGCCATGTGCCATCAGGAGGTATGGCACCATTTTCAGACCCCTGGGCCAATCAGCATCTGGAGGGGTGGCACAATACCTAGACCCCTGGGCCATGTGCCATCAGGAGGTATGGCACCATGTTCAGACCCCTGGGCCAATCAGCATCTGGAGGCATGGCACCATGTTCAGACCCCTGGGCCAATCAGCATCTGGAGGGAAGTCACCATACCTAGACCCCTGGGCCATGTGCCATCTGGAGGCATGGCACCATGTTCAGACCCCTGGGCCAATCAGCATCTGGAGGGGTGGCACCATACCTAGACCCCTGGGCCATGTACCATCTGGAGGTATGTCACCATGTTCAGACCCCTGGGCGACGCATAATCTGAGGGATGGCACCCTGAGTAGACCACTGGGTCAAACAGCATCTGGAGGCATGGCACCATGTTCATATTCCTGTCCCACACACATCATCTGGAGGGATGGCACCGTGTTCAGACCCCTGGGCGACGCATAATCTGAGGGATGGCACCCTGAGTAGACTACTGCGTCAAGCACCATCTGGAGGCATGGCACCATGTTGAAACCCCTGGGCCACGCAGCATCTGAAGGGGTGGCACCATACTCAGACCCCTGGGCCATGCAGCATCTGGAGGGATAGCACCATGCTCAGACCCTGGCCCACACACATCATCTGGAGCGAGGTCACCTTGTTCAGACCCCTGGGCCACGCAGCATCTAGGGGGATGGTACCACACCTTGACCCCTTGGCATCTGGTGGGGTGGCACCTTTAATACCCCAAGGCACCTAAGAGGCGAACGTCCTTGAATTCTCAACAAACAGAGTGAACATCAAACGTGCTGTATACTTTCCTTTGGTCGGCAGTGTAGTTACATGCAGTTGGCGGTTGAACAGTTTTGCAATACCAGTATAATACCACACGATCCATAAGTGTGGTGTTTACAAGCCTAAGTCCATTTAAGGGACAAATGAAAACACCGGACAGCTAAGGGAGGTAACTCTGCACATCAGAATTTCGCCAGAAGCTTCAGACAGTAAACATTAAAGCAGAATATGTATAAGAAAATGTTTGCATGCTAAAATGCTCATTAAAAACGCTGTGAGTATAGAGTTTATCGAACGGGAGATGGAACAAAAAATATTTCATTTCACAGGTTACCATGGCAACCAACATTGATAGGGGATATTTTTACCGATTTATATTACGAAAATTAATTCGAGTTCAAGCGTATAAGAAGGCAACAGGTGTTGTATACAACGACGTGTCTGTACGTCTCTGTGGACGCCTGCTAGATTGGCTGTCTGGTTCAGGTATTGCTGGTTAGGAAGACACCTGGCTAGGTCTATCAATTATCGAGATAACCTCTAGGTAAATATACACCTGGTATTAAGGCACAAGCAACAGTATAGTGTTGAACTTCACTCAAAGAATAATATACTGACGCTGGTTTTGAGTGAGTGAGTGAGTGAGTGAGTGAGTGAGTGATATAATCTTTTCTGACATTGCCACTCTCAAACAGCTCCATCCTATCTCTGCGACCTTCTTCATCCCAACACTCCATCCAGATCACAACGTTCACCTCTTGTACCTAGGTAAACGTCTAAGACTGCATCGAAATGGTAAACGTCTGAAACCTGAATCACTTCGGGTTTTCCTCCACAGTAAGCTGACACGCCGTGAGATAACTGGAATACTGTTCAAAGCGACGTTAAACCCAACTCACTCACTCATTCTTGTGAACGTATGGACAACGATATTTCTCCTGTGCAGAAGCCTGTATACGGGAACTTGGCCAGTCTGCAACCTACTCTTGACTGGTGCACGCACGCACGTACGCACGCGTCGTCAATAATCCTGCAAAATAGCACGGCGAACAGTAAACGATGGAGTCAGGACCAGACATGTATGGAGGCTTGAAATAATATAAATCCGAACTGTGCACCAGAATATTTGTTACTAAAGACGAACAACGCAAAAATGTATTTTTTTGTGGCAGGCAATTTCTTCCCTTTTTTTTAACAGTCTGAATCCTGATTCTAATTTTCGGGGACAATTATTTCCAGACCCCCCTCCCCCCGACACACACACACACACACACACACACACACACACACACACACTCACACACACACACACACACACACACACACACACACACACACACACACACACACACACACACACACACACACACACACACACACACTCACTCACTCACACACTCACACACACTCTCTCTCACACTCTCTCTCACACACACACTCTCTCTCTCTCACACACACACACTCTCACACACACACACTCTCTCTCTCTCACACACACACACACACACACACACACACCGCCGAATATCAAATGGTCAGTCCCTTACGACTTTGCTAGAAGCACTACATACTTAAAGCGTGGATGCATCGAGAAATATCACACGGAACTAATTGCCCCTCTTAACAACAGCCTTATTTCCTGCGTCTAAGGTACCTAATCAGTGATTTGTCTATCGACGTCTGATTATTAATAATTTTTGTGCAAAGTTTTATTGCAATTTTGAGTTTCTTCATTAGGCTTTGTTTTGAGTGTTTGTTTATTGCCCTCATACTGATTTACGACGTCAATACGACAGCCTGTGACATTTCGACCCCTCCGTTATAGTTTTACGACTTTCAGATAATTATTACAAAGCTCGGGCAAAAAGGCTGTCTCTCAAGGTATCAGATTATGGCTACGAAAAATATCAAGGACTTGTTCTCGTAAATCGCGAGTTTCTTAACTGTGAGTGAGACTTGGAGGCTTGCGTGACAGAGCGTTGTTGTGTGTGTCATACACTTGAAATCAGCGTCTTATATTGACTTGGATGTGTCCTCCTGCAGTAAAGTGTATATAGCGGATGTTCTTACACACCTGTGCTGGGGGTCCAGTCACTCATTCATCCATCCATACACGCAATCATTCCCCTACCCACTCACTCACCCACCCACTCGCTTTTCCAATAACAGACTTACCCACCCACTCTTTCACGCACCATCTTCGCTAGGCAAGGGAGTTAACTGACAATAAAAGTCCAGTTTCCACCCTTGACGAACTAGTAATTATGGAGTTATATTTTGGCTGGACTAACGAGTCTATGCATATTCGAATCAAAATCGCGTAAAGAAATCGACATCCGGTTTGTAAAGAACATGGATTTCAACGTGCAGATTTCGGTCGACTTCAGGATTTGCAAAAGATGCGACCAGTCAAACTGGGCTTCGACAGATATTTTCCTAATCTTTTCATGTTTTAAAACAAGGTGCTCACGTGATTTGATGCACTGGGCGAGGTAAGCACCGTCTTATTACAATAAACATGTTGATCATCGATCTGATCGTCTTGACTGGGTGCCACCATTTTTTTAAAGTGATATGCGTGGTGGAATCTTATTGGTCAATAGGAGGGGCATAGGAGGAACATAACTCGTAATAGCCACAGGTAGCGCTACGATCGAGCCCAGAAATTCCAGCATAGTATGTTAAGGGTGGAAACTGGACTTTTATAGTCAGTTAACGCCCTTGCCTCGGGAAGATGTTCACTCATCCGCTCAGGCACCCACTCACACACCTACACACTCTATCACCAACACACTCACCTACACACTCACACACCTACACATCCACACACCTACACTCACACATCGACACACTTAAAAACACCTACACACATACACACTCACACATTCACACACTCACTCACTCACCCACACACTCACACATCTACACTCACACACCTACACACCTACACACTCACACATCTCCACACTCACACATCCACACACCTACACACTCACACACCTACACACTCACACACCTACACACACACACACCTACACATCCACACACCTACACATCCACACACTCACACACCTACACACTCACATACCTACACATCCACACACTCACACCACACCCCTACACACTCACACACCTACACATCCACACACTCACACACCTACACATCCACACACCTACACATCCACACACTCACACACCTACACACTCACACACCTACACATCCACACACTCACACACTCACACACCTACACATCCACACACCTACACATCCACACACTCACACACCTACACATCCACACACTCACACACCTACACACTCACACACCTACACATCCACACACTCACACACCTACACATCCACACACTCACACACCTGCACACTCACACACCTATACATCTACACACTCACACACCTACACACTCACACACCTACACATCCACACACTCACACACCTACACACTCACATACCTAAACATCCACACACTCACACCACACCCCTACACACTCACACACCTACACATCCACACACTCACACACCTACACATCCACACACTCACACACCTACACACTCACACACCTACACATCCACACACTCACACATCCAAACACCTACGCATCCACACACTCACACACCTGCACACTCACACCTACAAACCTGCACACTACACACCTACACACACACATCCACACTCACACACCTACACACTCACACATCCACACACTCACACACCTACACACTCAACCACCTACACATCCACACACTCACACACCTACACACTCACACCTACAAACCTGCACATACATCCACACTCACACACCTACACATCCACACACCTACACACCCACACACCTACACACTCACACACCTTCACATCCACACACCTACACATCCACACACCTACACACTCACACACCTACACATCCACACACCTACACATCCAGACACTCACACATCCACACACCTACACATCCACACACCTACACACTCACACACCTACACATCCACACACCTACACATCCACACACCTACACACTCACACACCTACACATCCACACACCTACACATCAAGACACTCACACATCTACACACCTACACATCCACACACCTACACATCCACACACCTACACATCCACACACCTACACACTCACACACCTACACACTCACACCTACAAACCTGCACACTACACACCTGCACATACATCCACACTCACACACCTACACATCCACACACCTACACATCCACACACCTACACACTCACACACCTACACATCCACACACCTACACATCCACACACCTACACACTCACACACCTACACATCCACACACCTACACATCCAGACACTCACACATCCACACACCTACACATCCACACACCTACACACTCACACACCTACACATCCACACACCTACACACGCACACACCTACACATCCACACACCTACACACTCACACACCTACACATCAACACACTCACACATCAACACACTCACACATCCACACACTCACACACCTACACTCTCTCACCTACACATTCACACACCCACACACTCACACACCTACACACGCACACACCTTCACACTCCCTCACCTACACATTCACACACTCACACACCCACACAATCACACACCCACATACTCACACACCCACACACTCACACACTCACACACTCACACACTCACACACTCACACACCTTCCCACAACAGGTTCACGGAAACCTAAGAGTGTGTATCCCGAACAGAACCGAGGTGCCGCATGAGAACAGACTCAGTCTGGCTCGGTTTAAATCTTGACGTTATATCAGGTATACGATATCAGGTATAATACAAAATTAGGAGGAGAATAAACGGCCCAAGTCATCGACAGTAAACAATAACCTGATATGAAAGATACCAGTCTCATGAAGATAAGCAGTAATCCGGCTGCAGCCACATCTACAAACATATCTCGGCTACAGCCACATCTACAAACATATCTCGGCTACAGTCAAGTTGCTTCGGCGGCAATCTCAGATCACAAGAAATTTAAGACATATGTTTTGTAACTGTGTCGGTCGTGTCTGGAGTTTGTAAACGGATTGTACTTGTCCCAGGAAACAGCATGTCGAAATACTGAGTAAGTACTTCTCCTGTTTACAAACTTCGGCTCCGTACATCGCTAAGAGGCATCGCTCTACCAGCTGTTGTCGCGGTTGACCTGTATTTTCTGAGACAGCTTGAACAGTTAGATGGACAATCAGGCGTTCCTGTGGATGGGCATATACATGGCTAGACAGACAGGTGGTCCATAGGTTGGCAACTACATGGCTAGGCAGACAGGTGGTCCATAGGTGGGCAACTACATGGCTAGACAGACAGGTGGTCCATAGGTGGGCAACTACATGGCTAGACAGACAGGTGGTCCATAGGTGGGCAACTACATGGCTAGACAGACAGGTGGTCCATAGGTGGGCAACTACATGGCTAGACAGACAGGTGGTCCATAGGTGGGCAACTACATGGCTAGACAGACAGGTGGTCCATAGGTGGGCAACTACATGGCTAGACAGACAGGTGGTCCATAGGTGGGCAACTACATGGCTAGACAGACAGGTGGTCCATAGGCGGACAACTACATGGCTAGACAGACAGGTGGTCCATAGGTTGGCAACTACATGGCTAGACAGACAGGTGGTCCATAGGTGGGCAACTACATGGCTAGACAGACAGGTGGTCCATAGGTGGGCAACTACATGGCTACACAGACAGTAGGTCCATAGTAGGGCAACTACATGGCTAGACAGACAGGTGGTCCATAGGTGGGCAACTACATGGCTACACAGACAGTAAGTCCTTAGTAGGGCAACTACATGGCTAGACAGACAGGTGGTCCATAGGTGGGCAACTACATGGCTAGACAGACAGTAGGTCCATAGGTGGGCATATTCATGGCTAGACAGACAGGTGGTCCATAGTAGGGCAACTACATGGCTAGACAGACAGTAGGTCGGTCCATAGGTGGGCATATTCATGGCTAGACAGACAGTAGGTCCATAGGTGGGCGACTACATGGCTAGACAGACAGGTGGTCCATAGGTGGGCAACTACATGGCTAGACAGACAGTAGGTCCATAGGTTGGCAACTACATGGCTAGACAGACAGGTGGTCCATAGGTGGGCAACTACATGGCTAGACAGACAGGTGGTCCATAGGTGGGCAACTACATGGCTAGACAGACAGGTGGTCCATAGGCGGACAACTACATGGCTAGACAGACAGGTGGTCCATAGGTTGGCAACTACATGGCTAGACAGACAGGTGGTCCATAGGTGGGCAACTACATGGCTAGACAGACAGGTGGTCCATAGGTGGGCAACTACATGGCTACACAGACAGTAGGTCCATAGTAGGGCAACTACATGGCTAGACAGACAGGTGGTCCATAGGTGGGCAACTACATGGCTACACAGACAGTAAGTCCTTAGTAGGGCAACTACATGGCTAGACAGACAGGTGGTCCATAGGTGGGCAACTACATGGCTAGACAGACAGTAGGTCCATAGGTGGGCATATTCATGGCTAGACAGACAGGTGGTCCATAGTAGGGCAACTACATGGCTAGACAGACAGTAGGTCGGTCCATAGGTGGGCATATTCATGGCTAGACAGACAGTAGGTCCATAGGTGGGCGACTACATGGCTAGACAGACAGGTGGTCCATAGGTGGGCAACTACATGGCTAGACAGACAGTAGGTCCATAGTTGGGCAACTATATGGCTACACAGACAGTAGGTCCATAGGTGGGCATATACATGGCTAGACAGACAGGTGGTCCATAGGTTGGCAACTACATGGCTAGACAGACAGGTGGTCCATAGGTGGGCAACTACATGGCTAGACAGACAGGTGGTCCATAGGTGGGCCTATACATGGATAGATCGGCAGGCGGTTCTATCTGTGGGCTTATGTAGGCATAGACAATCTTGTTATTTATATGAAGTACGGTTCTCAGCATAGAGCATTCTTCACTAAATCTATTTTCATCTTTCATAGATTTGAAAGCAGCCTTCGACCATCTTTATTTTATAAATTGTGGATTGGCAATGTAAAGGGGAAAGTGTTTAGACTTTTGAATAATATGTATCAAAATGTGAAGTCATGTGTTTTGGTTAACAATAGATGTACTCCCTTCTTTGACTGTGATTTTGGTGTACGACAAGGTTGCCAGATGTCACCTTTCCTTTTTTCATTTTTTGTAAATGATATAGTACAGTTTTTAAGTGTGGATAAGCATTACTGTGTTAATTTAGTCTTGCTGGATCTCTTCATACTCTTATTTGCAGATGACATTATCCTATTTGATAGCACTGTTCTCGGGTTACAAAAACGTTTGGATAAGTTGGTGGATTATTGCAATAAGTGGCAATTAAGAGTTAATTCTACCAAGAGTAAAATCATTATTTTTCGTAAGGCAGGTAGGCTTAAAAGCTATGAAAAGTTTTTTTCTTAATGGCAGCCCTCTTGAGATAGTCCCCAGTTATAAATATCTTGGAGTACACTTTTCTAGCTCGGGTTCCTGGTATAAAACTCAAAAGATATTATCCCAACAAGCTTGGAAGGTAATATTATTGTTACAATCACATATGTACAATTTTCAAAAACTTCCCCTAAAAATGTTACTTCGAATTTTTTATGTTAAAGTACTGCCCATATTATTATATGGCTCAGAGATAAGTGGATTTCATCCCTCTAAAGATATTTTAAATGCTCGTGATAAATTCTGCAAGCTTATTTTGAAACTGAGAAGAACTGTTCCTAATATTGTAGCAAGAGCTGAACTTGGGAGATACTCATTAAAAGTAAACCAACATCTGAAAATTATTAAGTACTGGCTGCGTTTATTAACCCAGAACGAAAACAGTATATTATATCACACGTATGTGTACCAGTATGACCGGGCAGAAAAGGGTCTAGATTGCTGGGCACTGAAAGTTAAAAATCTGTTATTTTCCTTTGGATATGGTGAAATTTGGAATAGACAATCAGTTTCTTGTATTCATTCATTTATATCCGCTTTTAGAACAAGATGTATTGATATTGATACCAGTGTCTCTTTGAATCTTTTGACAAATTATCTTCATTATATTTGTATAAAACAATCAAGCTATCAAATGAATATGAAAATTATTTTAAGTGTTGTGAGTATTGCTGCATTTAGGATTACTCTCTCACAGTTTCGCACGTCGAGCAGTGATCTTATGGTATCACAGGGTAGAAAGTTATGTATTCCAAAATGTGAAAGACTTTGTCCATTTTGTATCATTCCAAATGTAGAAACAGAATACCATGTTTGTTTAGTTTGTCCGTTTTATGACTATCTTAGAAGAAACTTTCTGCCAAGTTATTATTATACATCTCCATCAGAGCATAAATGTAAAGTTTTATTTACCACCAGTAATGCTTTCACAATCAATAATCTTGCCAAGTTTACATTCTTTGCTCTTAAAATGAGGAGCAAGCAGTTGTCCATTATATAAACTACTAATTCTACCACCATATGTATATAGTCTCAGATACCCTTGTACTTGTACTGATTAGTATTGATATTACTACATGCACTTGTGGCGCAACATGTTTGAATGCTTGAATATATATATTGTAAAATTGGCCTGTGGCCTGATTTACTGAAATAAACCACTACTACTACTAAATCTATTAAAATGGTGCCGTTGATAATTTAATATTAATATAGTCGCGTGTCATACGATTTTAAGAAGTATAAATCCCTCTCTGACTTAAAATAAACACTCTCTTCGTCTCGTGTTATTTTAACTTTCATGAAATAATCTCAACATCTTTAGTTGTCATGGGGGCACGGGTGGCCCAGTCATCTAAGGTGCGGCAATTCGCCGTGCAGAGTTATGTCCCTTGGGCACGCCAGAAACCGATTATTGTCCGTTCGAGTCCCAGTTCTCCGCGATACAGTTTCTAGATTTATCAGCATCATACCCACGCTCGTTGGTTTCACCAAAGTGGTAAACGTCTAAGACCTGCATCACCTTCTCTATCCGGGCGGACGCTCTACCACTAGACCACGGAGGCGGTCTGACAAGCGAGATGAACACGGCGACATTTGATAAACACGAAATATCAGGGGCAATCGATGTAGTTGTGTAGTTGTTCGTTATTCGAAACAAACGGAGTACTTATATCAGGCTGCTGTGTCGCCAACAACTCTACATCGATGTAAATGGTACACCGGGTTTAAAGTGAGTGAGTTGTGTGTTACGCCGCTTAGAAAAGTACTTCACTTTTGTCACTGCATGTCAGATTAAGGCAGCGTTAGAAATTGGCACTAGCTAGTCCTATAGTCCTTGTCAAACTGCCCAATAGGTAAGGTATCATAAGGACTAGTAGATGTATTTTCTATTTTAAGGATGTAGCTATATGTTATCAATATAAGGACTAGTAGACTAAAACACTTAGTTTCTAACGCTGCTTAAGAAGGGAGAAAACCCAATATGACACAAACTTTTCACCGCTTCGACGAACACACGATCGTCAATGTGGTCCTGACAAACAAAGAACGATAATCGAAGCAAATTGGGATTCGAACCCACGATCAAAGAATTCTGGCTCACTAAGGGACCCAAACATAAGAAATCGAAAATCTGACAGACGGAAGGATTAAAGTCTTTCAGAGGCGGGCGGTCGGGTAGCCTAGTGGTTAAAGCGTTCGCTCGTCACGCCGAAGACCCGGGTTCGATTCCCGACATGGTTACAATGTGTGAAGCCCATTTCTGGTGTCCCCCGCCGATATTGCTGGAATATTGCTAAAAGCGGCGTAAAACTCTTTGAGAGGCATTTAGAAGTTGGATCAACATGAATACATGACACTTTTTAAGGATAAGATTTTCATTTATTCTTTGTTACGACGTTTGAGTGCTACTTCTTGTGCCTTCCTCGGGTGAATACAGGGCATTGTCACCTGATCAAGGAGCAAGAAGTAGCTCTCAAACGTCGCTACAAAGAATAAAAGAAGTTGTTATCCATAAAAAGTGGCATGTATTCTCGGAAGGAATAGAAGGAAAACATTACTCCAATATTGAATTTCTTAACTTTCAACGACAAAATAACTTGAAACAGAAAGTAATTAGCTTCTTCTGTGGTGAGATGTAAACAAATAACACATTAATTCCTCGGGATCATCTTCGCTAGTTTACACACATACAAGTATCTCGCCCCAAATCAATCCTATTTGTGAAATAATTAATCTAAATTTTACAACCTTACGTTTATTTGTATTCTGGCGAAGTCAAGTGAGTATATTAACTGTTGTGACTGATAGTGGATTGTAATACTTAAACCCGAGATATCGCTAGCATATCAACTTGAACGACCATTTAAACATCTCATCATTGAACTGTCTGTCTATTTCATCCCTGGTGCCGGGCTCTTAAAACAGACAGTTAAGGGCCTGTAACTACCACCATCTCAGCTTACCAACTCGAACGGCTTTGTGGACTGCGAAACTGTATAGATTCATGTTCAATTGGAATTCGATAGCTTTTGTTGAGCTTTGAACTAGAGTAACGGTGAAGTCTATTAAACATTTTATCGTCGTCTGTATCATCTTGTATGGAGAAAGAAGATACCTCTAGCCGTCGTTGCTGTCTTTGTGATATTCAAACTCGTCCGAGTTGTCCTTTAGTTGTCACAGTCTTCGCTGTATTTCCCATTGGACGCGATAACCAGAAACTGCATGACTATATCGTCTTGCAATTCGATTAAATTAGACTCATTTTTGAAATATATCGCCCAGAACCAATAGAATTAGAAAGATGTACGACGCAGGTGTGACAAGAAAATGCCACTTTTATTAATATTAATCTGTTTTTTCCATGAACTGTAAGAATCTGCCTCCTACAACTGGATTTCCGAGGCCATTCTGTCAGTCAATGTGTGAGACATGGAATATATTTAGTTTTATCAGTCGGGCATATAATAGGTGTGTAGGTGTGTGAGTGTGTGGATGTGTGAGTGTGTGGATGTGTGAGTGTGTAGTTGTGTGAGTGGGTGGATGTGTGAGTGTGAGTGTGTAGATGTGTGGATGTGTGAGTGTGTGAGTGAGTGTGTGAGTGAGTGAGTGAGTGAGTGAGTGAGTGAGTGAGTGTGTGTGTGGATGTGTGTGTGTGTGTGGATGTGTGAGTGTGTAGTTGTGTGAGTGTGTGCATGTGTGAGTGTGTGTGTGAGTGTGTGAGAGTGTGTGTGTGTGTGTGTGTGTGTGTGTGTGTGTGTGTGTGTGTGTGTGTGTGTGTGTGTGTGTGTGTGTGTGTGTGTGTGTCCGTTTTTCGTTTTCCGGGGCCTAATAAAAAATGTTCCCCCAAACCTGGTACATATACTAGCCAGGGGCTGAAGTGGTGCCCTCTGCTTTATAGGAATTTAAAAATATGCATATTTTTGGCCTGTTTCCATTAGAACAAGTTAGACTTAGTATTATTTCTGGAGCAGAACTAAATGACTACTCAGGATTTGGCAGATATATTCATTAGGGGATAAAGTGGTGCATTTTGTTATTTTTCGAATTTTATTTTCCTTTTTTCCTTAGCAACAAGTTTGACTTTGACTCTGTTCATAGTGGTGTGTTTGTCCGGACCGTATCTCTGAAACTGATAGATATTCTTACATGAAACCTTGCACACACAAAGACCAGGTTGTCAACTGGTGCCGTTTGCTGTTTAATGATTTTCCCGTTTCCACAGCAACAAGTTTTACATTTACTCTGTTCATATTTGTGTGTACCTGACATAGAAATACAACATTCCCAATACCATTCCCATGGTATTGTTTTGATTGCTCAATAACTACTCTTGTATACGGACAGATAGATTAGATAGAAGTTGGACTGCAACAGTAAGATGATTTGTTCTTTCGAATCTGTGGGGGCCGGGTGATTTGTCGTCTTCTAATGACTCATGTTTAATACGTTCTATTTTATCATATCGGTCATTCCATATTTCAAAAGCGTTTTATTAGCGTAGCAACACATTATTCACATGTAATAGTTTATCCTTTACAATTATATAACATTACCTTTGGTAAAAAAACTATTCCAGTATTAAAATTTAAAAAATACGTTTCCCTTCTTTTATGAACATTATAATAAAAATATGCTGTAGAATTATACGAGAATATTCATCGTAAAGATTCCTCGACAAAGCATCGCAGAATCATTATCTAAAGTTCAGTTTATCTAATTAATTACATTAATAAAAAATATTTTAAAGTTAAGAATTATTTTGCTTTTCAAGAAGAAAAAGAAATCAAACATGATACAAAAGGGATAGAAAATGAAATTTAATATATATCACGTGTTGTCTCCATGAAAAATTAAGTAGTGGCGTTTGTGAAGGAAACTGGAGATGCACATAATAGCTCTAGGATAACAAATGTTTTGTTTTTAAATTCTGTGACTCATATTTGTGTCCGCAGTTATAATACATTCTAAAACATCTATAAAAATTCAGTGTCTAATTCCAAACATATTCATAATTGTTAAAGGGGCGGTCGGGTAGCCTAGTGGTTAAAGCGTTCGCTCGTCACGCTGAAGACCCGGGTTCGATTCCCGACATGGGTACAATGTGTGAAGCCCATTTCTGGTGTCCCCCGCCGTGATGTTGCTGGAATATTGCTAAAAGCGGCGTAAAACCATACTCACTCACTCACTCACTCACTCACTCATAATTGTTAAAAAAATAGAAAAATATTTAAAAATGAAATATTAAATACCAGATCAGATTCTAACATTCGAGGTAATTTCAGTTTGTAAGAGACAGAAATGTCTAAGGCAACTATAGTGATGGTCAATTATACATAAGCTCTTGCTGTGCATTATCGAAATAACTATACAAATATCAAAAGTTATATTAATTTAAGATAAATTCGAAATTCGAAACTTAATCTTAAATTAAACGAAAGAAATGACAAACGTGTGCGTGCGTGCGTGCGTGCGTGTGCGCGCGCAGGACCATGTAACTACTACGTATAATAAACAAACTCGCAAAATAGTTTGCTTATTATAAGTTACATGGTCCTGTGGTGTGTAGTGTGTACAGCATAAGAATGACTCCCACTTTGCGTGAGTTTATTTCAGTATGAACCTTCACAGAGTAAGGACCAACTAAACGAACGGCGGAACTTGCGTCGTGATACATTTACATCACGTAAAGGACTTCAAAATGGCCGACACGATCAATCTGACGGAAGAGACTTCCGAAGTTGTTGATGAATCTTTGGTGATCATAACTGTCAGTCATCATTGATCTATTGATCGGTCATTGAATGGTGATTGTAAGGACAACGCTTCTGTGTTAAGCCGCGGAGTTGACACACCTGTGTACGGACAGAAAAGTCCACTCGATGTGAACAATTTTTGTGTGAATTGATCTTGTGAACTTTTGCCGGAACTACTTTTCGGTGTTTCCCCGAGCTCTCGATGTTTACAATTAACGCGTTTTTCTATCTTATTTTTCATTTTTAATCCCTGCATTTATCAGCATTATAATTAAATATAGTGTCTTTCCTGGTCTTGTAACATTTCATCTGACTTAAAAATAAATAAATGCTTTGGTTCTGGTGTTTGTTGTCGTCTGCTACATGAAACAAAATGGATTGCCCTTACGGTGATTTTGATATGGAATGGCTCTCTGTGAATACTAGTAGATCTAACGCAAGTGAAGAAAATGAAATCTGCAAAATTACTGAGGTGAACGGAATTGAATTTATTGAGAGATATTGACTTTCATGCCTAGTTTTCGGAAATGACAATTGCGAATGACAACAACGTTGTAGCCCCCTAGGATGTGGCCGCCGACACAGATCAAAGCGACTGCTCCTGATGACCCCGACCTAAAACCCGATTCACTACTGTATTGGAAGAAAACCTCCAAGATATAGAGGAACAAAGGCACAGCAAATCTAAATTTAGAAAACACTAAACAAGCTCTGAAATGTTCAATGGTTAGCCAAATAAAATTAATCTAGCTTTAAAACAATAAGACATTAAAAATTAAGGAATAAACCTTAAATTTAAAAATAAATACTGAAAAATACTGTTTTACAGATTTACCATCGAAGACGAGCAAAATGTCCGTAGACTGGATTACTATTCCGGTTTGTGAGTTGGCCGACGTTCTCCGTGCATTCTACGCCGAGACGCGGCGGCACATGAGGAAGGATGGCAAAAATTCAAGGTTATCTGTCTGTCACATAGGAGTCCACTCTGTGGCGTAGAATTTAACTCTCAGTGGATTTCCTGGTTCTTTTGAATTTTATTTTGATGACGAGGGTCGCGAATATGCCGCAAGTTCACACGACACAATCCCCAAAACCACACAGAGGGTTTGGATGACCCAATATACAACACTGCCAACAAACGCATGTATGCTTCTGGTACGTCACAGTGTCCCGTCGCAACCTTGAAACTTGTCATGCCAAAATTGCCCGCAGATGCAAAAAGTTGTTTTGCATTCCCAAATCAGGTGCCATGGTGAATGGTCCTGTGTGGTACTCGAGTAAACCCATGTCGGAACATCAATTTGGTTTGATCATTTGCACAATTTCCAAGAAGCAGGGGGCACGGGTGGCCCAGTCGTCGAAGACGCCGCGATTCGCTGTGCAGAGTTGCGTCCCTTGGACACGCCAGAAACTTATGATTGTTGGTTCGAATCCCGGTTCGCCCAGATTATGTTTCTATATAACTGGAATACTGTCAAAAGCGGCGTTAAACCCAACTCACTCACTCACTCCAAGAAGCAGGTCCAAGCCGGGGGGGGGGGGGGGGGCGGTGCTGACATATGACAGAGAGAGAATATTGTTTATTAAAGTGTCACATGTTATATACACTTCGTAATACGATATATACAAAACAGTAAAATATAACATCCGGCCAAATATGACCTACGAGACACTATAAAACATATCAATCATAAAACTATTCAGTTGAAACAGAATAAAAAATACATACCTCGTGATGCAGGCGCGGAGCACGGCCGTGGGCGGTTTCAGTGAAGAGCGCACCAGTATGCCAGGATACAGGGCAACTGACTTCGAAAGTCCTAAGTTAAACAGTGCGCTCCCCCTTAACTCCCCCCACCGCGTTGCGCCGCCCACACACCACGTCATACATACATACATACATACATACATACATACATACATACATACATACATACATACAAGTCATACATACATACTTGGCTTAAAATGAAATTGCCTTCTTTTAACCATGTTGTAAATTGATTTGGCTAAAATACATTGGAGCGATTCTTCGTTCATAATAAAAATAAACTTTTCTAAACTACTCATATAATGAAATGTTTTATCTACAGAAGTTGCTTCTTTAGCTAAGTTGTATCTTAAATCATCATAAAATGGACATTCTATTAAAAAGTGACATTCATCTTCAACATAATTTACATGATCATTAGTAGGATTGGCGTGACAATATTTACAAGTCCTATCCAACAGTGGGGTAGGTGGCTTGACGTAGCGGCCGGTCTCAACATGTAAAGGTAAAATACCACATCGAAAGGATGCTAAAAGTCTTCGATGATCTCTAAAACGTACATGACATAAATAAGGCTCAGCAGTAGGTGATGATTTGTACATTCTGTATGTGCGTAATTTATTGCCATTTGGATTATTCTTGTCATTCCAAAGCGCAGTATACCACATATCACAATCTTCAGCAGTTAAGAAACACTTTACACGGTCAACACACTGTTTAATGTTGTATCCACAATAAGGTAAATTTGACAAATTATAGTGAGCTAAAATGTTTACGATTTTTTTATCCCAGGATTGTGATCGGATTTTGGACCAATTATGAATGATAAGAGGGAGATGATGGGCCTGCATATTCTGAATTCTAAAATATAATCTAAAGCATTCAACGTGCTGTGACACTTTCACAGAACACCAGCCCATGTCCCCCCTCATAGCAGTAACTGGGGCATTTTTTCTTACGCCTAGAAACAAACGACAAGCCTTATTTTGAATTATTTCTACTTCCTTATACTTATTCAAACCCCAAATGCCAGCACCATAAAATAGAACAGGTTCTACAAGAGCTTTATAAAGCTTGTTAAATACTTCGCAAGACATGCCACCCGCGTGTTTAAACTTTGAATACAACGCAGAAAGAGCTCTGCTAGCCGATTTACACAGTACCTGGACTGTTTTGTGCATATCTAAATGCTCATTAAAAGTTAAACCAAGATATTTGTAAGAGCTTTCATAATCAATAATAGATTTGCCGCATACAAATACTCGCTCAGATCTAGCCACAGATTTGTTTCTGAAATGCATGATTTTGGTTTTGTCTGAATTAATATCCAAACGCCATTTTTGACACCATATATTTAAAACATTTAACATTTTCTATGACATCACTGACACAAGACGCGGCGTCTGTAAAGCCGAACCCCTGTGTGTTGGATGAATCAACTTTAATTATTGAACTATGTGGGATTCAAAACCCGAGAATATGTGACTTTCATGATGCAACCCCTTTTCCCCCCAGTCTTAAATGAGAAAGGACAACAGTCGAAAACTAATATTTGACAGGAAAACCACGTGGTTCGGGTGTCCTGGAATAATTTCACGCAAACCATTGTTTTAATGACGGAATATTCAGTGAACATAAAAAAGAAACTGCAGAGTTAAATACCAATAAGGCTTGTTTGTTCAAGATCGATGAATATTATGTTAATTTTCGATTCGTCTTGAGCCAGTGGGCAGATTGTTTATTTGAGCGGATAACCTTCGTCTTTAAGCTCTTCAGACTTCAATATTAGTGTGGTTTCGCGACATTTCCCCGAACGATTGCTTCTGATCATGTAACGTCTGAATGTATATATTTGTGAAATGTCACACAACCGACTTTCTTGAGCTAAACATCAGATGTTCATAAAACTTAAGCATATGTATGGTTAGCTTCTCTGTCGAAGATGTTGAGATATATGGTGCGTCGCTCACTTCTAATCTCTTGACGTCATACAGCTTTTGATGTTTATGTGTGTACTTACTCTCTCAATATAATTATATTTTTCTTTGGTCGTTCCTCCACCCATCCCTTCATCAATCCATCCATCACTTATTCCTTAATTTTTATTACAGTATTTTCCTGGTGCACGGAGCAAATTTGAACTGACAGTTGTCTCTTTAAACTGGGATCCCCAACATTTTTCACTCCTACATTATCGTAATTGTTTTTGTTTTTGGTTATATATTTTGGACGGGTTATTTTAACTCGGAGGGTTGCTTGTTACAAAGGCTTATTTTGCATTTATGACGTATCGAGAGTTACCAGAGTGGTAGACTAAACATATATACGTACTGGTCACAATTTCTAGGACTTGTCACATATTTTTGCAAGTTTCGCAATGTTAAAAAATACTGTGACCCGACTACAGCCGCGCTACAGATGCATGTATGGGATTCACCTCTACGTGTTTGCAGGGAACAGTATCTATACATCAGGATTCGTCAGTGCGTTAAACCATTCTACAAAATATGAATTCGCGATACAATTAATTAATATTACACGTTTTCTTTGTTTGTATTTTGTTTAACGCCGCATTCAGCAATATTCCAGCTATATGACGGCGGTATGTAAATAATCGAGCCTGGACCAGACAATCCAGTGATTGACATCATGAGCATCGACCACATGTAAATAATTGTGGAATTAGCGTGGCATCTGTGAGATTTATTTTTTGCTAAGTTGACTATAGTTGTCCTATTCTCGTTCAGCTGTGAAAATCGAAGAAAACACCTGATATTATATCCATGTAAATATTGTAGGAATCTATTGTATGGATGATTTTAAAATATGAAATCTGGTTCACTAAAGAAAGGATATTTTGCATTTCTTTGCTGTAAAATTAAAACTTTGTTAAATAAGATCAATTTGTCATTCTAATTTAATAAATAAAAAACCCATAAGAAACTATCTGGATCTTAACCTGTTTAGAAAGTTTTCCTTTCATGGCGAATTTACAATCTTCTCGCAGAATCACCGAAGGTAGTAGTCATTGGGTTTTCAAAAGTGGTAGTAACTTATTTCTACTTTAACGATCGGAGTTGCCCAACACCCCGAACTTCATAAACAACAGAGAGGCCCGTCTGTGTGATTGCCATTTTCGCAGTTTCCATGCCACGTACTTTCTCAACATCAACACCGCTCCTCCCTTTAAATGCGAACTGTAGTGGAGGCGAATCCACACAGAAATATAATTAGCAAAGAGTTGGGTTTTTTTTCCATTCCAAGTCTCGACAGTTCACTTTAAGAACACATACTGTCATTTTTATACCAAGACCTTTTCTTTGTGAAACTATATAATTTTACAAAATTACATATGGACGGTGGATAATTCGGGATAAAACAACATCTTTTTCGGAGGGAGGGAATTTTGCAGGCGGTGAGAGATGAGAGTCACAGAAATATGTCAGGACGCCCTTAGATCCTGTTCTTAATAGTCGGCCTGAGTCACCAGACATGCGTCTAAATTGTCAAATTGTCGAATATTTGGTATAAAGCCTAGAATGCGTATTCTTCTACAAGGAACCTTTTTCCGGGAACATCTTGGAGTTGAGAAACACCAACATAAGTAAGACGCTCTTACTGTTTCCAACTGCGTGGGTTTACATCGGCAAATCCTAAAGAATAACTCATATCGCCACATTACTTGCCATTACCACAATCTATTGTGACGTCAAAGGTTCGAATTATGTGATATGGCTTTATGGCAAACTGTTTAAGTATAAATCGGTAACTATGAAAGTCTTTGTGCCACACTGATATTCTAAAAGATTTATCATATTTGAAACAAGGCATCAGACGCTTACGATATGTCCGGATGGTCTGTGTGTGTGACATGAAAAATGGCGTCGCATGGTCCAAAAAGGAATACATAGATAAAAAATTAAATAAAATCATGATAGAAGTTAACACGAGACTTTGATATAAACGTCGTTGAAAGATTACCCTACAAGCGGTGTGTGGTGAGAATTGGGAGTAAAGTTTTACGCCGCTTTTAGCAATATTCCTGCAACATCACGACGGGGACACCAGAAATTGGCTTGACACATTGCATGTAGGGAATAGAACCCGGGTCTTCGGCGTGACGTGCGAACGCTTTTATCACTAGGTTATCCCAGTGAACAATGAATCAAAATAGAACTAAACACGAGAAGTATATAATCGTCTTATACCCGACAAGCGTGGTGTGTTTGTGAAGGCGGCAAACCGTGACGGTCCATCAGTGCCGTTAATGGTCTAAGGGAGATAATCGTGTTATAATATGTTAATAATAAGTGAGGTCCTTTGTATCAGCTCCCTACATTGTGTTGATTTAAAGTCTCCACATTGTGTGGAATTTTCCGAGCTCTACAGGGAATTCAAACTCTCTACAGCGATAGCCCATTCACGCACTGAGAAAGAGCTCAGAAACAACTGGTTATCTCCCTTGGTATAAGTTCGAATGACGTCATAACTTATATCGGATGTGCACATAGCACACAGATTATTTACTTTAACACATACTGCCCTTTGATAAAGTACAATGCAGAGTCTAGAGTTTGCATGCAGACCCTGAAGGGAGCTAGTACAAGGGGGCGCAACTCCGTTTGAAATTACCAAGTCGACTGGTTCAACTGTTGGTGGGCGCCGCAAGTTTAGCGCTTTTGGTCAGACAGAAGCACAGTCTAATACCAAGCAGAATTACTTCCCTTTGACCACAAACTAAATAATAACATCTATTGAATTGTCTCCCTTTGACCATGACAAAAGCCAAACTTTGTAACGTCACAGATTGTAGACCTAAACCATGCAGATCCATCTGTCATTCTAATTTAATAAATAAAATAAAACATGCTTAAGAAACTATCTAGATCTACACCTGTGAAGAAAGTTTCTTACATTTTCGTAAAATTACAATATAGTATCCTGTTCCATTTTGCTCGAGACTGTCAGAACATCCATAATTGTTTTAAAATTAAGTTGATTTTAGAACTGATTCGAACCTGTGTTTCATGTTGTATGACTTGAAATAGGTCAATGGTAAGCATGTTTTTAATTACTATATGACTTGATGGTGATAGTTTCTTTTTTATCTACAGGTACTTTCCTCTTTAGGGCGGTCTGTAAATAATCAAGTATGGATCATGAGCATCGATCTACACAACTGGGATACGAGGACATGCATCAACCAAATCAGCGAGCCAGAACACCTGATCCCGTTAGTCGCCTCTTACGACAAACATTGTCTCCTCCAAACGGCAAGCATGGGTTGCCTGAAGACCTAGGATCACCCGGGTCTTCACAGGTTAGAAGAAAATGATTACCCCTGATGCGTTCGGTCATTAGCCACAGGTTCAGTTGGTCAGAGTGAAATAGTGAAAGGAAGAGCCCCCAGGGTTTCGGGTGGCTGAGTCGTCGCTATCCCTGTCGCTGTCGCGTGCCACAAACGTATGATCGTAGGTTCCAATCCCAGAACGGCCAGAAACCTATGATCGTAAGTTTCATAATTAATATGTTTCTAGGTTTTACAGCTGTAAACAATTTTTGTTGGTTTCACTAAACGTGGTAAACGTCTAAGACTTGCCACACTTCGGACTTTCGTCCCATACTTAAGATGTATAGTCAGCAGTATGTCATCCTTATAGACGCCCTCACACCTCACCTCGGCCAGTTAGCAAATATTTGCTAAATAGACTAGTAGGTGACCTATTTACTCATCAGTTAGTATAGAGATTACTATCCATCTTTCAAATAACTACTGGTTTAAGTAGCGAATTATACTAATTCAATACGTGGCATATACACATTTTTTCCTCCTAAGTCACTAACTGCAATAGTATATTTACTAAGATCGAAGTAAGTTTTTCTACACTTTAATCATTTCTTGACCATATTGCGCTACCTGTTGGCAGCTGAGGAATACAATGCAAAGATACCCAAAGTAAATAACAAATGACAACAACAATACAGGTGAAAGATAACATATAATGATGCAGTGGCATTTTAAGTTTATTTGCGTATACAACACTACAAAACGTGATTGACATGAAAATAAAATAATCAAATCTTTTTTACACTGGCAAACTTAACATACACCCCTTCTTTATTGAGAGCATGCAATAAAATTCTAAATTTGGTCAGTCATTAACAAATTACATTAACAGCGTTACAAAACCAACATATATCAAACGCTCACGATCATCTCCTTCTTTTCTCAAAAAGTGACCAATGTTATGTTGTCATGACGACGAAACTGAAATATGGAAATATCACACAACCTCTGCCACATGCAATCTCCCAGACAGGACAGTACATTACTTCGCTGTTTACTAACCTTCTGGACGCTGTTAGTTAGTTGGTAGAAATCACTCGATTTTTGTTCTCAGTGTGAAGTACTGTTTAACGTTTCGTTTTGTTAAAACGTTGTAGGCTATAAAATAACTTACAACTTAATGACAAAAGTGAGTACAGGGCTCGCGAAAGAATCTGGCTGGCTGATTGGCCTGTCAACGCCATGTTAAAACAACAATCTGATGTCTGGTGGCATAATGTTTGATGTGACGTCTGTTGCTTAATTGTCACGTCACAACTAACCGCGTGTTCGCACTGCAATCGAGTTACTTTGAGAGTCTTAAACTTTTATTGCGGTCTCCATATATACATTTCACACAGATATATTTCTCTGAAAATATGTCTTTTTATCTCTTAATCATAAAGAGCGGTTTGGTAGCCTCGTGGTTAAAGCGTTCGCTCGTCACGCCTAAGACCCGGGTTCGATTCCCGATAATGCACAATGTGTGAATCCCATTTCTGGTTTCCCCCGCCGTGATATTGTTGAAACATTGCTAAAAGCGGCGTATGTCCATACTCGCTCACATAATGATACATTCGTGACATGTGTTACTAAGGGAGCGTACGGGATTTTAAGAGCTGAACATTCGCGTACAACCGTCGATCGGAGGCTTAAAAATTCTTACATTCAGCTAGCAAACAACCATCAGAGCATCCCGCTCGACAGTGAATGGCCGAAGGGAGATAACTCTAAAATGTTTACCTTATTCCAAGATGTCTGCTCAATCCACGTGTTAATTATAGATCGTCAATGTTGTTGTTTACAGAGCTAAGAAGTCAAACTATCTCAAAAACAGGTTTATCCATATAAACTACCGAATAGGTAGGACAGTTAATAATGTTACTAGTCATATTATTTACACACTGTGGTGTAAAATAAATAAGACATGCGAACAGGTCTGTTCCTGGCTCAACTCGTCTGTGTTGTCTAGACTACCACTGTTATGTCGACTTATGTCACATGTGTGTTTATTATTTATCAGCATTAATTATGTACTGTATTCAGTATTACTGTTTACCTAACACAAACACCTCTGTGAAATCTAACGACATACTAGCACTTACGGCACATAGACGGAAATGTTTTTACTATTAATTTTCATACATAATAGCTGGCGATATAATAGTTAATACAAATGTCATCGAATAGTCATTTTCAAACGAGACGCATGCAAGTGTATTTTTAGAGATTCCTGTTATTGTTGAGGTGTTTTAAAAAGTAGGATAAATGTTGAGATAAAAAATATAGAAAAAAAAACTTACTTAGTTTATCTTCGATGTTCCAAATGGTGAAACAATCCCTTCTGTTGTGATCTGCTAAGGAGAGGTTAGATGAAATGTGGTCTATTGTACTTATATAGCGTCATGTATGTGTGTTTTTTTTTGTTTGTTGTTGTTTTTTTGTTTGTTTGTTGTTTAACGCCACACTCAGTGATATTACAGCTATATGACGGCGGTCTGTAAGTAATCGAGTCTGGCCCAGACAATCCAGTGATTGACATCATGAGCATTGATCAAAGCAATGGGGTATACGATGACATGCATCAACCAAGTCAGCAAGCCTGACTACCCAATCCCGTTAGTCGCTTCTTACGACAAGCATAGTCGCCTTTTACGGCAAGCATGGGTTGCGGAAGACCTATTCTACCCGGATCTTCACGGGTCTGCATGTGTGTTATGGTGTGTACTTGATGCTTGTAGGAGCCCAGACTAATTCTTGTTTTATTGTGCAATCCTACTGAGATGCCATGTCCCAGTGTTTTGACATGGATGCCCCACTCAGACACACTGCGAGCTGGCCATCTTTGTTTTATGACCTTAATTCCAAACACCAGGCCTGTTGCCTAAGAAGTTGGCACATGTTGGCCTTTTTGCCTTGTTTGTTTTGATGCTGGACAATTTTGACTGTATCCAAATGTAGCAGCCATAAAATTTCTGAGTCCCGTGATGGGATTCGAACCACGAACCTTCTGATCTGAGGTCGGACGCAGTGTCCACATGACCAAAGAGGTTAACCCCGTCAGCAAGCTGACAAGGTAAGGATGTCATATGTAGGATGACTCCACGCCCTGCTACATACTCCCCCGTCAATAGAAGGCACGTCCTGGGCCGCACAGTAGGGTACTTAGGCTTATTTTGCTCAAATTTAATATGAACGTGCTCAGCCCCACGTTGGGCGCCAATGTAGCGGCCATAAAATTTCCGAGTCCCGTGATGGGATTCGAACCACTGACCTTCTGATCCGAGGTCAGAGGCCTTGTCCACATGACCAAAGAGGATGTCATCTGTAGGATGACTCCACGCCCTGCTACACAAACACATAATCTCATTGACTCTGTTGGTAGAGCATCTGTCCGGAGAGTGGAGTCGGTGGTTCGATCCCGGTTGCATCTTAGCAAAAGATGTCAAAAGATGGTACTTGTTGTTACCCTGTCTGGCGCTCGGCATTAAGGGGGAAAAAGGATGGGTCGGCTCAGAGTTGGTATTGGCCTCTTGCGTCCGAGTAGTGTGTCCATTAAAACGGTGGCGTTCTATTTCAGTGGGCTAGAACTATAAAACAGGTATAAGTCTGGACTAGTAGAAGCAGACACACACACATGTGGATGCACATGGCTATATAAGCGCAATAATCTTGATTGTGACGTTAAACCCCATTCCCACTCACCTGATTGGCTAGACTTGTCAGTTGACCCTGACCTGAGAAGATTTGGATTCTGTTTACTCACAGGTTTCAAATTACATCAGCATTACTCTGTTTAAAACAGTTCATTTGAATTATTTCTTTTTTAAATTGGGCAGCTGTTTTGTTTTGCAGAATTATGGCCACATAGCTAAACCCTCACTAAAGAGGTGAAGTGTGAGTGGACAGTTGATCACTGGCTGTCCCTTCCTCCTCCCCCGAACATGGATCTCCTACCCCGGAGTCACACAGAGTTTGTGTCGGAGGAATACTGGGACAAGTTCTACAAGAAGAGAGGAGCTAAAGCCTTTGAGTGGTCAGTAGGAATTGGTGCTTTTTATCCGTTCTTGAGAGTTTGTTTTTATGCTCAGCTATGTCAGTTGACAATTGACAAAAAGCACATCCATGATCTATGACCCAGAAATTTGTCTAGGATTCCAAACTAAGTGCCCTTGAGGGGCAACTTGGGAAATATAATAATTAATTTGTTCAAAACTGGTATTTCATATGTTTTTCAAAACTTAATTTCAGAGGAACTGGGAAATTTTAAATTCAAATATGGGAATTTTTACGGCTATTTGCTGCAGACTTAGGGCCAAATGTTGGCATCTGAGCAGGTCTTGATTAATCCTGGATAACTACAGAAATATCCTTTGATCAAACATGATGTAAATGGTGAATCTATCACATAAAGGTATAGTAGCAGAACTTTTGCTGTTTTCTTTCTTCAGGTCTAGGGGCGGTCGGGTAGCCTAGTGGTTAAAGCGTTCACTCGTCACGCCCAAGACCCGGGTTCGATTCCCGACATGGGTACAATGTTTGAAGCCCATTTCTGGTGTCCCCTGCAATGATATTGCTGGAATATTGCTAAAAGCGGCGTAAAACCATACTCACTCACTCACTTCAGGACTAAGTTTTAAGGAGTCATTCAGGTCAAACTTCCCTGATTCCCTTCACTTCTGCTTTACTTTTTCATAAAATAAACAAAGAAAACATTCAGGAGGAGTTACTGTAATGTTCAAGTTCACTTCTTGTATGTAGGTATGGACCATTTCTATTTCCACACAAGTCAGTGAGTGAGTAAGGTTTTTGTGCCACTTTTAGCAATATTCCAGCAATATTCCAGCAATATTGTGGCGTGGGACACCAGAAATGGGCTTCACACATTGTACCTAAGGGGAATTGAAACCCAGATCTTGGGTGTTAAGAGAAAACTCTTTAACATCAGGAACCCATGCTTGCTATAAAAGGCAACTATCCTTGTAAGAGGCAATGAACAGGATCGGGTGGTCAGGCACGTTGACTTGGTTGATGCATGTCATCATATCCCAATTGTGTGAATCGATGCTCATGCTATTTATCACTCAATTGTCTATTCTAGACTTCATTACTTACAGACCGCCATCATAAAGCTGAAAAGTTGCTGACTGTGGGGTTAAACAACAAACCAACAAACAAAATTTGGAGCTGTTAGGAGTTTTACCTAATCAATTGTTTGTGGCCTTGCATGTAGGTATGGAGAATACCCGGAGCTGTGTGGAGTTTTAGGGAAGTATGTGCGGCCCAAGGACAAGGTGCTGATGGTCGGTTGTGGCAACTCCAGACTCAGCGAGGACATGTATGACGTGGGCTACACCAACATTGTCAACATCGACATCAGTGACACCGTCATACGACAAATGACGGACAAGAACAGAAAGCAGCGTCCCAACATGGCCTTCCACCGGATGGATGTCACAGAGGTGAGATTGTGGTGTCAATGACTGACATGGGTGAGTTGTGAGGTGAGTTTGTGGTGTCAATGGCTGCGACAGTGGTGAGTTGTGAGGTGAGTTTGTGGAGTCAATGGCTGTGTCATTGGTGAGTTGTGAGGAGAGTTGGTGTCAGTGGCTGTGACAAGGGGAGTTGTGAGGAGAGGTGGGGTCAATGGCTGTGACATGGGTGAGTGGTAAGGAGAGGTGGGGTCAATGGCTGTGACATGGGTGAGTTGTGAGGAGAGGTGGGGTCAATGGCTGTGACATGGGTGAGTTGTGAGGAGAGGTGGGGTCAATGGCTGTGACATGGGTGTGTTTTGAGGTGAGTTTGTGGTGTCAATGGCTGTGTCATGGGTGAGTTGTAAAGAGAGGTGGTGTCAATGGCTGTGACAAGGGCGAGGAGAGGTGGGGTCAATGGCTGTGACATGGGTGAGTTGTGAGGTGAGTTTGTGGTGTCAATTGCTGTGACATTGGTGAGTTGTAAGGAGAGGTTGTGTCAAAGGCTGTGTCATGGGTGAGTTGTAAGGAGAGGTGGTGTCAATGGCTGTGTCATGGGTGAGTTGTAAGGAGAGGTTGTGTCAAAGGCTGTGTCATGGGTGAGTTGTAAGGAGAGGTGGTGTCAATGGCTGTGTCATGGGTGAGTTGTAAGGAGAGGTTGTGTCAAAGGCTGTGTCATGGGTGAGTTGTAAGGAGAGGTGGTGTCAATGGCTGTGTCATGGGTGAGTTGTAAGGAGAGGTGGTGTCAATGGCTGTGTCATGGGTGAGTTGTAAGGAGAGGTTGTGTCAATGGCTGTGTCATGGGTGAGTTGTAAGGAGAGGTGGTGTCAATGGCTGTGACATGGGTGAGTTGTAAGGAGAGGTTGTGTCAATGGCTGTGACATGGGTGAGTTGTAAGGAGAGGTGGTGTCAATGGCTGTGACATGGGTGAGTTGTAAGGAGAGGTGGGGTCAATGGCTGTGTCATGGGTGAGTTGTAAGGAGAGGTGGTGTCAATGGCTGTGACATGGGTGAGTTGTAAGGAGAGGTGGTGTCAATGGCTGTGACATGGGTGAGTTGTAAGGAGAGGTGGTGTCAATGGCTGTGTCATGGGTGAGTTGTAAAGAGAGGTGGTGTCAATGGCTGTGACATGGGTGAGTTGTAAGGAGAGGTGGTGTCAATGGCTGTGACATGGGTGAGTTGTAAGGAGAGGTGGTGTCAATGGCTGTGTCATGGATGAGTTGTAAGGAGAGGTGGTGTCAATGGCTGTGACATGGGTGAGTGGTAAGGAGAGGTGGTGTCAATGGCTGTGTCATGGATGAGTTGTAAGGAGAGGTGGTGTCAATGGCTGTGTAATGTGTGAGTTGTAAGGAGAGGTGGTGTCAATGGCTGTGTCATGGGTGAGTTGTAAGGAGAGGTGGTGTCAATGTCTGTGTCATGGGTGAGTTGTAAAGAGAGATGGTGTCAATGGCTGTGTCATGGGTGAGTTGTAAAGAGAGATGGTGTCAATGGCTGTGTCATGGGTGAGTTGTAAGGAGAGGTGGGGTCAATGGCTGTGTCATGTGTGAGTTGTAAAGAGAGATGGTGTCAATGGCTGTGTCATGGATGAGTTGTAAGGAGAGGTGGTGTCAATGGCTGTGACATGGGTGAGTTGTAAGGAGAGGTGGTGTCAATGGCTGTGTCATGGGTGAGTTGTAAGGAGAGATGGTGTCAATGGCTGTGTCATGGGTGAGTTGTAAGGAGAGGAGGTGTCAATGGCTGTGACATGGGTGAGTTGTAAGGAGAGGTGGTGTCAATGGCTGTGTCATGTGTGAGTTGTAAGGAGAGGTGGGGTCAATGGCTGTGACATGGGTGAGTTGTAAGGAGAGGTGGTGTCAATGGCTGTGACATGGGTGAGTTGTAAGGAGAGGTGGTGTCAATGACTGTGACATGGGTGAGTTGTGAGGTGAGGTGGTGTCAATGGCTGTGTCATGGGTGAGTTGTAAGGAGTTTGTTAGTCTTCTGCCATGATATACTCTCACTCACTCATTCTCACATGTATGCAACCACACACACAAACACACACGCACCCCTACAACTATCCAACCAACCCACTCACTTGCTGATTGGCTGTTTCAGACAACATTTTCTGATGGCGAGTTTTCGGTCGCGTTGGACAAGGGCACCCTGGATGCCCTGATGGCTGACAGCAGTGATGCGGTTGTGGCTACTGTTGACAAGATGTTCGCGGAGCTGAGTCGTGTGTTGAGACTTGGGGGCCGTTACATCTGCATATCCTTGCTCCAGGAACATATCGCAAACAAACTCTTCTCCTACTTCGCACAGTTGTAAGTAAAATCCGGGGTAGAATAGGTCTTCAGCAACCCATGCTTGCCATAAAAGGCAACTACGCTAGTCGTAAAAGGCGACTAAAGAGATCGGGTGGTCAGGCTCGCTGACTTGGTTAATGCCTGTCATCGATCTTAATTGCGTGGATTGATGCTTATGATATCAATCACTGGATTGTCTGGTCCAGACTCGATTATTTACAGACCGCTCTCATATAGCTATAATATTGCTAAGTGCGGCGTTAAACAACAAAGAAACAAACTGTATGTAACGTTCAACTCATTTCACAAGATTGGGCATTTGTTGAACAAAGAAAATAGAGTTCACAATTTAATGTCAGACTAGGTCAGTACATTGCCATCCACACATCATCTTCCCGAGGCAAGAGAGTTAACTGACTTTAAAAGTCAAGTTTCCACCCTTGCCTAACTAGGCTGGAATTACTTGGCTCGATCGTAGCGCCACCAGTGGCTATTACCAGTGATGTCCCTTCTAAGCCTCTCCTATGGACCAATCAGATTCCACCTCTCGTATCACTTGCGATTGCTTCACACAAAATGGTGGCGCACAGTCAGGACGATCTGCTTGATAAACAAGATCTATATTGTGATAAAACGGGTCTTACATTGCAAAATGCATCAAATCATGTGAGCACCTTCATTAAAAATATGAAAAGATTTGGAAAATATCGGCTGTCAACGAGTTGGCAGTGCACGTGCTTTGCATATCCTGCAATCGACCAAAATCTGCACGACAGTTTACGAACCGGATTTTGATTTCGGTGCACGATTTTGATTGGACTATGCAAAGACTCGTTAGTCCAGCCAAAATGTACCAATATCTTGTTAATTTAGATGCAGCTTTTACTAAACATATTTAAAATAATAATAACCCTAAGCGAAGCAGCTGATCGCTATTGCCGGGTATTATTTTTTACATGGAACCAGTCTGACAAGTCACCGTCAAGGCTCCCGTGCACGTGATCGCGCGATCGCGAGTATTACGTGTTGACAAAGAATCGTCCAACAAAAACAAATATGACTTTTAATGAGTCACAGTATGGCATTTATGATACAGTCGTGCCCCGCTTATACGGACTTCAGATATCCGGAAACCTCGGTTCCCGGACGATTTTCATTCAAAACGAAATAATTACTATATAAATTTACCCGTATATACGGAAATTCAGTTTCCGGAACCGGACGGTCATTTTCATACACAAAACACTGAAATGCACACAAAATTGTCTCACTTATCCGGACAATACACTTCCGCTGGTGGTAATCCCTCCGCTGGTGGTAATCCTTTGATTCGTGAGAAGTCAATTAACCAAGTGACACTGAGTTACGTTTGAGACGAGCTTGTTTATTGTACATGTAATCCCCTTAAAAAAATATGGCGTCTGTGGAGGTCAGAGTTCAAAGTTGTGTAAGTATGGCCTGTCAACCAGCGAAACGTAAGCGACACGCAGTTACAGCACGCTAAAAAAGGGAAATTTGAGTGGATGTATCTGTTTGTTCTGTCATCTGTCATGAGTTGCATAATTGAAGGGAAGTAACTCTTCCAGTAAGAAGCTGGTTTCAGTTATACGGAAATTCGTTTATACGGACGAATTGTGAAATGACAAAAGTGTCCGTATAAACGAGGCATGACTGTTTAAGTATCCATTCTCTGTCAACTAAAGTTCGTTTCAAGGCGTCAATAGCAGTAATCTGACCGTGGTTGCTGTTAATAACGGTGAGTTGTGCGATCTTCCGATCGCTTCACACACGATTTCAACGAAATTAATTAAAACAATATTAAAAGGAATTTTGAATAAAATTATTAAAATAAGTTACAAACATAAGTCCAGATATACAAAGAACACTTTTTTTAGACAGACAGTATAATTACATGACTAATTTGCTTACTTCAGTATGGATTTGTTGACATGGTATTTCCGGTGTTACATGCTCGCGGTAATGTCTTTCCATGCGGGAAAAAACATCAGAACTCATTAATTCGTGTATAATGCGCACCCCCTTCTACACAGCTGTGTTTTTTTTAGAAAGAAGTGCGCACTATACTCAAGAAAATGCGGTAACACCATAATACCAGCCTAGTTCGGCAAGGGTGGAAACCGGACTTTTAAAGTCAGTTAACTCACTTGCCTCGGGAAGATGTCCACACACAGGTCTTTGACAATAATGTGGCAGGAGAGTGAGGAGTCCAGTGATTTCGCTCATCACACCAAAACAGTTTGATTCCACACAGAGATCTGCAGTACCGTGTGATTGTCTCCCTGTAGGGATTCCAGGGCAGAAAAGGTCCCCAGTACCTCATGCTTGTCTCCCTGTAGGGATTCCACATCACATTATGTTCCCAGTACCTCATGCTTGTCTCCCTGTGGGGATTCCAGGACAGAATAGGTCCCTAGTACCTCATGCTTGTCTCCCTGTAGGGATTCCAGGACAGAATAGGTCCGCAGTACCTCATGCTTGTCTCCCTGTGGGGATTCCAGGACAGAATAGGTCCGCAGTACCTCATGCTTGTCTCCCTGTAGGGATTCCAGGACAGAATAGGTCCGCAGTACCTCATGCTTGTCTCCCTGTAGGGATTCCAGGACAGAATAGGTCCGCAGTACCTCATGCTTGTCTCCCTGTAGGGATTCCAGGACAGAATAGGTCCGCAGTACCTCATGCTTGTCTCCCTGTAGGGATTCCAGGACAGAATAGGTCCGAAGTACTCCATGCTTGTCTCCCTGTAGGGATTCCAGGACAGAATAGGTCCGCAGTACCTCATGCTTGTCTCCCTGAAGGGATTCCAGGACAGAATAGGTCCGCAGTACCTCATGCTTGTCTCCCTGAAGGGATTCCAGGACAGAATAGGTCCGCAGTACCTCATGCTTGTCTCCCTGTAGGGATTCCAGGACAGAATAGGTTCACAGTACCTCATGCTTGTCTCCCTGAAGGGATTCCAGGACAGAATAGGTCCGCAGTACCTCATGCTTGTCTCCCTGTAGGGATTCCAGGACAGAATAGGTCCGCAGTACCTCATGCTTGTCTCCCTGTAGGGATTCCAGGACAGAATAGGTTCACAGTACCTCATGCTTGTCTCCCTGAAGGGATTCCAGGACAGAATAGGTCCGCAGTACCTCATGCTTGTCTCCCTGTAGGGATTCCAGGACAGAATAGGTTCACAGTACCTCATGCTTGTCTCCCTGTGGGGATTCCAGTTCAGAGAGGTCACCGGTACTTGATGATTGTCTCATGATTGTCTTTTACACCGACTGTCTCTGACTAAGAAATCCACATGCCACCGTGATATTACTGTTAGAATCTGCCTGATAAACCCCTCTCCCTCCCTCCCAGGGGGTGGCCGGTGCGTGTCCACCGGGTTGAGAAGGAGCCCTCACAGGATGACCCAGACTTCACACTGCCCGCCTTTGTCATCATACTCACCAAGTTCAAGAAGATGCCAAACATGTGTCCAGTAAGTAAACCTGACATGTTGATAGAGTCACGATGTCCTTTCATATCAAACAGATTCTCAGTCATCCAGTTGACACTCTTTTCTTAATTGATGACTAAAGATTTCTCTACATATAACGAGCAGTTCGAATGTATGTGGTAAGCACCATTTTTAGGCAATGGCAAGTTTTTTGCCAAGATGATTGGGAAGAGTTATTGGATTTTATGAATGTTTCAATTGTTTATTTAGTGTTCTGTGATGTAAGGGGAATAACTCTGTTAAATTGTTTTAATTTGTTTTACAAGTTTTTATAGATATAGTTTACACATTTTTAGCAATATTCCAGCTGTATTATTTTTTATTGGCACATCAAAAATGGTCTTCAGCTTTTCAAATGAAAAGTACATTAATTGCTTTCCCGACTGACGGTCGTTTTGTCAGCACCATATCCTTGTTTGTGTGCTTCACTCATTTCCTTTTGCTCAATTTCTTTTTTTTTGAAATAAATAAATATAACAAACTGCATGTATAGGTCACATTGTTTTTTTACCGACAATGCGACGCACATTTATTTATTTGTCAGTTTAGCAAATTGTTTTGGGGAAACAATCCACCCACCCCCTGAAAATCAAATAGTTGCTCCCTGTATATGGCTTTCCTCCCACATTAAGCTGACATTAGAGAAATGCTGGTGAGACGGGTGTCAACTCATTCAGTCACTGACTCCATGTTAGATTCTAGAGGTGTGCAACGCTGTGGACAAGATGGACCGCTATGAGTATGTGCAGGGGATGAAGACTGTCGTCAAGGAGATGCAGTATTATGCAGTTGTCAAGCATCAGATATCAACGAAGTGAGTGCACCGTTTCAACCTTTTCAACATTCTTTTGGGGTCTGATGAACCGACGATCTGAATATTTCCATTTCAATCTTAATATTACAGCATATTGATAAACATGTTCAAAATATGAATCTCACGCTCTGTACGTCTTTATAACTAGTTATTGACTCTATGTATATATTCCCTTGTGGGATTACTTCACACAATAGTCTGCACTACCCCAGGCGGTGTCATAAGAGCCACTTACAGGGGTAGATCTAACAACAAATTTGTATATAGCCAGCAGGGCTTGCTCCTTTCAAAAGTTACTAGCCCAAACCAACAGGCCCACAACTAAGCGATGGAGGCAACGATGTTGCCGAACCCGAGGTCACACAGCAACTGAGTTACCAGGGGGACTATGAAAATTTTAGAACTCCTCACCCCTAAACCGTCTTTTCCTGCACTCTGAGATTAAATCTTGGCACCCATTTGCCTCATTTCATGGCCATTTATGAGCAAATTAAAGATGTTGTACACAACATTACACAATGTTGTGTTATTCTACCTAGATGATCAGGATATATCTTTCTTTGAGTTAACCATTCACATGACTTGATCCCCCCCCCCCCCCCCCCCCCAATATTACAAATTACATGATTCACAAGCAGTGTCCAGTTGATAAAATTAAACATACATGGAGAAGGGATAAATTTTTGACTAGCCAGATGGAAGTCTTCATTCATTTCACCAAGCCCTTTGTAAGTTTAACTGGCCACAGGCCAATGGGCCAGCAGTTAAATCAACCCCTCACTTCATGAGAATTGGGTGGTTTTAATGTAGCTATGGTCACTTTGATGTCGAAAAGTTTATTATCATACTCCTCACTGTTGTAGTAAGATACTTATATGATTATGCAAACAATATGTAAAGCATCCTTCACTGTAGACATGATAGATATGTGTGTCCTGTGTTTGCTGCAGAAATGTGGGTGGGGACCAGCCTTCCCTGTGTCTGTACAGCAGCGAGTCAAGTGAACCGCGGTACACGCTGTATGTCGTAGACAGGCCACACAAGACGGCTCAACAGTTTGCAGTATTCATCGTACCACAGGGCAGGTAAGAGACCGACTGTTGAGTAACTTTGTTGCAGCTGTGTATCAGAGAAACTGACTGTCAGGAAACATTGTAGCAACTGTGTTTCAGGGAAACTGACTGTCAGGAAACATTGTAGCAACTGTGTTTCAGGGAAACTGACTGTCAGGAAACATTGTAGCAACTGTGTTTCAGGGAAACTGACTGTCAGGAAACATTGTAGCAACTGTGCATAAAGGGAAACTAACTGTCAGGAAACATTGTGCTGACTTTTGAAAAACATTGTTGTGACTGTGTTTCAGGGAAACTGACTGTCGAGAAACATTGTTGTGACTGTGTTTTAGGGAAACTGACTGTCGCGTAACGTTGTGACTGTGTTTCAGGGAAACTGACTGTCGAGAAACATTGTTGTGACTGTGTTTCAGGGAAACTGACTGTCGCGAAACATTGTTGTGACTGTGTTTCAGGGAAACTGACTGTCGAGAAACATTGTTGTAACTGTGTTTCAGGGAAACTGACTGTCGAGAAACATTGTTGTGACTGTGTTTCAGGGAAACTGACTGGCTGTTTTGCCAACCTGCAGGACGCAAACAGTTGGCGGACAGTGCTGGGTCCGACAGACTTGTTGTCGTAACACTACACCGGTCACATTGTTACACAGATATCGAGTCCGTCAAGGAGGAACTTTCAGGCAAAGTGATGGAGTTGACACCACCAAACTTCAAGCGAGGATCTCAGGTACCGATTAAAGATGACTTGAATTAACGAAACACATCATGCTCATCCTGAATTCAAACCTCACTGATATTTATCACTAAAGTGTCTGACTGACTTATAATTTTATTCTACAAACATGTGCAATTCATTCAATACAATACTTACTATACAGGGGCACAAGTGACCCAGTCCACTGAAGTGCTGTCATTCACTGTGCTTATTTGCACCCCTGTTTGCCATGGTCCTATGTGGGTTTAAATCAGAGATAATGATTTTGATTCTTGGTTGTCAACTGCATCTCATCTGTGCTGAGGGGTCACGGGTGGCACAGTCGTTTAAAGCACCCAATTTACTGTGCAGAGTTGTGTCCCTTGGGCATGCCAGGAACCTATGTTCGTGGGTTCGAATCCCATTTCGCCCCAATTACGTTTCTAAGTATGTAAGCATCATACCCGTTCTCAATTGTTTCACCAAAGTGGTAAATGTCTAAGACCTGCATCACTTTGGGCTTTCCTCCCACATCAAGCTGACACGCCGTGATATAACTGGAATACTGTTCAAAGCAGCATTAAACCAAACTCACTCACTCATCTGTGTTCATTGGGTTCTCTATGGTAAATGTCAACCCTGCATCATTCTGTGATTACCTCCCACACTCAGACCATAGCTGGAATACTGTTGAAAGGTGTGACACCCAACTCGCTCACTCATCTGTGTTCATGGAGTTCTCTGTGGTAAATGTCAACCCTGCATCATTCTGTGATTACCTCCCACACTCAGGACACAGCTGGAATACTGTTGAAAGATGTGACACCCAACTCACTCACTCATCTGTGTTCATGGAGTTCTCTGTGGTAAATGTCAACCCTGCATCATTCTGTGATTACCTCCCATACTCAGACCACAGCTGGAATACTGTTGAAAGGTGTGATACCCAACTTGCTCACTGTTACA